>NC_088641.1:4747566-5047566 GCF_036013475.1 Columba livia | reverse complement strand
CCCCCACCCTGGCTGTGGGGTGCCCCTGAAGCCTCCAAACATCCCCCACACTGGCCGCAGATGCCCAGCGGCTCACTGGCGCCTTGGTACTCCCTTCTCCTAATGGCCCTGGCCAGGGTGCTCTGGGGCCAAACTAAAGAAGCTGTTAGCCTCAAGTAGCAGAGAGAGAGGGAGATGTGCCTAATCCTTCCATACTGAAGGAGGGAGGGGGAGAGAGGGGGATTTGCATTCTGCCACAGTTATCTAACACAGACGTTCTACTCATCAAGCACACAAGGTCAGTAAAACAGTGTGATGTATGTGCTTTTTTTTCTACAGACAGCTGCAAGTCACTTGAGTGTATGCACATTTAGCCAACCTCCTCGCCAATCTTCCGCTATATTCCCATACAATCATTCTCTTAGTCCATGGGCCATCCTTTTGAAAAGTTCATTAAGCTCATTTGGTTAATGACTTTAAGCTTCACTTATCACAACAGTCTCCCAGGGCAGGAAAAATGGTATATCTAGTGCATCCCATGCCCACGGTTTGTGGGTTAAAGACATCAACTTTGAAGAAGTTGTCAGGCACCACTCAATGAAGTTAGCTCAGATTTCATCACCACTGTCTTGATCTGAAAGACACTTATTGAACACTGTTAGTATGGCATATAGCAACATGTGGCAATTAACATCATGCAGTTCAATATTGAATATTCTCACCTAAAATTAAATCCCCTTGAGGTATACATCAACTTCTCTATCCTTCAGCATCACACACCAAGTGCTGCTAGATCCCTGGGCAAAAACAATCCCATGAATGGACTTGCCCTTGCCTGAGACAGGAGTAACCCAGACTACCTTTCCTAACATTTTTCATGTGTACTACAGGGACTTTATATCCTTCCACAGTACGAAGAATTTCTGATTGGGCAGGCCCAGCTTGATTAATCCTCTAGTGTGGATCAAACAAGTGGCTTTTGCTAAATGTGAATCCCAGTTTTCAAAGGTTCCGCCACCCAGTGCCTTTAGTGCAGTTTTTAACAAACCATTGTACCTTTCAGTTTTCCCAGAGACTGGTGCATGATATGGAATATGATATACCCACTCATACCCACTCAATACTGTGTTTTTGGCCCAACTGTCTATAAGACTGTTTTTGAAATGAGTGTCATTGTCTGACTCAATTCTTTCTGGCATACTGTGTCGCCAAAGGACTTGCTTTTCAAGGCCCAAGATAGTATTCCGGGCTGTAGCACGGGGGATAGCATATGTTTCCAACCATCTGGTGATTGCTTCCACCATTGTAAGTGCATAACACTTACCTTGACATGTTTATTGAAGTGTAATATAATCAATCTGCCAAGCCTCTCTATACTTATACTTTAACCGTCACCCCCCATACCATACAGGACTTAACCGTTTGGCTTGTTTGATTGCAGTGCATGCTTCACATTCATGAACAACCTGTGAAATAGCGTCCACCCCTCGATCATGAGCCCATTTATATGTTGCATCTCTTCCTTGATGATCTGAAGCATCACGGGCCCACCGAGTTAGAAAAAGTTCACCTTTATGTTGCCAGTCCAAATCCACCTCAGCTATTTTAATTGTAGCAGCCTGATCCGCTTGCTGGTTGTTTTGATGTTCCTCAGTGGCTCAACTTTTAGGCACATGAGCATGTATGTGACATACTTTTACAGGCAGGCTCTCTAGACAGGCAGCAACGTCTTGCCACAGTGTGGCAGCCCAAATGGGTTTACCTCTGTGTTGCCAGTTGCTTTTATTCCATTGCTGTAACCACCCCCACAAGGCATTTGCCACCATCCATGAGTCAGTATAAAGTACTGGCCATTTTTCTCGTTCAGCAATGATGTCCAAAGCCAGCTGGATGGCTTTCACTTCTGCAAATTGACTTGATTCACCTTGTCCTTCAGTAGCTCATCGTGTGGGACTCCACACAGCAGATTTCCACTTTCAGTGTTTTCATACAAGTCGGCAGGATCCATCTGTGAACAGTGTATACTGCTTTTCAGTCTCCGAAAATTTATTATACGCTGGTGCTTCTTCAGCACGTGTTACTTGCTCATCTGGTGACATCCCGAAGTCTTTACTTTCTGGCCAGTCAGTAATCACTTCTAAGATCCCTGGACGATTTGGACTCCCTATTCAAGATTGTGTGATCAGTGCAATCCACGTAACTACATATAGCATAGCTTGCATGATGCATAGAGGGAACCTTTCCTTTGAACATCCAGCTCAGCACCGGCAGTCGAGGTGCCAGGAGGAGCTGTGCTTCAGTACCAATCACTTCTGAAGCAGCTCAGACCCCTTCATATGCTGCTAGTATCTCTTTTTCAGTTGGAGTATAGTTGGCCTCAGATTCTTTGTATCCTCGACTCCAAAAACCTAAGGGTCAACCTTGGGTTTCTCCTGGTGCTTTCTGCCAGAGGCTCCAGGTAGGACCATTATCTCTGTTTGCAGTCTAGAGCACATTTTTAACATCTAGTCCAGTCTGAACTGGCCCGAGGGCCACCGCGTGAGTTGTCTCACGTTTAATTTGTTCAAAAATTTGTCATTGTTCAGGGCCTCACTCAAAATGGTTCTTTTCCTGAGTCACTCAATAGAGAGGGCTCACCATCTGGCTGTAGTCAGGAATATGCATTCTCCAAAAACCTACGACACCCAGGAAAGTCTGTGTCTCCTTTTTATTAGTAGGTGGAGACATAGCTGCAATTTTGTTGATCACATCCATTGGGATCTGATGATGCCCATCTTCCATTTTATTCCTAAAAACTGGATCTCTCATTCAGGGCCCTTGACCTTGCTTCGTTTTATGGCAAAACCAGCATCCAAAAGAATCTGAATTATTCTCTCACCTTTCTCGAAGACTCCTTTCACTGTGTCGCCCCATACGATGATGTCATCAATATATTGCAAGTGTTCTGGAGCTTTACCTTGCTCCAGCATGGTCTAGAACAGTCCATGGCAGATGGTAAGACTGTGTTTCCACTCCTGGGGCATTTGATTCCACTTGTACTGAATGCCCCTCCAGGTGAAAGTAAACTGCGGCCTGAACTCTGCTGCTAAAGGAATAGAGAAAAATGCATTAGCAACATCAGTGGTGGCATACCCCTTAGCTGCCTTTGACTGCAGTTCAAATTGCAGTTCTAGCATGTCAGGCACAGCAGCACTCAGTGGTGGCGTAACTTCATTCAGGCCACGATAGACTACAGTTAGTCTTCACCCGTCACTAGACTTACGCACTGGCCAGATTGGGCTGTTAAAAGGTGAGCAAGTCTTAATAATCACACCCTGGCTTTCCAATTGACAAATCAACTTCTGAATAGGAATCAAAGAGTCTCGATTGGTGTGATGTTGTTGGCGACGCACCGTCGTGGTGGCAATTGGCACCTGCTGATCGTCAACCATCAGCAGTCCCACAACAGAAGGGTCATCTGAGAGACCAGGCAAATCAGACAGCTGTTCAATTTTCTCAGTGTCCACAGCTGCTATACCAAATGCCCACCTATACCCTTTTGGGTCCTTAAAATACCCTCTCCTGAGGTAGTCTATGCCAAGGATGCATGGAGCATCTGGACCAGTCACAATGGGATGCTTTTGCCAGTTTTTTCCACTTAGGCTCATTTCAGCCTCTACAACAGTCAGTTCCTGGGATCCCCCAGTCATTCCAACAATACTGATGGATTGTGTTCCTTTATAGTTTGAGGGAATTATTGTGCACTGAGCACCAGTGTCCACCAAAACTTTGTACTGCTTGGGGTGTGTTGTACCAGGCCATCGTATCTGCATAGTCCAATAAACTTTGTTATCCCTTTCCTCCACCTGGCTGGAAGCAGGGCCCCTCTAATTTCTGTTTTGCACAGTTTCTGGGTACGAATTAGAAGTTCCTTCAAGAGGATCAGAATTTCTTCTGCCCCTTCTGGAAACTAGAGCCACCATTTTCCTAGGAGTTTTTATTTTTATCTCACGTACTCGTTCTTGAAGTTCTGAGGTAGGTCTTCCATCCCACCTCCTCATGTTTTCTCCCTGGTCACGTAGGAAAAGCTACAGTGTGCCTCTTTTTGTGGACTTCTGTCCTCTCTCTTGAGATTGGAACACTTTCTCCTAATAGCTGAAACATAGGTTTGTACAGGTCGTGAATGGAACCTGTCTTCTCTGAGTGCTTTGATTTCTTGCAACAACTTTTCAAAATGGTTATCAGATTTTTCACACAGTTTCTCTACAGTTGAGACACAAGCCCATAGAGAGCCTGGAAGGCTGTCCTCAAAGTCCCGAAGCTGCTTAATCACGTCAGAAATGTTTTGTTCACCTGAAGCTGTCCAGATCATTGATACCAATGACAGCATATGCAGATGATGCATTTTGTACAAACCTGTGCATCATAGGTCGTGTAGAATGGATTTTATCTGGATAGGTCCCCTCTTGACTGTTTGGCTCAAAATAGATGATCTCCCACACAGCTAATTCTCTCAGGAACTGGATACCTCTCTCCATAGTATTCCATTTCCCTGGTTACATATAACATATTCCTTGAAGGGAAACTGTCCTGGTTTTGTTAAAAACAAGACCGGTTCTCTTTTAGTGATTTTTCTTTCAGCTAAGTTCTTCTAGGTGGCTGCACTTTTTGGAATTTTAACCTGCATATTTATCCTAGGATGCTGTACTTGGTGCTGATAAGAAGACCAACGGAATGCTGAAGAAGCTCATTTAGATTTATTACTATGGTAGCCAAGAAAAACTGATAAGTTTTCCCACGTTCCATTGTGAGAGGGGCGTGTTTGAGGAGGGGTGGATGGAACAGGTGACTAGAACTGACCAACGGAAGTATGCCATCCCATAATCATCATACCCCCTATATAAGAGGGTGATCACGAGGGTCAAGTCTCTTCGACCATGGCCGGCATCTAGAGAGGACCCTGTCTGTCTGCCTGTGATCTACAGGCCTCAGGCCCTGCATCCCTGCAACCAGGTTCTGGTTTGCTGTGAAGTCCCGCCTATGACTTCCGGGGGCCTGGCCTGCACCTGCTGGAGCCGCCGGCTCCGCACACCCAGCTCTGCCACTGCTGGAGTGACGCCAACTCCACATTGAGCACTTGAGATTGGTTTTGTATATTATGTATATATATTCTCTATTTATTAGTAGCATTAGTAAAATCTCTCCAACTTGATGTCTAAGTCTCTCTTCCTTTTCCCTTATCTTTCCTATCATCTTTCCGATCTAAAGGAAAGGGGTGGCGCGAAGTGAGGGGATAACAGGGAGCATCTGACACAGTTTATTGCCACCTTGCCTTAAACCTTGACAGATTTAATTGGTGGCCCGTACGGGGAAAAGAGACCGTACGGGGAAAAGAGACGGTACCGGGGAAACGAGACCATACAGAGAGAGAGAGTGTACGGGGATGAGATAAGAGAAACTGTGACAGGTTCTATCGGTGCCATGACTCGGATTTGCATGAGAAATCATGACAGATTTTATTGCGCCAGAGCAGGGATGGGGTTTGACTGAGATGGGCTATGAGCAGTATCTGACAATTAATGTAAACAGCTTACCGGGTAGCGTAAGTGAGAGAGCATTGGGCTTTGATCCTCTGGTGGGAGGAAACTTTGGGAAACGATAGATCTGTGTGCTTTACGGGTCATAAAGCAGACTGTGGTTTGAGTTTGTTTTTAATTTTAAAGGATGTTGTTGCAAATCTATTTAGATTTAACAATGCCTTTTTTGGGGTTAATTCTTCTTGTTTATGTTTTTGTGCAGAACACTACTTTTGGAAGAAGGGATAAACTTGTTATAATAGCTGTGGTCCTGGGTTGTGTATCACTGTTTTATATGATTTTAGTTAAGTCGATGATGTATTTCTACTCATTGTTCTCACACTTTGGGAGTATGCATTTTTGGAATTCTCCAGTAGAAGGAGAAGAAATTAAAGAGAACTGTGCCT
Organism: Columba livia; assembly: GCF_036013475.1. Classification (NCBI taxonomy): domain Eukaryota; kingdom Metazoa; phylum Chordata; class Aves; order Columbiformes; family Columbidae; genus Columba; species Columba livia. The sequence continues at coordinate 5,041,625 of NC_088641.1, read as the reverse complement.
TTTGTTTTCTCAGTTTCAGGAGTGAGATTTTAGGAGAGCTATTTAGCTATTTTCTACCTGTGTCATTAGAGCAAATTACAGATGCTTTTGGGAATTTTGAATATCCCTGGACCTTTGAGCGAAGTGAAGCCTCTGACAGCTACTGCACCTCCCTCGACAGACTCTGCAGCAGCTGGAGTTCCTGACTCAGATACAGCAGCCACTACGACTGCAACATCAGTTTCTGCATCTACTCAGACCCCCACAACATGTTATGTGGCCATTCAGACTTCAGCAGTATTGGTTGCCCCAACAATGAGGAAGCAAAAGAAAGCACAATTGGAATCCATTGTGGAGAAGATGAAGAAGAGGAAGCAGAGGGTCCTTCTACAACAGAGCAGGGAGAGGTTGTTTCTGGAATAGAACAAGGTGATGATGAAGAAGAATCAGAGGAGGAAGAAGAGGGCCCTTCTACAGCTCCTCCCACAGCCCTTTCTAAACTCCTTCCACTGCTATCCCAGGCTTCTACAGCAAAGCCACCAGTGGGTCTTTCTACAACAAAGCGACCAGCAAAGGATGAGCTAACAGAACGCTCCTTGTCTCTGAAGGAGCTGAGGACTGTGAAACAAGACTTCAGCTGTTGTGAAGGCGAGCCAATTGTCACTTGGCTCATTCGATGCTGGGACAATGGGGCTAATAGTTTGGACTTAGATGGCAGTGAAGTCAGTCAGTTGGGATCCCTGGCTAGAGATGGTGGTATTGATAAGGCAATTGCAAAGAAGAAACAAAGTCAAAGCCTCTGGAGAAGAATTTTGTCAGCAGTAAAAATCAGGTACCCTTTAAAAGATGATATCATATGCCGCCCAACCAAATGGACTACTATGGAGAGAGGTATTAGGTATCAGAGAGAACTGGCTGTGCGAGAGATAATTTATGGTGACCCACAGACAATTATAGATCCTGATGAAGTGGCATGTACCCGAGGTATACTGCGGAAGTTTGTGCAGAGCACACCACCGTCTTTATGACCGCAGTTTAGTATTATTCACCCTTTCAAAGGACAATCTGTCAACTGTGGGTGAAGTAGCAGACATGTTGCGGCTGTATGAAGACACTTTTTCTTCTCCCCTACAAGCTTGCGTCACAGCTGTGGAGAAACTGTGTGACAAACTGTCCAAGAGGGAGGACAGATCCTACTCGTCACATGCACAGGCCCGAGCCACAGCTATTGGGAAGAGATGCCCTTCCGCAGCATCAGCCCAAGAGAAATGCAACATGTCACGAGGTGAATTATGTTTTTTTCTGCGTGACCAGGGAGAAGATATGAGTAATTGGCATGGTAAGCCCATTGCTGACCTACAGGAATGAGTACGTGAGTTGAAAAAGGAAGCTCCCAAGAGAAAAGCTGCTCCAATTTCCAGTGGGAGGCTTTCCAGCCAGAGTAGGAGGGATTCTTGTGTCTCACTACCAGAAACTGTGCAAAGCACCAATTAGTGGGGTCCTGCCTCCAGTCAGGTGGAGGACAGGGACAATGACAACTGAGTTTATTGGACTGTGTGGATTCGGTGGCCTGGTATGTCAGAACCACATGAGTATAAAGCCCTGGCAGACACTGGTGCACAGTGTACAGTGATGCCATAGAACCATAAAGGGTCAGTATCTGTCAGTATTGAAGGAGTGACTGGGGGATCTAAGGAATTGACTGTATTAGAGGCTGAAGTGAGCCTAACTGGAAAGGAGTGGGAAAGGCACACTGTTTTGACTGGTCCAGATGCTCCATGCATCCTTGGTATAGACTACCTAAGGAAAGGGTATTTTAAGGACCCAAAAGGGTATCGATGGACCTTTGGTATAACAGCTGTAGAGAATGAGAACATTAAACAGCTGTTTAATTTGCCTGATCTTTCTGATGACCCTTCTATTGTAGGACTGCTTAAGGTCGAACAGCAACAGGCGCCAATTGCTACCACAATGGTGCACAACAATATCACACCAAACGAGATTCCCTGATCCCCATTCATAAACTGATCCAACAACTAGAGAGTCAAGGAGTGATCAGTAAGACTCGCACACCTTTCAATAGTCCTATATGGCCTGTTCCAAAGCCTAATGGAGAATGGAGACTAACTGTAGATTATCGTGGCCTAAATGAAGTTACGCCACTGTTAAGTGCTGCCATGCCGGACATGTTAGAACTGCAATATGAACTGGAGTCAAAGGCAGCCAAGTGGTATGCCACAAGTGACATTGCTAATGCATTTTTCTGTATTCCTTTAGCAGCAGAATGCAGGCCACAGTTTGCCTTTACCTGGAGGGGTATCCAGTACACCTGGAATCGACTGGCCCAGGGGTGGAAACACAGCCCTACTATCTGCCATGGACTGATCCAGACTGCACTGGAAGAAGGTAAAGCTCCAGAGCATCTGCAACTGGCAGGACATTGCTGCTCAACTAGAGAACCTGACTGTAAAAGTACAGCATGTGGATGCCCATGTGCCTAAAAGTCGAGCCACTGAGGAACATCAAAACAACCAGCAAGCAGATCAGGCTGCTAAGATTAAAGTAGCTGAGGTGGATTTGGACTGGCAATATAAAGGTGAACTTTTTCTGGCTTGGTGGGCCTATGATGCTTCAGGGCATCAAGGACAAGATGCAACATATAAATGGGCTCGGGATCGAGGGGTGGACTTAATCGTGGACATTATTTCACAGGTTATCCATGATTGTGAAACACGTGCTGCAATCAAGCAGGCCAAAAGGTTAAAACCTGTGTGGTATAGGGTGCAGTGGTTGAAATATAAATATGGGGAGGCTTGGCAGATTGACTATATTATACTCCCTAGAACATGCCAAGGCAAGTGCTATGTGCTTACAAAGGTGGAAGCAACCACGGGATGGCTGGAAACATATCCTGTGTCTCATGCCACTGCCCGGAACACTATTCTGGGCCTTGAAAAGCAAGTCCTGTGGTGACATGGTACTCTAGAAAGAACTGAGGCAGACAACGGGACTCATTTTAAAAATAGTCTCATAACCAACTGCGCCAAAGAACATGGTATTGAATGGATATATCATATCCCCTTTCATGCACCAGTCTCTGGGAAGATTGAGCGATATAATGGTTTGTTAAAAACTACTCTGAAGGCAATGGGAGGTGGAACTTTTAAAAATTGGGAGAAGAATTTGGCACAAGCCACCTTGTTAGTTAACACCAGGGGATCAATCAATCGAGCTGGCCCTGCTCAGTCAGAGCTTTTACATACAGTGGAAGGGGATAAAGTCCCTGTGGTGCATGGAAGGAACATGTTAGGAAAAGCTGTCTGGATTGTTCCTGCTTTGGGCAAAGGCAAACCCATTCGTGGGATTGTTTTTGCTCAAGGGCCTGGATGTACTTGGTGGGTCATGCTGAAGGATGGTGAAGTCCGATGTGTACCTCAAGGAGACTTTATTCTGGGTGAGAATACTCAATTTCAAACTGTATGAGGGAAATTGCTGCATGACACAGTGTTCCATAAGTGTCTTTCAGGTTGATGCAGTGGTGGTGATGAACCCTGAGCTAACCTCATCGAGTGGTGTCCAGTAACTTTCCTGAGACTGACATCTCTGACTTACAATTCCTGGACAGGAACTGCATCAGATTGCACATCATCTCTCCTGCCTAGAGAGAGACTGCTGTGATAGACTTGCACTCATGAACTAGTGATATACATATTTTTGTGTGTGTGTGTATATACATTTGAAGACAGGCCTTCATGGCTGTCACGAGTCACCTCCAGAGGATGGAGGAGTTGTTCTCTCTTGAAATTACCCTATCAAGGGTGGCATCCCTTGACAGAGATCCCAGCTGCCTGGCTTCCCCACCTTCTAGTTCCAGACTATCAGCTCCGTTACCCCAGCATTGGAGCAGCCAGGTTATGACATTCTTGCCTTCGTGATGACTGAAGTCTTTTTGCATATCTCTCAGCTCACTTGTAGAAAAGGATTGAGTGGTCACTTCCTCTCCTCCTTGTGTTGATGATGCCCCTTGGCCATCATCTGCAGCACAAGTAGTCCTTCTTGTGACTCTCTTACAACTGGCAACTGATGCTGATATGGGCTCACCATCTCTTGATTTATTTCCAGAGTCTAAATGACTGTCATTGGCATTGACATAATTGCAGTGGCTGTTGTGGTTACAGCAGCAGCAGTGGTGCCCAGTGGCAGGGGCGGGGCGTCACAGTAGCTGCCTTGTTAGTCTTTGAGGCTGGAGAAGCAACAGTGTCTGCGGTTGGGGAGACAGTGACCTTGCCAGCTTCGCTCTGTGAGGGAGCTGGAGCTGCCTTGGCAGTTGCTGAAGCTCGAGAGGCCGTGGTGTCTGTGTTCAGTGGGGGGGTAGCGGTGGCTACGGGGGCTGTAGCCATAGCCTTTGCTGCCTTGCTGCATTTGGAGCGGCCAGCCATGCCTTTTGCTGAGGTTTCAGCAGATGCCATGTAAGTCTCAGGAGTTAGAAAAGATGCAGTCCTCCTATTTAACCTCATCTCTCTTATCACTAGCATGAACTGACACACATTCAGCAAACCTGACAATACCAACAATGTATGATCAAAGCTCCAAGGATATTCAAACTCTCAAAAACATCTGTAATCTGTCCCAATGTAAAAGGAAAGGTATCATTAGTCAGCTTTCCTATAGATTGGCTCATTCAATTAGAAAACACGTAGGTGTATTTCTCTTTAATTTGTACTGGAGGTTTCTCTAGATACAACAGTAATGAGTATAAATTAATTATCGACTGCAGTATAATGAAATAAACCAGTGCCAAACCACACAGCAAAATTATCACCATCATCCAGTTTCCAGATGTAATAAAATGCATGAACCTCTTAGTGAAATATGCCCAGCACAAATAAGGTATGGCAGAACACACTGTAGAGAATAGCTGATACAACTTATGCCACAGCATCTTAAACCAATGTATTTTAATCTGCTTTAATACTGCTAGATAATGTCCAAAGTACACAGACCTGTGAGTATCACAACCCTATGAGTTGGCACCATGCTAATAAAATTGAAAGTAGATCACAGCAGTAAGAACACCAAACATCTCCAAATGTTACCCCTTTTTAGTGCCAAATTTTAACACTTTCGAGCCTCACGTTGGGCACCAATTAATCTGTCACCGTTTGATTGCAGGGCGACAATAAACCCACAAGTCTATGAGGCCAGATGGGATACACCCAAGGGTGCTGAGAGATCTGGCAGAGGTGATCACTAAGCCACTTTCCATTATCTATCAGCAATCCTGGCTAACTGGGGAGGTCCTGGTAGACTGGAAGTTGGCTAACATGACGCTTGTTTACAAGAAGGGCCGGAAGGAGGATCTGGGGAACTACAGACCTGTCAGTCTAACCTTGGTGCTGGGGAAGGTCATGGAGCAAATTATCCTGAGTGACATCACACAGCACATACAAGAAAACCATGCGATCAGGTCCTCTCAGCATGGGTTTATGAAAAGCAGGTCCTGTTTGACCAATGTGATCGCCTTTTATGACAAGGTGACCCAACTAGTAGATGAGGGAAAGGTTGTGGATGTTCTGTACTTAGACTTCAGTAAAGCCCTTGGCACCATATCCCACAGTGTTCTCCTGGAGAAGCTGGCAGCTTATGGCCTGGATGGATGTAAATCTTTGATGGATAAAGAATTGGCTGGAGGGCCGGGCCCAAAGAGTTGTGGTGAACGGAGCCAAATCCAGTTGGTGGCAGTCATGAGTGGTGTTCCCCGTGGCTCAGTAATGGGATCAGTTGTGTTTAATCTCTTTATCAATGATCTGGATGAGGGGACTGAGTGCACTCTTAGTAAGTTTGCAGATGACAGCAAATTGGGTGGGAGTGTTGATGTGCTGGAGGGTAGGAAGGCTATACAGAGGGATCTGGACCAGCTGGATTGTTGGGCCGAGGCCATTTGTATGAGGTTTAACAAGGCCAAGTGCCAGGTCCTGTACTTGGGTCACAACAACCTCAGGCAGCGCTACAGGCTCAGGGAAGAGTGGCTGGAAAGCAGCCTGGCAGAGAGGGATCTGGGGGTGTTGATTGACAGCCAGCTGAATATGAGCCAGCAGTGTGCCCAGGTGGCCAAAAAGGCCAACAGCATCCTGGCTTGTATCAGGAATAGTGTGGCCAGCAGGACTAGAGAAGTGATTGTGCCACTATACTTGGTGCTGGTGAGGCCCCACCTTGAATACTGCATTCATTTTTGGGTCCCTCATCATAAGAAGAAAATTGAGGTACTAGAGAGAGTGCGGAGGAGGGGGACGAAACTGATGAGGGATGTGGAACACAAGTCTTATGAGGGGTGGTTGAGGGAACTGGGGCTGTTTAGCCTGGAGAAAAGGAGGTTGAGGGGAGATCTTATCGCTGTCTACAACTACCTGAAAGCAGGTTATAGCATGGAGGGTGTTGGTCTGTTCTCCCAAGTAGCAAGTGATAGGACAAGAGGAAATGGCCTCAAGTTGCACCAGGGGAGATTTAGATTGGATGTTAGGAAAGGGTCGTCAGGCATTGGAACAGGCTCCCCAGGGAAGTGGTGGAGTCACCATCCCTAGAGGTGTTTAAAAGGTTTTTAGACAAGGTTCTTAGGGACATGGTTTAGTGCTAGAGTTAGTTTATGGTTGAACTTGATGATCCTGAGGGTCTCTTCCAAGCAAAATGATTCTATGGTTGGATGATTTTTTGATATACAAAATCTTATCTTATTCAGGGCAGTCCTAACAAGCCAGTTGGTTTCACATTTGCATATTGGTTACATAATAATTTTAGAGTGTAATGAGCAACATTCGGCTAAAGGGCACTTTATTGAACAGTCTCGAGATATGTGTTAAAGCAAAACTTAACTAATTGTATGGGCTTCAAAATGTCTAAAGCTGCAAGGTCAGTAGTCTCTGTGGTTTCTGATTAGGTGTTTTGCAAGTCACTCTTATCTTTGTTATATGAGCAGACTGACCTAAAAATAAAAAGGATTTATATATCTTTGGGTTAGCAATTGCCAACAGGATTCATTCTTTTATGTCGTAATGACTACAGTAGGAGGAACAGAGAATGTATGTTCCTGCTCTTATTTTACCGTATCCCCCCATCTATAATCAGGAAATCGAGATGGGCAGGTGCTGAGTGACTGATGTGAGGCCATGCAGAGAGGTGATTTTCAGCTGGCAAAGCTGAAAGTTGGAACTGGAACTTCTGAGTCATTATATTAGCCATAGGCTATCCTTCCTCTATTCTGGTAGAAAATTATCATTTGACGTGTGTCGAGGGTTAAGATTGCGGGGTGACAATAAAACCCTGGCAGATGTATTGTTAACCCCCTCTCCCCCTCCCACTTCCCCCTTTTTGCCCCTCCCTCTCCCCCCCCTTCCCACTCAGGACAGGTGATCGGGAGGGAAAGAAGACAGAGAGAAGAGAGTTGGAAAAATTAACAATGTTTTACTAATGATACTAATAAGAATAGAGAAAATAATACAAAATATATAAAACCAGTCTTGAAAGTCTCAGCAACTGCAGAGCCGGCAACCAAAGTCCTGGATTGGACTCTGCAGCCAATCGGAGCTGGATTCAGTCTCTCACTAGGCCTCAGTTCGCTGGGATGACTAGCAAGGTCCTCTCCTAATGTCGGCCATAAGCAGAAGGGACGAGATCCTCGTGATCTCGCACTTTTATATGAAGTATTCACGTGAATGAAATGTTATACACAGTTGGTCAGTTTCTTGGTCTCTTGTTTCTCGTCGCCCCTCTCGCGAGATGTCCATCCGTGCTTATCAATAAGTTTGCATTCCATTGCTAGGTTTACCAAAACATGTGTCTGGTTCTCCAGGAAAATGCAGTTAATATGAAGGCTTTATCTGACAGGAAAAATTCACTGAAAGAGAAACTTGTTTTTAACAAAACCAGGACAACGTGTTATTCAGATCAAAAGAATATCAAGCCATTGTACATGCTGTACCCTTCTGAAAGGGCCCTCTTATTCAAATGCCTCCTGAAATCCTGTTTCCGCTAAGTGAAAGCAAGTTATCTCTACAAAAGAAAAAATGTATATCCTGTTCAGCTTTTTATTGCATTCACATGCCTTAAAATGACTTATGAGAAGAACTATAATGTCTCCATTTTTGTTTAGGAGCAAATACAGGGGCAGGAGTAAGTCTATAAAAATGAAGGTTTTTAGAACCTTTTTTTCTGTATAAAAATCACTGTTCAGTTTGAAAACTTGTGCAATTCTAAGCTGCACACACCAGTATCCTGTAACAAAACACTACAAAGAACAACTTCGAGATATGTTTCTCAGAATCTTACCATCAGAAAAGTTTTCATTTCTTTTACATTTTTCAGTTGAAACAGTTAAGAACTACTTTTGCTCAGAAAGGTTAATGCTGTCTGATGCACCGGCGCCAGGACCGCGTTTCAGTCAGCATAAACCCTGCCACACCAGCAGCTATCCATAGCCCCGAAGAAGTTTCCCGGCAACCTGCCACCGCCTCCAGTGCAGCGCCCCTGGCCCCAATACCCACCAGTTCCACAGGGCCAAGAGCTGGGCTCCCTGCTCCGTCCAGAGGGCAGCGACTGCAAGGGACATCTCGAGCGAGGCACCACTCCAACAGGTCCATGTCTTTCCTGTGCTGAGGACTCCAGAGCTGGATGCAGTGCTCCAAGTGGGGCCTTACCAGAGCAGAGTAGAGGGGCAGAACAACCTCCCTTAACCTGCTGACCATGCTTCTTTTGATACAGCCCAGAATATGGTTGGCCTTCTGGGCTGCTGTGGTAGCTGCAACCCCCTCCACCCCCAACCCAAAGCACCAGCTGATGGACCACTATGGTACGTGCCCCTTGGTCAACAGACAGGGCCCTTGACCGATGAAATGCCTTGGTTGAGAGAAGTTTCTGGGACACTACCATCAATGAACACAGCTCAGATTCATCTAGGGTATAAATGGACCCTGCTGGAGACTTCCATTGAGTTGGTCTTCCTTGGAGCAACAGGTCTGCAGACTCTCCTCCTTAGACTGGCCATCTAAGGAACGTTCCTTGAGGATTGAGACATCTTGCCTTATTGGTAAGCGATCTTCTGGGTACCCTTGAGAGCCCTCACTTTGTATGGGTGGGAAGATGTGCATTTTGAATCATCACTCTAGAGTTTTGGGATCTGATCCCTTGAGTTTGAATTGGCTGTGTAGTTAATGAACTCCTAACTGGTATCTGAACCCATGTTTTATAATGTTGTTGGAGTGCTGAATCATTTTTTATAAAATCCATTTCTAGTTGGTACTAAAGAGTCCTGTTTTGAGCTTATTGCCTGCCTAAATTGACTTTTGGCCTCCTCCATGACAGCTCTGAGCACACATTGCTGTCTCATGTCCAACTTTTCATCTACCAGTACCCCCAAGTCCTTCTCTGCAGTGCTGCTCTCAATCCCTTTATCGTCCAGCCTGTGTTGATACCAGGGGTTGCCCCAACCCAGGTGCAGGACCTTACACTTGGCCTTGTTGCACAGGCAACCATTATTGACATTTAAAATTACAATTCTGAGATGCTAATTAGAATCCTACACCACTTGAATGGCAAAGAAGCAGGAAGTGTTCCATTTATGAAGGAGAAAAGTATATCCCATTATTTTGATTCATACAGAAGACTGTAGCAAATTTATGTAAGCAGCTAAAAGCAACTGTGGCTATTAAATAAAACTGTTTCTTTTTCAGAAGCCTTCCATTACCAAACACCAGGTCTTTAAATGGAACCACTAACAAAAGGAACACATCTAAGATGCATTAAGGGATAAAATAATTTTTATTCAGAAGTACAGAGAAAGCCAACAATAGTATAATGTCTGAAACCAAATACCTGATCAACCCCATTTCCAACAGCAAGAGTTAATAATCTACTTTCATTTTATTTGATAGTTAAAAACACACAGCTGTCCTGGTTTCAGCTGGAATAGAACTATTTTTCTTCCTAGTAGCTGTTATAGTGATGTGTTTTGGATTTAGTATGAGAACAGCATTAATACACTGATGTTTTAGTTATTTTAGTTATTTTTGAGTAGCATTGAGTAGCTTGTTTCCTTTCAGATGGGGAAACAGCATCATAATTCACAAAACAGTTGAGGTTTGGGAGCTAACCTAGTAGCCATACTTCCCCTCTACTCCTGTACATTCAACCCCCTGAACAGAAAGGCAAAGATGGGGTTGACTTTTTAATACCCCCACAGTTATGTTAGCATTCCACTTCTGTCAAAAGAAAATGGGAACTACTGCCTCTCACCCACACTGGAGGCAGTACCCTTTTCTTGGAAGTGTGTACTAGTGACACAAAACCAAGAATTACTCATGCAGAGAGAGGAACAAAACCAGCTGGGTGCAGTTGCTGACGAGGTCACATTTTGCCTCCCAAAGAACAGAAGAGATCAATATGGCTTCCCAGACAAAGTACACAACAAAGTGAATTCTCCAGAACTCCATTCCAGAACTTGTTCTGCTCCAACTAGTTAAATCTCAGGGAGTCAACCTAAGAGCCACAGTTTGATCAAATATTGTTTGGCTTCTGTGAGCCTTAACAAAGTAATAGGGGTAATATCTGTTGTTTAAACCCAAATATAAAGTATACACACAAAAAAAGTATGCGGTCATACTGAAACTGCTTTCTGAATTTTTTTATAAGCTTTCTGCAGTTGTTCCCCATTTTTGAAACTCTCTGCATAGCTCAATCATAATATTAGACCATAAATATTTCAGTATTTTCTATTTTCTCATGATTAGTTATTCAGCTTTGAAAAACTTGACAAATGCAATTTAGTAAATTCTAGCAGTATGGTCTTCAAAGCACATCTGTTGAATTACAAAGGTATTAACCCTCAAGAATCACAGAATCATAAAATCACAGAATGTTAGGGATTGGAAGGGACCTCAAGAGATCATCTAGTCCAATCCCCCTGCTGGAGCAGGAACACTTCGATGAGGCTACACAGGAATGTGTCCAGGTGGGTCTTAAATGTCTCCAGAGTAGGAGACTCCACAACCCCCCTGGGCAGCCTGTTTCAGTGTTCTGTCACCGTTACTGAGAAGTAGTTTCTTCTCAAATTTAAGTGGAACCTCTTGTGTTCCAGTTTGAACCCATTACCCCTTGTCCTACCATTGGTTGTCACCAAGAAGAGCCTGGCTCCATCCTCGTGACACTCTCCCTTTATATATTTGTAAACATTAATAGTGTCACCCATCAGTCTCCTCTTCTCCAAGCTAAAGAGACGCAGCTCCCACAGCCTTTCCTCATAAGGGAGATGTTCCACTCCGAACTCTCTCCAGCAGTTCCCTGTCCTTCTTGAACTGAGGGGCCCAGAACTGGACACAATACTCCAGATGTGTTCTCACCAGAGCAGAGTAGAGGGGAAGGAGAACCTCTCTGGACCTACTAAAAACCCCCCTTCTAATACACCACAGGATGCCATTGGCCTTCTTGGCCACAAGGGCACAGTGCTGGCTCATGGTCATCCTGCTGTCCACCAGGACGCCCAGGTCCCTTTCCCCTATGCTGCACTCTAATAGGTCATTCCCCAATTCATAATGGACGCTGGGGTTGTTCCTACCCAGATGCAAGACTCTACACTTGCCCTTGTTATATTTCATTAAAGTTTTCCCTGCCCAACTCTCCAGTCTGTCCAGGTCTCACTGGATGGCAGCACAGCCTTCTGGTGTGTCAGCCACTCCTCCCAGCTTGGTGTCAGCAGCAAACTTGCTGAGAGTACACTCTATTCCCTCATCCAAATCATTGATGAATATATTGAATAATACCAGCCCAAGTACTGACCCTTGAGGCACTCCACTAGATACAGGCCTCCAACTAGACTCTGCCCCATTGACCACGACTCTCTGGCTTCTTCCCTACAGCCAGTTCGCAGTCCACCTCACTACCCGATCGTCCAGACCACACTCCCTCAGTTTAGCTGTGAGGATGCTGTGGAAGACTGTGTCAAATGCTTTACTGAAGTCAAGGTACACCACATCCACTGCTCTGCCATCATCTATCCACCTCATTATGTCCTCATAAAAGTCAATGAGGTTGGTCAAGCATGACTTCCCCTTGGTGAAACCCCTTGATGACTGCCCCTAATGACTCTCTTATCCTTGATATGCTTTGAGATGGCACCAAGGATAAGTTGTTCCATCACCTTTCCAGAGATGAAGGTGAGGCTGACCGGTCTGTAGTTGCCCGGGTCCTCCTTCTTGCCCTTTTTTAAGACTGGAGTGACATTTGCTTTCCTCCAGTCCTCAGGCACCTCTCCCATTTCCCAAGACTTGGCAAAGATGATGGAGAGCGGTCCAGCAATGACCTCAGCCAGCTCCCTCAGCACCCGCGGGTGCATCCCATCTGGACCCATTGGTATATGGATGTCCAGGTTGCCTAATTGCTCCCTAACCCAGTCCTCATCAACCGAGGCTAACTCCTCCATTTCCCTGCCTTCCTCTGGGGCCTCAGCGGTACGGGGCTCCTCAGGACAGCTTCCAGCAGAGTAGACAGAGACAAAGAAGGCATTCAGTAACTTTGCTTTCTCTGTATCTTCTGTCACCAGGGCACCCACCCCATTCATCAGTGGGCCTACATTGCCTCTGGTGTTAGTTTTATCTGCCACGTATTTGAAAAAGCTCTTTTTGTTGTCCTTGACCCCTCTGGTCAGGTTTAATTCTAAGGAGGCCTTAGCTTTCCTAGTTGCCTCCCTACACCCTCTGACAACAGCCTTATATTCTTCCCAAGTGGCCAGCCCCTCCTTCCATGACCTATAAACTCTCCTCTTCCACTTAAGCTTACCCAGTGTTCCCTGTTTAACCACGCAGGTCTCCTGGCTCCCTTCCTTGACTTCCTACATGTCGGGATGCTCTGATCTTGAGCCTGGTAGAAGCAGTCCCTGAACACTAACCGTCTTGGGCCCCTTTACCTTCAAGCAACCTTGCCCATGGGATTTCCCCTAGCAACTGCTTGAAAAGGCGAAAGTTTGCCCTGCTGAAGTCCAGGGTTGCAATTCTGCTTGCTATTCTGTTCCTGCCACACAAGATCCTGAACTCCACCATTTCATGGTCACTGCAACCAAGGCAGCCCTCAACCTTTACTGCTTCAACCAGACCCTCCTTGTTAGTGAGGATGAGGTCCAGCAGAGCACCTCTCCTAGTCGGCTCCTCCACCATTTGCAACAGAAAGTTATCATCAAGGCACTGGAGGAACCTCCTAGACTGTGGCTGGCTGGCTGGCTGAGTAGTCCTTCCAGCAAACATCAGGGAAGTTAAAATTCCCCACAACAACCAGGGCCTGTGACTGTGAGGCTGCTCTCAGCTGCCCATAGAAGGCCTCATCAACTTCCTCACTCTGATCTGGTGGCCTATAATAGACACCCACAACAGTATCACCCCTACCAGCCTGCCCCTTAATTCTCACCCATAGACTCTCAAGTCACCCCTCATCCATGCCTGGACAATACTCAGTACATTGTAGTTGCTCTCTCATGTAAAGAGCAACTCCACCACCATGCCTGGCTGGCCTGTCTTTCCTGAAAAGGACATAGCCATCCATGACCACATTCCAGTCATGTGAGCTGTCCCAACATGTCTCTGTAATTGCCACCAGGTCATAATCTCCTGCCCGAACACAGGTTTCTAACTTTTCCTGCTTATTCCCCACGCTGCGAGCGTGGGTGTACAGGCATTTCAGAGAGTGAGCCAAGCACACCGATTTCACCCTAGGGGTGGTCTTCATCAACTCTAGAGTGCTTCCCCACTGATGCAAGCCCAGCTACAACCCCATCCCCCTTCGAATCTAGTTTAAAGCTCTCCAAATGAGCCCTGACAATTCCTGTCCCAGCATCCTTTTGCCCCTGTGAGATAAACTTTTCCCGCGTATCACTGTTTGGACTGGTGTCTTGTAAAACCAGCCATTATCAAAGAACCCAAAGCCCTGCCTCTAGCACCAGTCTTGTAGCCAATTGTTTAGGGACTGAATTTTTCTATTCCATCCCATGTCATCACCCAAAACTGAAAGGAGGGAAGAGGAAATTACTTGAGTCCCAGGCTCTTTTATCATCCATCCCAAGGCCTTGAAATCTTTCTTCATTCCCGTCAGACAGCGGGATGCAGCTTCCTCCCTATCTGTCTGGAAGATCAACAGTGGGTAGTAGTCTTTTGGGTGCACCAGACTGGGGAATGTCCTATTGATGTCCCTGATCCGGGCTCCAGGTAGACTGCACACTTCCCTACAATGAGGGTCAACTCTGCATATTGGGCCCTCTGTCCCTCTCAGAAGGGAATTGCCTACTACAATCACCCTTCTTTCTTTCTTATCTGAGGCAGTCTTGAGGCATGGAGTCAACTGCCTCTTTCTATGTGACCTCAAAGAAGTTTGAGCACTTAAGTAATCTAGCAATATAAGTTTCACTTCTTTTCAGAATTAGTCCAAGGAAAAGAAATCAGTGTCTTTCTTGAGAAATGTTCTATTGAAGGCTCGATAAAAATGACCAAGTGACCAAGGAGCTCATCTCTCCCTTTCTCCCGTGTAATTCAAGTGGCTGAACACAGGAAAGAAAAGTGCTGAATTTCAGCTTCTTTTTGAAGCCTAGTCTAGTTCTGGCTGCATTAATTTAGAGAAGCCTCTTTTCTGGTAATCCTCTATAATAACCATGCTCTTGTGTGGGAGATTTGAGGGATTTTCTTGAGGTTGTTGTGTGGATGAGTTTCTATTAGATAGAGATTTATTTCTGAACTAGCCAAAGGAATCTCAAGGCCAGCCCGAAGGCTGAAAAACAGCACCCTGAAAAACAGAAGTGAGACTCAGGCACGTGGACAGCTCATGAACATGGACAATATCCAATCAGCTAATGCATGCTTGGAGCGTGGACATGTGATCAGGAAATAACTGCATATATAAGGAGGCTTGTTTCTGTAATAAATGGCTTCGCTTGAATTCATATTGAATTGTGTGGAGTCCATGAGAAAAAAAAAAGAAACAAAAAAAACCCCCAACCAAACAAACACCTAAATGCTATGATGGATGTGAACCTGGTATTGTATGAGGTTGTATTTAAAAGTTACTGGAATATGAACTGATTTGGATCGAGGAAAATGGAATAATGGATTGATGCTTAATATACTGTATTTTGACATCTGTAAATTGTAAAAGGCAAATGGGGCTGAGGAATGTAACAACTTGAAAAAACTTCTTCTCAGTAAGGGTGACAGAGCACTGGAACAGGCTGCCCAGGGAGGTTGTGGAGTCTCCTTCCCTGGAGACATTCAAAACCCGCCTGGACATGTTCCTGTGCGACCTCACCTAGGTGTTCCTGCTCCAGCAGGGGGATTGGACTAGATGATCTTTTGAGGTCCCTTCCAATCCCAAACATACTGTGATACTGTGATACTGTGAACTGTTGAGTTAATTGGAATTCTGTATAAAACTCAGCTCACTGTAACCAAGTGGTTTGCCAGAGCCTCCCACTTCGTACCAGCTGCATGGCCTTGGCTATATCTGAACTGCAGCAAGAAGAGAAAGAAGGAAAAAAAAAATGGAAAAAAACTGTTTTCCTGCTGCTAAGCGGAGAAAGGGGGGCTTTACTCCCCCCACTCTGTCCTTTATTTTTTCCTGCAGTATTGTCATCCATCCTTGTTGTGGCACTGTGTTGCTTCTCGGCTTTGAATCAGGGGTTGTTGGTGTTGTTTATTTTTACTTCTGTCTTGTTTCCTAGGTTTTGGCACATCTAGGGAGAGAGCTCATCATTTTACCTCCTTGCTGAGTTTGGTCTTTTCACAGTGGTCAGCTTTTGGGGGTCAGAGTGGTACTGATTTGGGTGTGGAGTGGAGCCAGGTTGGTTTGATGTGGAATTCAGACTGATTTGTTTTCATGCTGGGCTGGAAATCCTGCCATCTCAGATGGGGGCAAGAGGGAGGTTTTATTCCCCCCTCCCCAGCGATGTTACTGCTAGAGAACTGTAATACTGCATGAAGGAGTCTGAGGGTTGAAATTTAAAGGCATTGCCAGCGGATCCATAGTTCTAATGAAGCTGGGAAATTAAACCAAAATTTTTTTTTAATAGACTTATTCTGCGGTAACTGGTTGTAAGAGACTTCTTAGTAAATTCACGATGCTAGTTTTTGCGGTCATGGGAGAGAATGAAAGAAAGGCTGTTTTTTTGAGACCAATAGAATGCCAAATTTGGAACAAAGTTTTAATACATGAATTTTTGTAGTTGCCAGAAAGTCCTATACCTCTCTTAGATCAAGATTCGTTAAGTAAATTGTAAGATCAAATAAAGTTTTCTGAGAATTCTGTTTAGTTGCATGGCCTACAAGAAGCTGCTTGGATGGTACAGATCTGCTTGCTGCAAGTGAGAAATCTCCAAGGAAATTTCAAATGCTGTATTTCCACTAGTATTAACAGCCAATGTTTTGATAAAGCAAATACTACACTGAGAAATCTGAAACAGGAATTCGATTCGGTAAGGGAAAATAATATCTAACAAATATGACAGCTAAAATGGAGTTGGAAACTTTGAGGAATAAATTTATGAGAACCTTACAGGCTGACTGCATTCGATTGGACTTGCAGATTTTTCTCTTTATAGCTACAACATAGAAACAACCTGTGGCTATTGTGGGACAGTATGATGAGAATGCTAACAGACTGATATACCAATTGTTACTCTGATCAAGAAATGCAGGGAATTAATTTAAGTCTTAATAGGCCATGATCCTTTTGTCATATATGTACCATTTGTGAAATTTAGTTTTGATTTTTTATTTGCAATCTACATCTTTGTAAATTGCACTAGCTGGTTTTCTTAACAGCACAGCTTTTGGCATGCCTAAATGTAAATTGATGCAGAACCTGCAAGTCTTTAACATCAGGTCACAGACCATACTTGTAGTTGGTCTGATCCTACATACTTGCACACTTTTTGTTGATGGTTCTAGGAAGTCTCATAAAGCTGTAGTGGTCTGGCATGAAGATAACAACTGGCACTATTCTGTAAAAATTATTGAAAGTTCAACCCAATGAGCAGAACTTGGCGTAGCTTTACATTACTCAGAGCTTTTTAAGGAGGAACCTCTAAATTTGATTTGTGATTCCGAGTACATAGTCAAGGCCCAATGCACGTATTTGATTCTGAACTGGTTTTTTTTGGTTTTGTTTTTGTTTTTAAACAAAAATGGGGAGAAGTAGGGAAAACACCACAAAACCAATTGTCAAAAGCATTGTATGTGATGAGTCACTTATATCTAAGTGGTGCAGCCCAAATTTGCCCTGTGATGAAGCACTTTGCAAGTATGACCCAAAACCATGCTAAATCAGAAAGAACCTACATTAGTTATGGTCAAATCACTAGTTAATGGTAAATGGAAAGGGCACATCAATTGATAACCTGGGGAAAAGGTTATGTTTGTGTCATTACAGGCCAAGAATTGAAGTGGATTCCCGCAAAATGGGTTAAGCCATGGCTGAATAAAGACAACAAAGACTTAACGGATGCAGACGGACAGGAGGGAGATAAGTTGTGAGGACTGTTTCAGATGTAAACCGTGGGTCCTAATTCAGAGTTATAGATGCTCACAGACCTGGTGGTCTAGAAGCCCATTAGCAAGCAGGTGGTGTACCTTCTGTGGAGAATGGCGATTTGAACAAGCAGCAGGAGAGTCAAAAGGGCAATATTACACTTAGATAGTCAATGCAAAAATGAGGTAAAATTATGAGACATTCCTACCATAGTATCTACTGCACTCCTTCTCCCTAGTCTAGCAGCTGGTAAAGCTTTAGGAGACATATCAAAGTTAATCTATTGGTCTTTTAAACAGGTTAATCTAAGTTCTGAGATACTAACTCAATTAATAGTAGATGTTGATGGTATTAGGCGTGTTACACTTCAAAATCATGTTGCTATAGATTTTTGTTGTTATTGTAAGGACATGGTTGTGATGAATTTAAGAGAAAGATGTTGTATTAACTTGTTTAATCATTCTGGATCTATTCATAGCTTTTTAGACAAACTAACCCAGCACATTAATAGGATTGTCATAGTAGAATTAGGGTTTGACAAATGGTGGGTAGTTGTTTGATCTTATTATGTAAGGCTTAGCTACATTATATGTAACTGTAATCATTGTTGTTAATCATATGTTGTATGCTGCAGTGTATTTCAAAGATGATTCAGCGCATTGTAAACAAGGCCTGGCTGGTTCAAAAACAAAAAGGGCATGTGGACAGCTCGTGAACATGGACAATATCCAATCAGCTAATGCATGCTTGGAGCGTGGATACGTGACCAGGAAATAGCTGCATATATAAGGAGGCTTGTTTCTGTAATAAATGGCTTTGCTTGAATTCATATTGAATTGTGTGGAGTCCATGAGTTTTCGCCCTCGCACTCTTGAGGAATAACAATATTGGGGAGGTGTCCTCTTCTTTCTAGTAAACAACTGAAAAATGCTTCCTATGAAAAGGACTTCTAAAAAAGTAACAGACACGCTTTTTGTCTAAACATATCTGCTCTGGGAAAAGATATGTTAACTATATTTCAAAGTCAAATCAACCTGGTAATTCTCAAATGACCTAAAACTCAGGGAAGATGCTGTGTGCAGAAAAATCCCTACTTTTCTATACAAACAGAATCCCTTCCCCAGACAAGAGATCCAACATTACATCCCCTCCAACCCAATGGACAGTTAACCATTTTAACTACTTCAGTTCATGACATTCTGTCTTAATGCTTCAAAATATTAGATTCTGGGGCATAAGGTAATGCAGTGCTGGTAAAATAATTAAATTATGAAACTTTAGGTTCACCTATAAAACAAAAATATGCTTGCTTGGCACTGAAGTAATGCATTTTGAACAGCACACAGAGACCAACAAACTATATTACCTAAAAGAACTTTTTTTTTTTTTTTACTGTCTATTCAATTAGCAGCCTATTAAAAAGCAAAAAGTTGAAGTTTTATATTAATATAATAATTAAATAAAATTAGAACATAAACAACAGGTACCTCATTGGTAATAATAGTGTCTTATTCTGGATCCTCTGCAACTTAATTACATAGGTACTGAAGAAAAACTTGAATAATGAAAAAATCTTGCCAAATAAAAAAAACCCAACAACACATTAATTTTCATAACAGACAGAGCAGGGACACAAACAACAGACAAGTTTGACAAGCAGACCAGCTGTAACCTGAACAAATACTAGCTTTCAAAACAGAGGTAGTGAATCCAGTAGAACTAATGATACAACTGGCTGCTTCTACTCAAGTAGCAGAAAATCAGTTAGCCAGCTGGATAAAAGTGTTCGACATTTCATTTTAGTAGTCATCTTAGAAATAAAGATCTTAAATAGCATTTGGTTTTCCATCTTTTGATCATATTTCCATTTGTGTAGATGATATCTCACACCCGCTTCCAGCTCTACCTTGGCAAGCTCACTTGTTAGAATAACATGAATGATGAACATTGAAATAAATTACCATAAGATCAAATGGATCTACTATTTTAATTTCTTCTTATAGTTCTGCTAGCCACACATCAAACTTCAAGGCTCTACAATGGATACATACCTAAGTCATGAATATCATCAGTAAGAACTGAAAATATGTTTGCTGTCAAGGTCCTCAAGTTATGGAACACTAAGCTGCCAAGAGAAATATCCACCTCTAACTCCAAGCACTACTGAAGGGTAATGGAATAAGGAGGCTTCAGGAAGAGTCTCCCACCCCAGAACCATCGTTTTGTGCAACGTCTCCTAAGAGATATTGCCCAATTAAGTCAGACAATTAGAAGTAACACATAGATTTCCTAAAAGACAAAAGAAAGTTCAAGTCTATTTTCAGAAATAAAGTAGAAATAGTAAAGTAAGCACCAAGGAAACGAAAAGTTTAAAGTTTGCATGAACATGTTCGTCGCTATTATCTATTATCATCCTAAGTCTTCAAAATATACAAAATATAAACAGTAAATCCCAGTAGACAGGAACATATATTGTTCACATGTTAATTTAAGGACAGATCAGATACTCTTCCATACTTTTCAGTCAAAGATAATAAGATTTTAGGTAGAACTTGCAAAATTGTTCACATTATTTCTACCACTGTGTGCTGGATTAACTGAAATAAATTTTCCATGCAGTTAGAATATTTTCTTTTTAGTAGCTAGCACAGTCTTTTGTTTCAGATTTAGTATGAGAATAATGTGATAACACGCTAGGTTTCCCATACTTTGCCTGAGAAGAGCTAACTTCTTCCTTTCAAATAGCTAGCCATGTTTTGCAGTTAGTATGAAAAGAATGTAAGAACTTGTCCCAAAACAGGGTTCTTTACCCGGTGTCCATACAAAAGAGACAAATTTAGCACACAGAGATGAGATACTGTGTTTATTGCAGAGTTGCACAAGCCTGGAATCTGGAATAAAGCCAGCATGCCAGCAAGAAAGGTAAAAAGCATTAAATAAAAAATCTTATCACTATGTTCACACCCTAAAGAGCCGATTGGTTACACATTTGCATATTGCATTACATAATCCTTTCAGTGTATAATGAGCAACATTCAGCTAAAAGACACTTTATCCAACAGTTTGAGATATGTGTTAAAGCAAGACTCAACTAATTGCGTGGGCTTCAAAATGTCTAAAGCTGCAAGGTCAGTAGTCTCTGTGGTTTCTGATTAGGTGTTTTGCAAGTCACTCTTATCTTTGTTATATGAGCAGACTGACCTAAAAATTAAAGGATTTATATATCTTTGGGTTAGCAATTGCCAATAGGATTCATTCTTTTAAGTGATGACAACAAACTCACTGATATTTTGGCTGTTGTCAAAGAGACCAAGGACTTTCTCAACTTTCCAGCTGCAATTGTGTATAGCAGCTGGAAGGAAGAATAGTGGGACAGCACCTAGACTGACATCCAGGTTGGTCAATGAAATATTACCTACCATTAACGTCATGCTCCATATATAACTAGAGTCAGCTTTTCTAGCCCATTATTTCCATTTGGGAGTTCAGTTTCATTCCGCTCTGTTTGGGGTTCAGTGTTAGTTTGGCCTTTTACTTTTCTGTCATTCTGCAGTTAGCCTTTGGCCTTTCTGCCTTTTGTCTTTTTGTTCTCCTGCTGGGATCAGCTGTTTGAGACTGGAGTGCTCTCCTTTCCGGGACTGGCAGTTCAGTACGAGATGGGCTGGGTATTGGTCCCTGGTTGATGAGAGCAATTGCATTGAGTATCATTTATTTTATTCATTATTATTATTTTTGTTGTTGTTATTGTTGTTGTTGTCATCTTATTCAGCTGTTCTTATATCAACCCAAGTTTCTCCTTTCCTTTTTGATTCTCTCACCCATCCATCCCACTTGGGAAGGGACCAGAATGAGTGAGCGTCTACCATGGTCTTAGTTCCTAGCTGGGGTTAAACCATGACACACTGATATTCATCTTTCACTGCCACACTGTGGCCTTTGGTACACTCATCTTTCCAAACTATAATATCTTACGCCAACATCACTTGAAGTTAAAATACACAGTGACCTCAGGATTCAAATGCATACTGATAACAATGTAGACTCAAATTACATCTACCGTACATTGAAAGTGATAGAATTGCACAAAACCAGAGAGAAGTTATTTTACTTAGCTGAGGATTTCCTTGCTAGTGTGCAGTTTGCTTACTCTCTACATTAATTTGAATTCATTTCCCTTTAGAAGTAAAAATTATCTATTTTATTGAAAATTCAAAGTCATAAATGTATATGCGCTCCTTAAAAAGTGAAACCAACAAATTTTTCAATATACATAAGCATATTTCTTCTATTGAACTAAACAAAAAACCTCACATGCATTCATTTTCTTGAGTCATTTTATTGTTTCTTATGAATTCATAGAAGTCTGAAGTAGAGATGAAGCAGGGAGAGAAAACACAATGTAGTCAATTTATAACAAATGCATACTTGGTTTTATTCCTGTGTCCAAGTACCCGAGATGGGATATTAACCTTAAATAAGGACGATAACATTAAAATTAGACAAACTTCAATTATTTTCTGGTGCATAAGAACTAAAAAATTGTTGCCTGGTTCTCCAAATCAAATAATGACTTAGTAGTGGATGCACAAAACTCTCTTTAAAAATTAAATAGCTTTGGAATAAAACTTTAAATTGTTAAAAAAAATATTGCATGGTAAATCTTGAAAAAGTCCTTTTTTCTCTGTCTTAAATAATTCAGACTCTTCAAAAAAAAAAAAACAAACACTCTGCAAGACAGAACTTCTGCAGAGAGGGGCTTATTTTGAAAGTCACTATAATAAAAAGTTACCAGGAGACCACGTCATATATTTCAAGTCCATATTTTTTTTGCAACAATTTGTTATGGTGCTTGTCAGTCAGTTATTCATATCTTGTTCCAGAGTCTTTGTAAGGCCATTACTTTTGTTCTCTTCTAACTAAGAGCTACTTATCTGAGGTAGCAAATAGTGCATCCATTATTCTCAGAACTTCTAGTAGTTCCTCTTGATAGTCGATCTTTTTTCCTATGTCTGGCAGGTGCACCTCTCCCCTTCCCCCTCACCTGCCAAAGCACTAGAAACTTCTAGACCAATGGACCACTATGGTCATGTAGATGCCCCTTGGTTGACAGACAGGGCCCTTGACCAATGAAACACCTTGGTTGAGAGAAGTTTCTAGACCACTACCATAAATGACACAAGTTCAGAATCAACTTAGGGTATAAATGGAGCCCACAAGAGACCCCCTTTGAGTTGGTCTTCATAGGAGTAGTGGATCTGCAGTTGAAGGCTCTCCTCCTTAGATGTGGGATGCCATTTAAGGAAATTTCCTCAAGGGCTGAGACACCTTGCCTTATTGGTGAGTGATTATATCTTCTGGACACCCTTGAGAGTCCTCATTTTTTATGAGTGAGTAGATGCACATTTTGAATCATCATTCTAAAGTTTTGGGATCCCTTCAGTCTGAAGCAGCTGTGTAGTAATTGAACTCCTAACCAGTATCTGAGTCTGTGTTTTATAATGTTGTCGGAGTGCTGAATGATTTTGAATAAACCCCCTTTCTAGTTGGTTCTCTGCTAAACAGTTCTGGTTAGAATAAAGTCTGGTTTGAGCTTATGACCTGCCTAATTTGTTTTTTTGGGTGCTTCTGCTATATTTAAATTGGCATAGTGTCAGCAGGATACCAAAAACTGAGAAATTATTATGGAGGCACAGCTGTAATCCTTTCGCCTCCCCTACACAATGGATGGAAGAGAAATGTGCTATTCTGTGTGCTGTCCTGTGTGTCTACTTAAAACAAACAAGGGACCTGCATAAATACTATAAGCAATTGGAAAAGGATAATTCTAAGACACAATTGGAGATAGACTGTGTAAAGGCAGAATTGCAAAGCGAAAGAGAGTAGACATACATTGGAAGAAAGGATTGAGACTGCACTGCTCTCCCCCCCATCCCCCTGCCCCAGGATCCCAAGGTTGAAAGTTGATTGCAGGTGTGAATTCTGAGGAAATGGATGAAGAAGTCTGGGAAGACCCTGACAAAGGTAGCTCTAACTTAAAGGAGGAATTGGAGAGAAAAGACATGCGACCTCTTATTAAAACAGAGACACACATGGGTTCACATGGTGGGAAACCCTGAGCCATTGTCTGTGCAAGCCCAGGGACAGCACTCAAACTTAGTGAATTGCAAACTAAGTTTTTGTGCTAGAACAGGAGAAATGGAGACTGAAACACTGTTAAGTGATGACAAGACAGGACGGTGCTGGGGACCCAGAGTGTTTCTAAGAAAAGGATTGTCGGAGTTAGCATAAGGAATATAAAATCCATCTGTGCATGGGCAGAGACGTTGCATAATACAGTTACTCATGGGCATAACAAGGGATGGAGGATCCCAGTAGCACAGACAGGAGTAGGAGGATCTAGCAAGCCAGTCATGAGCTCTCCCCCACCACCACAGGGAATCTGAACACTTCTGAGATGGAATTTATGATCCAGGAGGGAACGAACTGCTAGAGGGGAAAACTGATTTGGCAACTGCACCCCCCCTCAGGAAGGGAAACTTAAACCTTTTGCACCTCTGCGAAGGGGAACAAATTGAGTTAAAAAACTAAAATCCATTGATTGGGGCTGAGGCCACCCACTCCCCATGGTAAATTCTTGCCAAGGGTCCACTGACAAAGAACCTTATATACATATTCCTGTGGGTCCAAAATGTATAAGTTCAGAGCTTATTTATTAATATGGGAACTTCTTCCATTAGGACTTCACAGCTTACTCCCATGCTGCTGCAGATTAATTAAGCTGCTCGTATTTCGACCTTGCAGTTTGCTCCAGTGCGATTGCAGCCTAAAGAAGTTGCCAGCATTAGAACTTTATAGCTTTGTGGCAGATGCACTCAACCCCCCCCTCCCCCATCCAAACCAGCAGCAGTTTGGTCCAGGCTCCAAAGGAGGTAAAGGCCTGAGTTGCAGCAGGACCAAGAACTCCTTTTAGGAAACCCACAAGGAAGCAGAATGACACCTTGAAAACTGATGAGTTGTGGGTGAAAGGAGTATTGTGCATCCCTTTCCCACTTTATGCAATATTTGACTATGAGTCAACCACTTTATTCTATAAATATGACAGCCTGGGTGAGCCTGCTTTGAGCTCTCTCTGCTAAATAACTGTCTGTATGGCAATGTTTTTTACTATTCACATATCAGTGGATAAGCCCAATTTAAGTTTCATATCAATCATTTAGCTTAAGTAAATGCATATTAAATAGAATGAATAATCTAGAATTATAAGGTTGTGTGATTTTTAATATACTGTCTGCTTTATGTTACCTAGTAAGCTGAATTTGCTGGAATCTTAAGCTGTAAAGTTCTGCTCATATTTACAAAAGCAATTACAAACTACACTGAACACTATCAAGATAAGGTCTAGTTCACACTTTTCTGGGAAAAATGAAATTGACTGAGGAAAAAATAATGACTTCAAGGCTCACACGAAAACATTACAGACATCTGCAAAATGGGGCCTGTTTTGCACCTGGCTGAGAAGAAAAGGATTTATTCAGACAAAACAGCACCTGCAAGGCTATGGACTATAAACAATATCTACAGCTAACACTGACCCGATACTGGTCCTTAGATTACATACCTTCAGAGGTATGGGTGGGGTGAAGTGGCTCAGGTTCGTGAGTCCCCTTGGTTGGAAAACAGTATACACAATACTTAAGGTCCGTAAACAAAAGGCTTTTATTTTGCAGCTTGGCCCAATTGGCAAATGATTTGGTGGCAAAAGGAGTTACAATATTTAGGCTCAATTGGTAAATATAAAAAGTTTGCGGCACATGTGGGGCTGTAAATCTTATGTTACTATATTACTTAGAAGAAGGAAAGCAAAAGAAGTATAGGAAAGAAAGAAGGAAGGAAGGAAGGAAGGGAGACCGAGAGAGATATCACCATACTTATGGCTCTGCTTTGTGTATGATGGGGTTCGTGTGATTCTGTGATTTTAATCGGTGTAGTTGGCAGGATATCAGAAATGGAGGAGTTATTATGGGGGTACAGCTGTAATACTTCTGCATCAACCTGCACACAGTGAGCAGAAGTGAGGTGGTTCGGTCCTGGAGTGGCTGTAGCCATGTGTGCTGTTGTTCTTTGTGTTGTTGTTTGTGCTACTCTGTGCACCTGCTTAAAGCAAGTACGGGACCAGCACAAATGCTATAATCAGTTGGAGAGGCATGACTCTGAAAAACAACTGGAAATAGACTGTTTGAAAGAAGAGTTTTGACAAGAGAGAGAGTAGGCACATTTATTAGAACAACGGATTGAGCTCATGTTAACCCGAGCAAAAACCTCTCCTAGCATTGCCCAAATTCAGAGGAGGAGCATAGTGGCAGGCCATCGGAAGTTGACAACAACCAATTGAGAGCAATCATTGAAGTTGATCCTCTTACAACTACACGAGAAGTTGCCGAAGAACTCAATGTCAACCATTCTACAGTCATCTGGCATTTGAAGCAAATGGGAAAGGTGAAAAAGCTTGATAAGTGGGTGCCTCAGGAGCTGATCAAGAATCCAAAAAAAATCATCATTTTGAAGTGTTGTCTTATTCTACACAACAACCACAAACCATTTCTCGATCAGACGTGTGACAAAAACTGGAATTTATATGACAACCGGCGATGTCCAGCTCAGTGGTTAGACTGAGAAGAATCTCAAAGTGAAAAAAAGGTCGTAGGTAGGCGCTGGATAGAGACTCGAACTCTTGTGGGTTACTCTGAGCAGTATTTATTGTAGAAGATTCACAGGAACAGCAGCGTTGGGTCACCTCCTCAGAGAGTGACAATCATACAGCAGTATAACTAGTCATTATATAGGGTTCTAACAGGTATTATGCAACTAAACAAAATCTATCACTGTCTATCACTGTCGATATCTATCACTGTCGATATCCTCAGGTTCCTTCCGTTCCAGTGGTCTGCGGGTTCCACTTCTTCTTTCTTGGCAAGTACCGAACGACAGGTCGTCGGGTCGCAGGGCTAGCTTCTTTTGAAGTTCCACCTGTCTCATTTGTTATCCATAGTGCACCAGTCTAGCATAGAAATCAGCAACCCTAAGAATAGCATTTATCAATGTCTTAACTAAGGGTACAAAGCAAGCATAAGGTAACCATGCTCGTGGTTCTGGGTAAGGACTATACAGGGGACAAGCTGAGACTTTCAGCCTTAGCAGCACAGCTTATAACACTGATATAGGCCTAAAATCCTAATTTCCTATTTTCCTACAACACAAAGCACTTCCCAAAGCCGAACTTGCACTAAAAAAAGTCTGCTGCCAGTTTGGTGGTCTGCTGCCAGTCTGATCCACTAACAGCTTTCTGAATCCCAGCAAAACCATCCCATCTGAGAAGTATGCTCAGCAAATCGATGAGATGCACTGAAAACTGCAAGGCCTGCAGAAGGCATTGGTCAACAGAAAGGGCCAAATTCTTCTCCACAACAATGCCTGACTGCACGTTGCACAACCAATGCTTCAGAAGTTGAACAAATTGAGCTACAAAGTTTGGCCTCATCCGCCATATTCACCTGACCTCTCGACAACCAGCTGCCACTTCTTCAAGCATCTCAACAACTTTTTTCAAGGAAAACACTTCCACAACCAGCAGGATGCAGAAAATGCTTTCCAAGAGTTCCTCAAATCCTGAAACATGGATTTTTACGCTACGGGAATAAACAAACTTATTTTTTGTTGGCAAAAATGTGTTGACTGTAATGGTTCCTATTTTGATTAATAAAGATGTGTTTGAGCCTAGTTATTATTTAAATTCATGGTTCAAAACTGCAATTACTTTGTACCCACCTGATAATTGCTTAGAAAAATATGCAACAGGTCTTTTCCATTCTCCTAAAGTCTGGGTTAAAACTCCCAGTGCCACATGTTGCTCGTGTACATACAGTGAGAAAGGCTTATTTAGATTTGGCAGTTCCAATGCTGGTACTCTCATTAATTGAGTCTTTATAACATCAAAGCTTTTTTGGTATTATGGAGTCCAGTCCAAGATTTCTCCAGGTCCTTTAATGGCAGCATATAATGGCTTAGCTATTAAGATAAAGTTTGGTATCCAGAGTCTGCACCATCCAGCCATGCTTGGAAAACCCCTTTTTTTATTTAGGAGGGCCTATTTGGCATATAGCTTCTTTTCACCATGTTCTAAATTTCCTTTCACCTTGAGATATTTCAAAACCCAAGTGTACCACTGTAGTTTGTACCACTTGGGCCTTTTTCTGAAACACTCATTATCCAGTTAATCCTAATAAATCACTTGTGGCGGTCATACATTCTTGTTTAGTTTCAGCTCCTAGCAGAATGTCATCCACATACTGTAATATGACAATAGAAGGATTTTTACCTTGCCAGTTTTGTAATTCTTTAGGAAGTGCATTACCAAAGAATATTAGGCTGCTCTTGAAGCCTTGGAGCAGTACTGTCCAGCAAAGTTGAGTTTTTCTGCCTGTAGTAGGGCTTTCCCATTCAACTATCTTTTGGCTCTTCTCTTCCAGTGACAGAAAGAAGAAAGCATCCTTCAAATCCAATACTGTAAAATAAAGATAATTTTCAGGTATAGATGATAACAAACTATAGGGGTTTGGAACCACTGGGTGAACATGAACTGTTATCTGATCAACTTCTCTTAGATCCTGTACTAATCAGTATTTGTGAGTTCGAGGTTTCTTTACTGGCAAAATAGGAGTATTACATTCAGATTGGCATTCTCATAACAGTCCATACTGAACAAACATTTTTATCAGTGGCTCAAAGCCTACTCTGGCTTCTAATTTAATAAGATATTGTTTCTTTCTTACCGGTTGGGCACTCTGCCCACAGGTGTGAGGCATTGAGGAAGGGAGGCATAGATGGGTCAGACCAGACCTTGTCTGGCATCCAGACTGATCAATACGAGTATTCCATCCCATTAGCGTCATGCTTCATATTTAAGGAGAGTCGGGATCTTCCGGTAGCTCTCTTGCTTCTTGGCTTTCTTTGCTCTCTTTGTTGGAGCCAGGGGAGTTCTGTTCGGGACTTTTGTTAGTTTGTTTTTTTGCCATCCTGCCATTTACAGAGGCCTCTGGACCTTTCTGCCTTTTTCCTTTTTCCTCTCTCCAGGATTGGCTGTTGGGACCAGGTGCTGTTTCCTGGGACTGGCTGCTAGGTGTGGACAGAGTTCTTTTGGAATTGCATTGAGTATCTTTTATCTTATATTCTATTTCTATTTTATATATATATATTTACTAGAAGTGTATTAGTATTTTGTTATTTTATTAAACTGTGTTTATCTCAATCCAAATTTCTCCCTTCCCTTTCAATTCACTCCCCCTTTTTTTTTTTTGGGGGGGGGGGGGGGGGCGGTGAGCGAGCACTTATCGTGGTTATATTGCTAGCTCAGGTTAAACCACGACAATATAATACATGGTCTAAACATGACAGTTTGATCGTCCCCCCACATACACTTCAGGATGATATCTGGTGTATAGAAAATGAACTAAACCATGTGATTTTTCCCAATTATTCTGCTTTATTAAAAGTAATGCAACGCTGGGGATAGGTTCCCCACAACAGAGGATCTAGACTGCTGCAACTACAGGAATGAGCAAAAGGGAAACCCGCAACTGAAGGCTCATAGTCCTGAAAAATATTTTCCTGAAAATAACATGCAGAATTTTGCAGCCTTTAAGATTTTTTGTCTCTGAGAGACATGCAACTTTCTTTTTCAATTGCAAAGACTTCAGGAAGAACAAGGATTTGATGAGTGCAAGAAAAATCCGGTGATATAAGTAACAATGCATTCTTCGTTAGGGTCTTAGTTTTACTATTGGGTTTACTATTGTTTCCATGGAAAAGCCACATACAAATCGTAGGTATTATGCAAGCTACAAATAAAGAAAAACTTTTTTGTATTGGAACAAATCAAAATCTTGGCAGTAACTACACGAGATTATACATAAGGGCTATACAACACATCATGTGTTTTTTTGTGTTAAACATAGCATGTAGATTGTTCAAAGTTAAAAAAGTCATGCAGACTGCAATAAAACTAACTCAAGGAAAATCACTGCACAAATAAGGTATCCTGAAGTTAAACATAAAAAAAGAAGAGCTGAATTTTAAGACCAGAAAAAGAAAAAAAAGCCTATTTTTAGTGCATTTTTAGTTCATTGATTTTACATAGTCATGCTGTCTCAATCTAAAAACATAAGCATAAACTTGTGCTTTCAACTGTCCTCCACCTTACTTTCCTTAAATTTAGATGTCCTGAAGGATATCACAGCAGAACTCTAGATACCTTACAGTAAAACAAGGCCCACTACACGATAACTGAACTCCTTTACAACAGAAGTCTGTACTCTGTATTTCTGCTATGAATAATACATTGGGGCTGGTTCTTGATACATATTTCCAGGCATTACACTGCTAAAAAGAATTGTGCTGGTTTTGGTTGGGGTAGAGTTAATTTCCCTCATAGTAGCTAGTATGGGGCTACATTTTGGATTTGTGCTGGAAACAGTGTTGCTAACACAGGGATGTTTTCATTCTCGCTGAGCAGTGCTTTCACAGAGTCAAGGCCTCTCAGCCAGTGCTCCTCACACCATCCTGCCAGTGAACAGGCTGTGAGTACACAGGAAGTTAGGAGGGGACACAGCTGGGACAGCTGAGCCCAACTCACCAAAGGGGTATCCCAGACCATGTGATGTCATGCTCAGCAATAAAAGCTGAGGGAAGGAGGAGGAAAGGGGGGATATTCAGAGTCATTGCATTTATCTTCCCAAATAACTATTAAGCGTGATGGAGTCCTGCTTTCCTGGAGATGGCTGAACATCTGCCTGGCAATGGGAAGCAGTGAATGAATTACTTGTTTTGCTTTGCTTGCATGTGCAGCTTTTGCTTTCCCTATTAAAGTGCCTTTATTTCAACCCATGAGTTTCCTCACTTTTACTCTTCCGATTCTCTTGCCCATCCCACGGTGGGGGTAGTGAGTAAGTAGCTTTGTGAGGCTGAGCTGCTGGCCAGGGTTAAAGTGTGACGAGAATGGAACTGAATTAAACATTTCAAAGTACCAATGTAAATTCAATGGCAATGTAATCAAAGACACTGTGTGAGTTGACCCTGGCTGGATGCCAGGTGCCCACCAATGCTGCTCTATCACTCCCCTCCTCAGCTGGACAAGACAAAAAAAATATAACTAAAGGCTTATGGGTCAAGATAAGGACAGGGAGAAATCATTCACCAATTACCGTCATGGGCAAAACAGGCTTGACTTGGGGAAATTAGTTTAATTTATTACCAATCAAAGCAGAGTAGGATAATGAGAAATAAAATCAGATCTTAAAACACCTTCCCCATACCCCTCCCTTCTTCCTAACTTCAGGTTTTCTCCCTTGCCCTCGAGTGGCACAGGAGGATGGGGAATGAAGGCTGTCTGTGGTCAGTTCATCACACATTGTTTCTGCCACTCCTTCCTCCTCAGGGGGAGGACTCCTCACACTCTTTGCCTGCTCCAGCATCCCTCCCATGGGAGACAGTTCTCCATAAACTTCTCCATCATGAGTCCTTCCCACAGACTGAAGTTCTTCACAAACTGCTCCAGCATGGGTCCTTTCCCTGGGGTGCAGTCCTTCAGGAACAGACTGCTCCAGCATGGGTCCCCTGCAGTGTTTTTTCCTGCCAGCAAGCTTCCTCCAGCATGGGCTTCTCATGGAGTCACAGCCTCCTTCAGGCATCCACCTGCTCCAGCATGGGGTCTTCCACAAGCTGCAGGTAGATATCTGCTCCACCATCAACCTCCATGGGCTGCAGGAGGACAACCTGCCTCACCATGGTCTTCACCACAGGCTGCAGGGGAATCTCTGCTCTGGCGCCTGGAGCACCTCCTCCCCCTCCTTCTTCACTGATCTTGGTGTCTGCAGAGTTGTTTCTTTCACATATTCTCACTCCTCTCTCTGGCTACAGTTGCTGTCATCTAGCGACTTTTTTTCCTTAATTATGTTATCACAGAGGTGCTACCACGATCGCTGATGGACTCAACTTTGGCTAGCAGCAGGTTCATCTTGGAGCTGTCTGGCATCGGCTCTATCAGACATAGGGGAAGTTTCTAGCAGCTTCTCACAGAAGCCATCCCTGTAGCCCCCCACTGTGAAAACTTTGCCACACAAATCCAATACAGACTCAAAGATTTCAGAATATGATATTCACTGCAGAGTCCACAATGATTCAAAAACAACTTGGAAGGCATTGTAAGCACATGCTACCTAAACTGTGGTAAGAATTATGTGGATGCCACCCCAACAAGGCTTGTCCCTAGGTTCCACTTTAATAAAAGAATCAGAGTTCCTTCTTCTACTATGTTTGGTATGGAAGAGTAGTTACAGTTCAAGCTGGGTGCCTCCGAAGAGGGACCCTGCCTGTCGATTGTTACAGGATTTCATAGTCTCTATAGGTCACCTGATTTCCTGATGACACTTCTGCTCATCCAATCTTGTTCACAGAGTCTAGAGTCTTTTCTTCTGATTTGCACTCACAGTTTCCGGGCATCCTTTTTGTCTGTGCCTTGAGACATTTCCTTATCTTTGGTACCTAATATCCTGTAGCTAAAGTTTTACTAATATTTCCTTACCTACCATTTACATTTCTGTAGATAAAAACAAAGGTTAAAGTACAATTCATGCAGCATAAGGCTTCATTTACTTTAGTTCCTAGTGCTAAGCTCTGGCACAAATTATTCTGTCACTACAGTGTCTTTTCTTTGTTTTTATTGGCATACCTGCATTACTTATATTACATAGATGCCAAATATTGATAGTCTCTAACTTGTTTGCATATTTGAATCCAACACTTACTACAACATTGCAAACACACCCAAGTGGCATTATCAACTATTTCTCACCTACTGGTCCCATTTTGTATTAATATAGTGCAATTGCATCCCTCCATCTATCACAAAAATCTCTCCTTCACCACTGTTGCTCTGAATACATTATGCATAACTATTAGCCGGGGTACTATATCCCAAAGGAGCATCATGTACCCAAAGGGTGAGCTTCCAATATTTGCCCCGGGACACCTTGATATAGGCATTTTTCTCTCCATACCATAATTTACTTTAATTATGGCAAGATGTAGCTAGGTACTGCTGTGTCATATTCCATGGCTCCATTTTCCAATTCACTTGAGGTTCCCCTATGGTGCTGTTGTAGAGCAAAGTACAAATCCAACAATTTGTATGGTTGGTTAAGGAAATTAAGGTTTGCAATGATTTGGTATGGGGATGGGGCATTCCAGTGCTATAGCACCTCCCTCTGCCAAGGAGTGTCAGCCACACCCCAAGCCAAAACAATGTGGTCGTCTGATTTGCCATCTGGCATGAGCAACCTCAATGGTTACCTGTTGATGCAATTGGCATGAACAGTGATAATATGGCCTGCTACTCCTTTCCGAGTTATACTCCCCCAGCTCCAGCCTTATGGGCCACCTGGATACCAGGGCCAGTCAGGCATGTTGGGGAGAAACAATTCCCATTATGCAAGTGTAGCGAATCAAAGTGCTGAGGCACTCCCTCTGTGCTCTCAGAGCTCCTGCCATGGGGGAAAAGACCCACCTTCTGTCTGGGAAAGGTAGCAACTATCAGTCACTTTTGACAGCTTGGTACACCTGCTACCTCAATCATAGTGGGATGGTACCAGAAGTATATGATCTTAAAAATTCTGGATGTAGACAAATGGTAAAAAACACCAGAATATTACCTCATCTTAAGAGTGGCTACAGTGGAAAAATATGCACTAAAGTCAATGATCTTGTGATTCTATAAATAGCGATCCTAGGTGAGATTTGTTGAGCTCTCCTGGATCGCAGCAGGCTGTGACCAGCATCTCCCTCTAAGATGGGACACCCCTCAGAGCCATCTCATGATGAATAGACACCATGAAGCTGTGGGCAAAGGTAGATTTCTTGGCACTCAACAAGTACCACTGAGAATGCTGACGCATTAAAAATAAATAATTCAATAATCTCGAGAGGGAAATTTTGGCCATAGGTATACCTCCACATATATTCAAGTATCTATGGATTAACATGTGCATGTGTGTGTCCACATATATTCAAGTATCCATGCATTAATGCATGTGCATGTGTTTTATAGATCTGTATGTATGTTTTTATCCATATATCTGTGTGTGTCCATGTGTATGTGATCTGATTTATCTCTTTAAAAGTACAGTGTGACCCTTGACGTCATCGAATCTGTGATCAAGTTGCTGTTTTTAGTTATAATAAATCCCATTTAATTGCTTTAATTCTGTTTATTTATCAGCTGTTGGTTGTTATTAGAAATCATATATTAAACTTGTGATCTACCTCAATAAATTTCAAATTGCTGCTAAATCCAAACCGTGTAAAAAATCCATCTGTGACAAATGGGAAAAAGGCCCATGGTTGACGTCCTAGTTCTTGTGATGACTTCGTGTGAGAATTTTTGGCAAGTGGGACAGCTATTGATAATTCTTTTGGCAGCTGCATAGACACCTGGTACAGCCCATACTTGCTGTACTTGATTAACCACCACTTCTATTCCTTCATGAGCTTTATCATGGAACCATCTAGTTATAGGCATCAGGTATCTTTTTGGTAGAATAGTTTTCCTCCCTATTGTCCATATCCCATATTCATTTTCTACTGCTTCCCATTTTTTTTTCCACTGTTCCTTATCTTCACCTCTCACCTCAGTTTGGTATAATTTTTCAGGATGATTGACATCCGGCCACAAGCTCCTATCCATATCAATCACCATAATCTTCATTCCAGGTTGGCGGGGTGTGACTTACACAGCTGCATCAGCTAAGGCATTGTCTCAGCTGATTATGGTAATGTTCCCTGTATGGGCTGGAGAGTGAACTACAGAGATCTCCTTGGGAAGCTGAATTGCATCTAATAGGTCCCAAATTTCTGTTCTGTTGGCCACAGCTTTTCCTGAGGAGGTGAGAAACCCCCGTTCCTTCCACAGCATGCCTATTGCATGACATACTCCAAAGGCATACCTTGAATCTGTATATATGGTTATTTGCTTTCCGCTCCCCAGGTGAGCCGTTTGGGCCAATGCAATCAACTGTGCCCCTTGAACACTTATTGTTGTTGGAAGGGGTCCAGCATTTATAACTTCCCAGTGGTCTGTAATTGCATAACCAGTCTTTCGTTGTCCTTGTAAACAGTAGGATGATCCATCTGTAAACAAAACAAGATCTAAGTTTGGTAAGGGCAGGTCTATAAGATCTGCTCACAGTTTACTGACAGTTTGGAGTACTACGTCACACTGATGATGCTTTTCCTCTTCTCCAGGTACTGGTAATAGTGTTGCAGGATTCAAAATATTACACCTCTTCAGAGTCACATTATCTGCATTCAAGAGAGTTAGTTCATGTCTTGGGGAGACAAGACTTATACTGCATGTTGTTTAAGAAGTAATTCAACTTCATGCGGCACATGAATTGCAACTGGGTGCTCTAATACTAAAGGTCGGCTCTTTTCCACTATTGCAGCTGCTGCTGCTGCTGACCTAATGCATACTGGAGCCCCTCCTGCCACCAGATCTAATTGAGCACAGTAATATGCTACAGGTCTTTGATGAGGTCCCAGTCTCCGTGTTAAAACTTCACTCACTACTCATTTCCTTTCATGTATCAAAGGGTTTTATATAATTTGGAAGTCCTAAGGCTGTGGCCGAGGCCAAGGCTCCTTTTATGGCTCTAAAGGCCTTTTCCTGTTCCAGTCCCCAAGTCATGGGTTCTATTTCTTCATCCTTAGTTACCTCTGTCAGGGGTTTCATTAGTTCCCCCAGTCCTGGTATCCACAGTCGGCAGAATCCAACCATACCTAGAAAACCTGGTAGCTTTTTCTTTGTAACCGGATGAGGAATTTCAATTACATCTTTTAATCTTTCTGGATCTATCACTCACTGTCCTTCCTTCAAAAGGAAACATAGATATCTAGGATACCTTTTGACGCAGCTGAAGTTTGAATGGAGATGTGTGACACCCCTTAGATGCTAACACGGTTCATAGATATATAGTGCCTTTCAAACAGTCATCATAATTTTTACTAGATATTAGTAAATCATCTACATATTGCACTAAAACTGATCCACCAGGTAACTGAATATCCTTTAAATCTTATTTTAATATCTGGAAAAATATAGTGGGATACCCAGTAAACCCCTGTGGAAGGTAAGCCCATGTTAACTGCTATCCTTTCCATGTAAAAGCAAATAAAAGTTGGCTTTCTTCATTTCTTAGAATGCTAAAGAACACCACGGTCAAATCAATCACAGTAAAGCACTTAGCCCAATGTGGTATTTGCATGAGTATAGTGGAGGAATCTGGCACTACTGGGTGTGGGAAGATAACATACTGATTAATTACCCTCAAATCCTGGACAAATCAATAATCGGCATCCCCATCCTTGTCCAATCTTTTCTTTCTTACTGGTAAAATTGTGTACGATATGGGGATTCACACACTTCCTAGATTCTCTGGGCAAGGTACTGATCGATTTGTTTTTGAATGCTTTTCTCTGCTTCCCGAGGGATAGGATTACGTTTTTACAGCTGGGGGCACTCCTCCCTTTGTTTTTTATGCACGTCGGCTGTGCCAATTTTAACAATCCTGCATCAGTTCTGGATTTACTTCACAATTCCGTAGGCACAGTTTCTAGGGCTTTTGGTATCTCTAGATCAGGATCCTGGATTTCAGATACTACACATACCCCTGCAATTATCCAACTGGCACTCCTTGATGATAAATATAATTGTACACCCAGGGTTTGGAGATCTCTTCCTAACAGGCAAGCTGGGGAATCTTTTGTTATCACAAATCTTCCCCATACTCCTTTATTCCCTATTGTTAATATTAATAGTTATGTTTTACTGAGGGCATGTTCCCCTTTCCCAGTCACTCCTTGAATCATTACTCCATCTTGAGACATGGAGTCTTTTGGCATAAAATTTAAAAGGGACAGTGTTGCTCCTGTGTTGACTAGGAATTCAATTTGTTTCCTATTTTCCCAATTATGTGTCTTCTATGGTCTAATTTAGTTTTCCACAACCTGTAAATCTCAACTTCCACAGACTTCTAAGTCGCCTCCCTCCTGTCATTGCTGTCCTCAGTTAGCATGCTCCAGTCTCGGTCCTAAGAATTCTGAATTCAGTCCCCATTGGGGTCCTCTGGGTTGGAGTGGGCATTCTCTCTCTCAATGACCAATTACATCTGTACACCCAGTCATCTCCAAACCTATCTGCTCCTCCATATCCTTGGCCTATTCCACCTCTCCCTCTAACACTTCCTCCGGAAGAGGAAAATCCTCTTCCCTTCCCTCTCGACTGCAAGCTTTGCATTAATGCTGCCACCAAGAGACTTGCTTCATATTCCTTTCCCTTTTTTCTTTCCTTTGCCATTTCTGGAGGGAGTGGGGGGTAGAGGGAGGGAGGGGGAGAGGGAGGGAGGGAAACAGGAAGGGAGAGAGAGGAGCTGGGGAGAGAGGGAGAGACTCTCCGTGGCAACTGCAAAACATGCAATACACAGAATTAGAGTCACAGAATGGTTCAGGTTGGAAGTGACCTCTGGAGATCATCTAGTCCAACCCAGTCCCCCCTACTACACCTAGAGTAGATTGTACTACTTGATGCGTCCAGGCAGGTTTTGAACATCTCCAGAGAAGGAGACTCAACAACTTCTCTGGGCAGCTTGTTCCACTGCTCTGGCACCCTCAAAGTAAAGAAGTTTCTCCTCATATTCAGATGGAACCTCCTATGCTTCAGTCTGTGACTGTTGCCCCTCATCCTATTGTTGGGCACCACTGCAAGGAGTCTAGTCCCATTCTCTTGACATTCACCATTGAGATATTTACAAACATTGATAAGATCCCCTCTCATTTCCAGGCTGAAAAGACCCAGCTCTCTCAGTCTCTCCTCAGAAGAAAGATGCTCCAGACTCCTAATCATCTTTGTAGCTTTCCACTGCATTCCCTCCAGTAATTCCTTGTCCTTCTTAAACTGGGGAGCCCAGAAATGAACATAGTGCTCAAGATGCAGCCTCACCAGAGCAGAGTAGAAGGGGAGGATAACCTCTCTTGAACTGCAGGTCACTGTGGGTTGTCTGAATTTAGAGTTGATGAGTTAGTTTTCTGTATTTGGAGTTAATAGGCTAGTTTGTTGTGTGAATAAAGTTAAGTGTTGCGGTAGTTGTGAGGCGACTTGGAGGCGGGGAGCTTGTGGTCGGTGGGGGTGCCTGCGCCCTGGAGCGGGGACAGCTTGTGACTACGAGATAACGATCTTGTTACCATGCGAACACTGCCTGACTAAGATTCCCGCCTTAGCTAGCTTAATGTCTGTTAAAGT
Organism: Columba livia; assembly: GCF_036013475.1. Taxonomy (NCBI): domain Eukaryota; kingdom Metazoa; phylum Chordata; class Aves; order Columbiformes; family Columbidae; genus Columba; species Columba livia. Next base: position 5,003,701 of record NC_088641.1, on the reverse strand, counting down.
GATTAGCCAATCAGCATGAAACATGTGTGCCTTAGACTATATAAATGTATGTTTGCCATACAATAAAGCGGACACCTTGCTTGCATCAAGCTGCGTCCCCGTCTCTCAATCGCGGCAAATTGGTGACCTCCGACGTGATCGTCAGCGACGAAACCGCCGAGGATTGAAAAACCGCCTACCTGGTGGCATGTCGCGAGTCCCGCAGAACGTGGAATGAGCTGCTGAAAGGAAGCAGGATAAGCCGGCCGGCCAAACAATCCCTCTGTCTGGAACGAGAGGTGAGCTGCGGGAAACTAGCAAAATGGGGAATCAAGAGTCTTTCCCTGAGAGAGACGTTTACGAGCTAATGAAAGCTCTACTTAAGAAGCATGGCAAAAAGACTCTTTTGGAACAAGATCTTAAGTTAATCCTTAAATGGGTGCAGGTTAAGATCCCCGCGGTGACTGCTTCTTCTATTTTTACGTGTGAACTTTGGGACGATGTGGGGGTAAAGTTATGGGACGCAGCTACCTCAGGAGATGAGGAAGCGCAGTATATGCTCCCCAGTTGGAGAAAAATCTTTGAAACCATAAAGGCACAAGAGCAAAATCAGCGAGGCTCCGAGGAGGGAGCTCAGTCACCTCCCCCCTGCCCTTCTAAAATCGCTGGTGGGGCGGAACCCTCTGCGCCACCGTTAGCTTGTGCTGCTGGATATCCCCCGGAGGGTGACCCCTTTGACCCGGGTCCGATTGACCCTGAAAAGGAACCTGATCTTTTTCCCCCTGATCCTCATGAGGTTTGGGGAAAGATTAAGCGCCAAGCGATAAACGAGGGGGAGTTGGAAATAGCCAGAACTATAGTAGCCCCCGTTATATACCAAGGACGGGGGAGGGCTCAAGCTCAGTGGGAAGCTCTTTCTTTTTCGGTCATTAAGGAGTTGCGCCATACAGTTACCGAGCATGGGTTGTCTTCCCCTTATTTTGCAAGCTTTTTATCTTCTGTATTCGATACATATGTCATGACCCCACATGATTTAAAATCTCTCGCGCGATTGTTATTAACCCCAACACAATATACAATGTGGGAGTCTCAATGGAGAACGGGATTGCAGACAGTTTTGCTGGGTTATGCAGGACATGCTAATGCCGCCTTAGCTGCATTGACTATAGAGCACCTCACAGGAACAGGGCAGTTTTCGGATCCCGCGGCCCAAGCTAGGGACATTCCTCGGGAGGCTTTGGAAGCAGGCAGAGAAGAAGCGAAAAGGGCCTTGTTGAGAGTTCCTGACTCTGGCAGACCCCAAAAAGCATTCACTAGTATCACTCAGGAACCCCGTGAGCCGTATATGCAGTTTATGGATAGATTAAAACAAGCCTTAGAGCGGCAAGTTGATAACGTACAAGCTCGGGAGATTTTACTCCTTAAACTGGCTGTGGAAAACGCTAACGCCGATTGTAAAAAGCTCTTAAAGTCTCTCCCAAATCAAAACCCTACCTTAATTGAAATGGTGGAAGCCTGTAATAGAATTGGCACTATGGATCATAAATATGAGGCCATGGCTGCTGCTTTTGCGGCCATGCACGGCCCGATGGGCGCCGACCCACAGCGAAACTGCTATGGGTGTGGAAAACCGGGACACCTTAAAAAAGATTGCTTTAGTGCCAATGCTGGGAAACGACCCCAAATACCTGGAGTTTGTCCTAAGTGCCAAAAAGGGCGCCACTATGCTAACCAACGTCGATCTAAATACGACTCTCAAGGGCGCCCCATACAGGGAAACCGATCGCAGAGCGCGGGACCGCGGCGCGCACAGACACAAGTTCCGCGACCGGCGCCCCCACAAACGCCGGGGGGGGAAACAGGAGTGTTTCCAGTCTCCGCCCAGCAACAGCAGGGAGCGCCGGCCTGGACCTGGCAACCGCCCACACAGTAACGCTACTTGATTCCTCTGTTCACTTACTGCCTACCAAAATTGCAGGTCCTTTGCCCCCTCGAACGCAGGCTTTATTATTAGGAAGATCGTCCACCACTCTGTCAGGGCTTTTTGTATTTCCCGGAGTAATTGATCCTGACAGTAATTCAGAAATCAAAATTATGGCCTGGACCCCGTTTCCTCCTTGTACAGTGCCAGAGGGAAGTCGTATCTCTCAATTGATACTGATCCCTAAGGAAGACTATGTCCCAATCCCTGACCAATTGCTCCCACAGAGACAGGGAAGTTTTGGATCTACGGGAGAACCACTAATTTTATGGGTTCAAGCCATCTCACAAAAACGTCCTATATGTCAATGCACCCTCATTCGCGAAGGTCAGCAAGTCGTGTTAAGTGGAATTATTGATACAGGTGCAGATGTTACCGTTATTTCTCAAGCAAAGTGGCCTTCTAGGTGGCCTTTAGCTGATGTCTCTCAGACATTAGCAGGAATTGGGGGGTATGGAGCTAGCCGCCAAAGCGCAGAAATAATACAAGTTAAAAATTCAGAAGGACAAGTTGCCTCAGTCAAACCGTTTATCTTACCAGTACCTATGGTCTTGTGGGGGCGTGATGTGTTATCCCAGTGGGGGATGTCTATCCAGACACATTTTTAGGTGGGGCCATTGAGGGGCGTGAAACCCTAAAGTTAACTTGGAAAACAGATACTCCTATTTGGATTGATCAATGGTCCCTGCCGCTGGAAAAACTTCACGCCCTCCAAGAAATAGTTAATGAACAACTATCTATGGGACATATTGTACCCTCTACGAGTCCTTGGAACTCGCCTATTTTTGTTATTAAAAAACTGACTGGCAAGTGGCGCTTGCTCCATGACCTCAGAAAAATTAATGATGCTATGGAAGACATGGGGGCCCTGCAACCTGGGCTTCCATCACCCGCCATGATCCCTAGAGATTGGCATTTAACCATCATAGACCTCAAAGATTGTTTTTTCAACATTCCATTGCATCCAGATGACGCTCCTAAATTTGCCTTTTCGGTCCCTAGCGTCAACATGCAAGCCCCTTTGCAAAGATACCAGTGGGTTGTGCTACCGCAGGGAATGAAAAATAGCCCTACAATATGCCAATGGTATGTAGCAAAAATACTTAGTCCTGTCAGAACTGTAGTACCTGCTGCATTGTTATATCATTATATGGATGACATTCTAGTGGCAGCACAGCACCATGAAGTCATGGAGGAAGCTGTAGCCCTTGTCATGGCTGCTGTAAAATCAGCAGACCTCTGTATTGCACCAGAAAAAATTCAAAAAATACCACCTTGGAAATACTTAGGATGGCGTATAAGGGCTCAGACTATTGCTCCGCAACCTTTACAAATACAGGCGAATGTAAAGAATTTACATGACGTGCAAAAACTGCTGGGTACAATTAATTGGGTCAGACCATTGTTAGGAATCACTAAGGCGGATCTTCGTCCCTTATTCGAAATGCTTAAAGGAAGCTCGGACTTAAACGCTCCGCGAAGTCTCAGTCCTGAAGCCATAACTTCCTTGCATAAAGCTGCGGCAGCGATTACCTCCAGACAAGCGCATCGATGGGAACCAGAATTGCCTTTTCAATTAATCATCCTTAACCCTGCTAGACAGCCTCATGCACTTATTTTCCAATGGGACTGCCAGAAAACGGACCCTTTACTGATAATTGAATGGATTTTTCTGCCTAACCAAGCCACAAAGACGATTTCTACCCAACATGAGATGTTTGCATCTTTAATCATCAGGGCTCGACAGCGATTACTTACCCTGGCAGGCACGGACTTTATCCTTATATGTATGCCAGTAACAAGTGTTTACCTGCAATGGTTACAACAACAATCAGATGCACTAGGCATAGCTCTAACTGGCTATGCAGGCCAACTCACTTCTCATCCGCCTTCTCACAAACTGTTAAGCATTGATTTTCACCTTTTACCTATTCCAAAGCGGAGTGACCAGCCTTTACAAGCCCTCACTGTATTCACAGATGGGTCTGGCAAATCTCACAAGTCTGTTATCCTTTGGTGGGATGATCATCAAGAACAGTGGAACTCAGATGTAGAGACTGTACAGGGTTCTCCTCAAATAGTAGAATTGTCTGCAGTTGTTCGAGTGTTTCGAAAATGGTCTATTCCTCTCAATATAATCACTGATTCTGCTTATGTTGCAGGAATTGTTAGCCGAGCAGAAGCTTCTGTGCTACGAGATGTTTCTCGTACGGCACTGTTTAATTTGTTACAAGAACTCATCTTTCTGTTAAATTCCCGTCTTCACCCTTATTTTATTATGCATGTTCGATCTCACACTTCTCTACCTGGTTTTATTGCAGAAGGGAACCGACAAGCGGATTTGCTTACGCTACCGGTGCAGGTGTTACCAGATCGATTAGCGCAAGCTAAACTCAGCCACTCCTTTTTTCATCAAAACGCTGCAGGCCTTAAGTGTCAATTTGACCTCACTATACAACAAGCCCATAATATCATTGCGGTGTGTCCTGATTGTCAAAGGCACTCTTTCCCTTCTATAGCAGAAGGAGTCAACCCCAGAGGGCTACAGAGCCTTCAACTCTGGCAAACAGATGTCACTCATTTTGCTGAATTTGGTCGTTTAAAGTTTGTTCATTGCTCTATTGATACATTTTCCGGAATGTTATTTGCTTCCTGTCATATAGGAGAAAAAGCACGTGATGTGCAAAAACATCTAATGGGCGCTTTTGCTACTTTAGGGGTACCCTCTCAAATTAAAACTGACAATGGCCCCGCATATGTATCTAAAACCTTAACTACCTTTTTTGCCTCTTGGGGTATATCACATGTTACAGGTATCCCTCACTCTCCTACAGGACAAGCTTTAATAGAACGTTCCCACCAAACCTTAAAACGTCTGTTATTAAAACAAAAAGGGGGAATAGGAGCCGCTACGCCAGAGGAGCGAATACAGAAAGCCTTGTAAGTTTTTAAATTTTTGAATTGTTCCCAATTAGACAGCAATCCTCCAGTAGTTCGCCATTTTAGCACAAACACCCTTTTTGAACCCAAGATTAAGCCGCCAGTATTGATCCGGGACCCCGAAACAGGTAAGATAATGGGACCCTATCCCCTTGTCACGTGGGGAAGAGGCTATGCTTGTGTTTCCACAGAAAGAGGTCCCCGCTGGATCCCAGCTAAAAACGTGAGACCTTTTCGAGAGACACTGCAGCAGCCTCCTGAAGACATTCCTGGTCCTGATCCTGCGACTGACATAGAAGACACTACCGATCAATAATTGAATGAACTCTGTTCCAGAGGTTAACGAATGGGAGCTTAAATGTCCCCAATGTGAAAAATGTAATCCGTGGATTTGTAGAATTTGTGCTAATTGTGGAAAATCACAGTGGCTAAATCGCCATACAGTAGGACGCTGGTGTGATAACTGCCTAACAATTGACTGGAATACAGTTCAGGTGTTATTGATAACAGGTAGAGAGACAGAATATTCTCCCCGGTATGATTATTATTCTAACGATTGGGGGAAAATTGTAGCACAAAGGTCTGGGGACATTTTATATTCTAAGATTGAATGCGCCAAAGACATTCAAATGAGCATTATTAATAGTAATCCCATGTGTGTTACAATGCTTCCAAAATCAATAACTGCTTCAATGAACAAGATTTTCCTCGTGCAGCAAGGAGCGGACCAAGATCAGAAAGAAATTACGAAAACCCCCAGTACGGAGCTGTTAGTGAAATAAGATGTCCTCGAGTTGGTCGTTTGCCGACCTTGGGAGGGTCAGTTAATTAAAACAAAAAGGGGGAGATGTGGGTTGTCTGAATTTAGAGTTGATGAGTTAGTTTTCTGTATTTGGAGTTAATAGGCTAGTTTGTTGTGTGAATAAAGTTAAGTGTTGCGGTAGTTGTGAGGCGACTTGGAGGCGGGGAGCTTGTGGTCGGTGGGGGTGCCTGCGCCCTGGAGCGGGGACAGCTTGTGACTACGAGATAACGATCTTGTTACCATGCGAACACTGCCTGACTAAGATTCCCGCCTTAGCTAGCTTAATGTCTGTTAAAGTGATTAGCCAATCAGCATGAAACATGTGTGCCTTAGACTATATAAATGTATGTTTGCCATACAATAAAGCGGACACCTTGCTTGCATCAAGCTGCGTCCCCGTCTCTCAATCGCGGCAGGTCACGCTCTTCTTAATGCACCCCAGGATACCATTGGCCTTCTTGGCCACAAGGGCACATTGTCGACTCATAGTCAACCTGTTGTTGACCAGAACTCTCCGGTCCTTCTCTGCAGTGCTGCTTTCCAGCAGGTCCACCCCTAACCTGTACTGGTGCCTGGGGTTATTCCTCCCTAGGTGCAGGACCCTACACTTGCCCTTGTTGAAATTCATTAGGTTCTTCTGAGGTGTGGAAATGACCTTACAACCTCAAGGGTTGTAAGGAAGGTATGTATTAACGACGTCAGACACAAAGGGAATAGATTCACCCAAGATGTGTGTATTTTACATTAGTTGTGAGCTTGGTTAAATGCAGTAAAGTATTACATATTCATGAAAGTTTTTAGGAATGCCTATACATATACATAACCTGTCCCCAAGAAAGCGGTTCTTATTACAATGAGTTCTGGGAAACCATTTCCATAGTCTCTACCTCCAGCTCCTCCTGGTTGCAGCTGTGCAGTGATCATGACCCCGGGTCCTCTTTCTCTGTACACGGTCACCTTTGGTCCAGTGTGATGAGTTGATTAGGTCTCAAACTGCCGAGTTGGTTAAAACTGGCGTATCTCCTGTCCTGTGCCCAAGTTTCTGTTATCTAGTTCACCCAAGGATGCACCAAGGATGCACCCAAGGATTATTATCTTTGCAAGGCATCAGTGAAGTCCTGTTTCTCGCACAATAAGTTACACAAAGCTAAGCAAGGCTAGGCAATAGTGATGTGGGTTAAAGGGTTAGCTCTCTAAGTGTCTTTAAGTGTTAGCTAGTTAATTGTTAGTTAATTAATTGTTAATTCCCTGTATCAATCCCCCCTTTTCTAAGAGGTTAGTAAATTATTTTACTAATATGATTATTCTTTATCTAATGTCTTTACAAAATACCTATTAGATTCTAGCTCCTGCCTTAGTTGATGTTTCTTCCAGTTGCTGTAAGTATTCCTGGTACTCTGGCAACACCACAAGAAACACCTCATCATCATACAGACCAGTATCCCTAAAGCTAATATTCCCACTAAAGCTACAAATAAGGATTGTAACCAGGTTAAGTAGGGAAGCCAGGAAGTGAGGCCTTCCCATAAATTAGAGAATCCCCATGTAGTATTGTCTCTAGTAACTAGATGGAGGATCTGAAATTGTTCCCATATCTTTTGAATATCTGTTTCTACCCGTTTCTCCTGATTAATATATGAACAGCTTTGGTTTATCACCACACAAACTCCTCCTTCTTTTGCAGTCAGAAGGTCTAGGACCATGCAATTTTGTAGGACTATCTTGCTTAGTGATATCTCTTCCTGGGGCCCCTGAAGAGCATCCATAGTGGCATTTTCAATTTTCTCAATTGTGGCTGATAAATTTACTATGTTTTTTTCTAGTTCACTAACTCCTAGTTGAGGAATAAACCATCTAGCAAAACTATGAAATCCAGAGGGCCTCTTTACAAGAGGGTTATTCGGCACTGAACACGTTTTTCTCCATAATGTCCTAACAATACCTGGGAGTGAGTATGAATGGTTAAACACCTTTTCTTGAGGTACTAAGGCCTGTACAATGGCCTTACCAATTATCAGGTAGGCTTTTCCTGGCCGTCTATCTCCACAAAGCCACTACCACCCAGGAGCTAGATTACAATTTGTTGCTTTGTTGGAAGGGAAGTTAAAGTTTTCAATGTTTCGCATGCTGTAATTAAACCCCAGTTCTTTCAGCTTGGTTATATTAAAGATTCCAACACCCTGTGACTGACTACATTCACTGCCATTTGGAAACTTTTCCCAACTGGTGATTTTATCTATGGAGTTCATACATCTAGAATAAATCGTAATTTCAGTTTGATTCCAAGGTACCAATTTGAAATGTCTTCCTATCGTTTTACTCAGGTCCTGCTCATAAAGACAGGTTTGCTTCTGGTTTGCATCCAAGTTTCCCCCTCCACCCCCTTCTCTACTATGGTCTGGATGGGGTACTCCGAACAGTGGAAATTCCATTCCTCTTGGGACAACCGTGCATATCCAACAGTCTGAAAGGTTCAAATTGTTCCCAATCATTTGGGTGAGCTTTACATGCCAATTTTTTGCATGCCAGCCATGTCCTAAAGCTATGATCATGAAAAATACAATTTTCCAGGCCAAACCTGTGTTACCCTCCATGGTGTTTCCCAGGCTTTCTTCACTCTAGAATCCAGGCATTCTGTTCTTTAATCTTGATAGCAGTGAAGGATATCAGGAGGACTTGAAACGGACCTTCCCATTGTGATTTCAAAGTCTTTTCTGCAAAAGAATTCACATACATATAATCTCCCGGTTAGATGTTACGTACTGGTCCATCTAAACTCATCCCTACTCCGAGTTCCAAACACATGTTTCCCAATTTTGTTGCAACTGGATTAAGAAAGATAAGGGGTATGTAGTTGCCAGTCTATTCCCAAGTGCTGACTGATTTGCTGTACAACTTTTGAAATAAAATGTGGCCCTTTATCAGCTGGAACTCCAAACCTCGGTATTATTTCTTGTACCAGTGTTTTAGTTACCTCCCGAGCTTTTGCTGTTCTGGTAGGGAGTGCTTCTGGCCAACCTGAAAAAGTATCAGTTAGTACCAACAAATATTGGTACCCCCCTTTTCTTGGGAGTTCTGAAAAATCAATTTGCCGTTGTTGCCCAGGTCCATTTCCTTTCCCAACTTGATCCATTTCTGGCTTGGGTATATTCTTAGGTTTAGTCTGGAGGCAAAGATCGCATTGCTGTGTCACCTGTCCTACAGTAGTATACAAATTTCTAGCTACTAATTTTCTGATCAAATGTTTATATAGTGCTTCTGCTCCCCAATGTCTCTTTCTGTGCTCTTCCCTTACTAAAGGCCAAACTAAATAGGAGGTAACAATAGATTTTCCCTGTGAGGTGTGAGACCACCCTTCCTAATTATATGATCACTCTAAATTTATAATAAATTTAGTATATTCTGGCTTACCTTTAAAGAGACCTGCCCGTCAGGGACTAGGGCACTTTCTATTTTTACCTTTTGCTTAGCCGCCAGTTTTGCCTCTCTGTCCGCCAGCTCGTTCCCTTTTTCCAATTCTGAGCTCACTTTCTGGTGTGCCTTAATATGTATGATTGCCACTTTCTTAGAAAGTTGAACTACTTCAATAATTTCTTCTGCATGTTTGATATGCTTGCCTTGAGAGTTCAAGAGTCCTCTTTCTTTTCAAATTGTTCCGTGCACATGCACGACTCCGAAAGCATAGCATACTTAGAGTCTGTATAAAAGTTCACAGTTTTACCTTGAGCTAGTTCCAGAGCACAAGTAAGGGCAATTATTTCTGCCTTTTGTGCAGAAGTACTTCTAGACAGAGGTCCAGATTCCATCACTTCATGGCTATAGCATAACCAGCATGCCTTTCACGGTTCAGGATATAGCTGCTTCCATCCATAAAGCAGTTTTCAGTGTTTTCCATAGGACTGTCCTTTAGATCTGGTCGACTGGATTGTGTTGCTTCGATGCTCTCCAGGTAATCATGATGAACTGATTCTCCAACATTTTCACTAAGGAAAGAAGCTGAGTTGACAGTGTTAGTGATGATGATTTCTAACTCATTCTGTATAGCATGATATCTGAGAAACCTTTGTGGGAAAAGCCCATGTCCCCCTTTTGCTTCTGGAATTGTAAATAGAAAGAAATGGTTTACTCACATCTGGGAGTTCTAAAGCAGGGGCTGACATCAAAGCCTTACCAAGTTCTTCAAAGGCTCATGTAGCTTCTTTATTCCATTGTAGGTATGCATGTCTCCCTTCTTCAAAATGTCATCCACATATTGTAGCATCTGTCCCTCATCAAAGGGGGCTTTCCAAGGTTCAAGAACTTTAGCTTGGGCTGTTCTTAGATACTTGTGGCAACACCATCCATGTGAGCTGGGTTTTATGTAAATATTGTCTGGCGGGCTTCACGGAGAGGGAGGCAAAAAAGGCATCTTTTAAATCTAAAACAGTAAACCAAATCAAATCAGGGTTAATACAGTCAGAAGGGTGTATGGGTTTGCTACCACTGGGTAGAGGTCCTCAGTTATTTTGTTTATAACCCGATTTGCAGGAATTTCTCTATTACCGGCCAAATTCCTTCCCTGTCCTCCATTTATCCTTACCTCGACAGGTGGGGCAATTTTGGCCCTTCCAGGCACATCAGTAGCCCATACCCTGGGATACACTTGATTCATGACTTCTTCATTAATCTTGCCTTCTTTGGGAACAGTTGCTAAAAGCAAGCCCATTATTTGCATATATTGCTGATCATTTACCTCCAGAGTAATTTCTCCTTTTTAGAATCTGATTACTGTACCCATTTGTTCCAACAGATGTCTCCCCAAAAGAGGTTTTGGGGAATTGGGCATATATAAAAATTTATGAATGCCTACTTGTTTACCCAATTTGTATTTCAAAGGTTCACAAAAATATGCTTTTTCACTTTGGCCAGTGGTTCCCTTTACTACTACGTAATCGTTACTTATTGGCATTAACGCTTGGTTGAGAACTGAAAATGTTGCTCCTGTATCTACCAAAAATTTCACTTGTTTTTGTTCATTCCAGGTTCCCGTCAGTCTTTTTCAAAACTTGCTGCTGTCCGATTCTCTCTCTGCCTACTTCCTCTGCACCTTTCTCGACATTCATTTTTCCAATGTACATTTCTCTCTAAAGGCTTTCAAAGCCTTCCAACCTCTTTATTTCCCTACTTTTTTGCACGCCTATCCTTTCGACAATCTTCCTCTTCCCTGTTACTAAATACTCTTCAGGCTTCATCTAACAATGTTTCCAAATTCCTACTTTCTGTTGCTTCTAGTTTCTGTAACTTCTCTAAGGGGAGCTTGCACCATTTCGGGTGCAAGAGGCTACCCTGAGAGGTATCCGGCCTGCCCCGTCCCACTTTGCCGCTTCTAGCAGCGGTTTTTCTATATTTTTTTTTTCTTCTTTCTCTTCTTGCTGCAGTTTAGACACAGGCAAGGCCATGCGGACAGGGAAGGTTGAGTTTATCTTGCAGCTTGGCACAGGCCTGAAAATTATGTTCAAGCTGTACAGCACAGGCCTGGGATATTTCACTTTTTTTTTTTTTTTTTCCATTTAATTCCAGTCATAATATACTTTATATGCAATTCCAATTAGCTCAGCAATAGTTGCATCCCTCAGTCCCATTTACCTTTTGCAGATGTCAGAAGAACAGCATATTAAACATAAGTCCATTATTTCCATTTTCCTAAATCAAATTTAGTTCATATTCTAGCCACTTCTAAATACAACCTCTCCCGAGCTCACATCCATCATAATATTTAGTTAGCTGGGGGTTTTTTTTGTGTTTTTTTTTTTTTCATATCTCCGACTAGCACATATCAGAGTATAACAACTTAAATCCTTTTCTAGTCTCAAAATTATTAGATAACAATAAGAACAAATTAACTTACAGTACTGTACTTCATCCTATTTTTCCCAAGTTCTGCAGAACAACATTAATTGCCACTAATTGCTATAATCCCACAAGTGAATACAGTATTGTTTCAAACTTTCTTTTATCAGGATTCCCCACTAAGTTACTCTAATGTGTAAGGATGCATCCTAAGGGGAGCAAGGTGGTGTTTTAGTATTTTAATGGAACCGGTTCCCATTTTGTTATTATGTTTCAGAGGGTGAAAAACATATCTGCATATACTTTCTTACACCGTGCGCACTGTAACTTAACTCAAGGTGTTTTAAGCTCATCTTCTGCTTTATACAGATCACAGGCTAAAACATACCACCATACATTTAAACAGTAATTACTGTAATTAGCACACACTCACACAGCATACACAGACACACAGACACTTTTACCGGCTGGTTGGTTTTATGACAGATAGCTATCTCAGATAGTGCTTAAATTGGAATGCATGGAATGCCCAGTCACTTACAAAAGATAACAAACAGTTACAGACTGACTATTACTTCTTCAGCAGCTGCAAAAGTAACTTGAGAGATTCTGCATTACCTTTCACCTTGCTAAAATCATTAGAAGGTCCGTCCTGGCTCCCAAAACCGGGACACAGAAATCTTGGGGCTACTCGATCCACTCCCAAGATTGCTAGCGGCTGACTCTCGTTCGAATAGGAGCCCCCACTTCCCAGGTACCCTTTTACACCAAATACCACTGCGGAAACCCTGGCCATGCATGGGCGTCCCCTACGACTTATTGGCTCCCCGCGTTAAAATGCAATTTTATTGCAACATACCTTATCCGCTGTTAGTGCCAGAGGACTTTTGTCTACTCCCACAGTGATCAGCTGGGAGCGGAGGTCTTCCGGAAAAAAAAACTTTGGGGGGCACCAAAGTCGTCTGTTCTCAGCTGTTCATGCGGCCGAGCAAAACGCCCTCCTGCCTGGCTCACCAAAATGAGGCACGGAAATGACCTTACAACCTTTGAGATTGTAAAGAAGGTATGTATTTACAGCCCTGGACACATGGGGGAATAATTCCACCTAAGACGTGTGCAAATTTCCAGTAGCTGTGAGCTTGGTTAAATGCTGTAAAGTGTTACATATTCATGAAAGTTCTAGGAACGCCTATGCATATTCATAACCTGTCCCCAAGAAGGCGGTCCTTTTTACAATGAGTTCCAGAAAATCATTTCCACAGTCTCCAACTCTGGCCCCTCCTGGTTGCGCCTGCGCAGTGACTGTGAAACGGGGTCTTCTTCTCTGTACACTTTTACCTTTGGCCTGGTGAGCTGAGTTGACTGGGACTCAAACTGATGAGTTGGTTAGACCTGGTGTATCTGCTGTCCTGTGCCCTAGTTTCTGTTATCTAGTTCACCCAAGGATGCACCCAGGGGTTTTTATCTTTGCAAGGCCTGTGAAGTCGTCAGAGAACTCCTGTTTCTCATACAATAAGTTACACAAAGCTAAGCAAGGCTAGGCAACTGTGATGTGGGTTAAGGGTTAGCTCTCTAAGGGTTAGTTCCTTAGTTCTTTAAGTGTTAGTTCTTTAAGTGTTAATTAGTTAATTCCCTGTATCACTATACTATGCTGTTCCCTTGACTTGTCAGTGATGGTGCATTCCCCCACCCTTCCTCTATTGTTAGGGTGTTTTATAATATTTTCTACATGTAGGTGGAGCTTGAGTGATTTAGTCATACATATCTTTGTTACTGATTGGTGTAAAAACTCTTGCTTCAGTTTTTAAGGTAAAAATTTCACTGAGCATGCTCAAAGGGGCTTAGTGGGTGTGATGGAGAAGGATATCTTTTGTGATAGAGGTGTGTTTTGGTATTATAATGAGATTATAATAAGCAAAGTTCATCTACCAGACAAATTTCTGGCTCAGTAAATAGCATTTTGGACAGAATTGAACATATATCCTTTTTAATTGACAGCAGCTATACGTTGTCTTCACAACTGGCAGCAGCTATACCATCTGGTGCTTGTACCTGCCTTGTTACACAGGGCCTGGCTGCGATATCTTCACACCACTCCACTCCCCTGTTCATCTTAATTGCTAATCCACTGGACTTTCCCATGCACTACCATCCAAGAATGGAGGCCAGGTGGGGGTAAGGGTGTGAAACCATACAGAGAAGATTTCTTCCCTGCCATACAGCTGCCTTATATGCTGAAGATGTGGATACAGCTTTGCTCTCAATAAGTGTATCCTTGAGAATTAGTTTCAATAATTTTCCCCCTTGGTAATTATTCCACATATGTATTACCTGAATCTCCCCGCCTTTAGCTTAAAAGCATTGCCCCTTTTCCTATCATAACAGACCCTGCTAAAGTTTGTCCCCATCTTTCTTATAGGCCCCTTTTAAGTACTGAAAGGCTGCAACAAGGTCTCCCTGGAGTCTTCTCCAGGCTGAACAACCCTAATTCTCTCAACCTTTCCTCATAGGAGAGGTGTTCCATTACTCTGATCATTTTCATGGCCTTCCTCTGGGATCTCTTCAACATGTCCATGTCTTTCCTGTACTAAGGGCTCCAGAGCTTGATGCAGTACTCCAGGTGGGGCCATACCAGAGCAGAGCAGAGGGGCAGAATCACCTGACTTGACCTGCTGACCATGCTTCTTTTGATGCAGCCCAAGATACGATTTGCCTTCTGGGCTGCAAGTGCACATTGCTGGTTCATGTAAAATTTTTCATCCACCAGACTATCATGGCCTGAATGAAGTTACACCACCACTGAGTGCTGCTGTGCCTGAAATGCTAGAACTGCAATTTGAAATGGAGTCAAAGACAGCTAAGTGGTATGCTACAAATGACATTGCTAATACATTTTTCTCTATTCCTGTAGCAGCAGAGTGCAGGCCGCAGTTTGCTTTCACCTGGAGGGGCATCCAGTACAATTGGAATCGCTTGCCCCAGGGGTGGAAACGCAGTCCTACCATCTGCCATGGACTGATCCAGACCACGCTGGAACAAGGTAAAGCTCCAGAACACTTGCAATACATTGATGACATCATCGTATGGGGCGACACAGCGAAAGAAGTCTTCAAGAAAGGTGAGAGAATAATTCAGATTCTTTTGGATGCCGGTTTTGCCATAAAATGAAGCAAGGTCAAGGGACGTGAATGAGAGATCCAGTTTTTAGGAATAAAATGGCAAGATGGGCGTTGTCAGATCTCAATGGATGTGATCAACAAAATTGCAGCTATGTCTCCACCTACTAATAAAAAGGAGACAGAGACTTTCCTGGGCATTGTAGGTTTTTGGAGAATGCATATTCCTGACTACAGCCAGATTGTGAGCCCTCTCTATTGAGTGACTTGGAAAAAGAACCAATTTGAGTGGGGCCTGGAACAACGACAAGTCTTTGAACAAATTAACCGTGAGATAACTCATGCGGTGGCCCTCAGACCATTTCAGACAGGACTATATGTTAAAAATGTGCTCTACACTGCAGCTGTAGATAATGGACTTACCTGGAGCCCCTGGCAGAAAATACCAGGAGAAACCCAACGTCGATCTTTAGGTTTTTGGAGTCGAGGATACAAAGGATCTGAGGCCAACTATACTCCAACTGAAAAAGAGATACTAGCAGCATATGAAGGAGTTCAAGCTGCTTCAGAAGTGATCGGTACTGAAGCACAGCTCCTTCTAGCACCTCGACTGCCGGTGCTGGGCTGGATGTTCAAAGGGATGGTTCCCTCTCCACATCATGCAACTGAGGTTACATTGAGTAAATGGATTGTATTGATCACGCAATGAGGTGAATTGGAAGTCCCAATTGCCCAGGGATCTTGGAAGTGATTACACACTGGCCAGAAAGTAAAGACTTTGGAATGTCTCCATATGAGGAGGAAGTGACATGTGCTGAAGAAGCACCACTGTATAATACTCTTTCAGAGACTGATAAGCAGTATGCACTGCTCACAGATGGATCCAGCCGTCTTGTAGGAAAGCATCGAAGGTGGAAAGCAGCTGTGTGGAGTCCCACACGACAAGTTACAGAAGCCACTGAAGGACAAGGTGAATCTAGTCAATTTGCAGAAGTGAAAGCCATCCAGCTATCTTTGGACATTGCTGAATGAGAGAAGTGGCCAATACTTTATCTCTATACTGACTCATGGATGGTAGCAAATGCCTTGTGGGGGTGGTTACAGCAATGGAAGAAAAGCAACTGGCAGCGCAGAGGTAAACCCATTTGGGCTGCCACACTGTGGCAAGACATTGCTGCTCGGCTAGAGAGCCTGCGTGTAAAAGTTCGTCATGTAGATGCTCGTGTGCCTAAAAGTTGAGCCACTGAGGAACATCAAAACAACCAACAAGCAGATCAAGCTGCTAAGATTCAAGTAGCTGAGGTGGACTTGGACTGGCAACATAAAGGTGAACTTTTCCTAGCTCGGTGGGCCCATGATGCTTCAGGGCATCAAGGCAGAGATGCAACATATAAATGGGCTCGCGATCGAGGGGTGGATTTAACTATGGACACTATTTCACGGGTTATTCATGAATGTGAAACATGCACTGCAATCAGACAAGCCAAGCAGTTAAAGCCTGTATGGTATGGCGGGCGGTGCGCCAGAAAGAATTGAATCAGACAATGGCACCCATTTCAAAAACAGTATTATAGACAATTGGGCCAAAGAACATGGTATTGAGTGGGTATATCATATTCCATAACATGCACCAGCCTCTGGGAAAACTGAAAGGTACAATAGTCTGTTAAAAGCTACATTAAAGGCATTGGGTGTTGGAACCTTTAAAAACTGGGATTCACATTTAGCAAAAGCCACTTGGTTGGTCAACACCAGGGGATCAACCAATTGAGCCGGGCCTGCCCAATCAGAAATTCGTCGTACTGTAGAAGGAGATAAAGTCCCTGTAGTACACATGAAAAATATGTTAGGAAAGGCAGTCTGGGTTACTCCTGCCTCAGGCAAAGGCAAGCCCATTCGTGGGATTGTTTTTGCCCAGGGACCTGGCAGCACCTGGTGGGTGATGCTTAAGGATGGAGAAGTCTGTTGTGTACCTCGAGGGGATTTGATTCTAGGTGAAAATATTCAATACTGAACTGCAACAAAGATGATTAAGGGAGTGGAGCATCTCCCTTAGGAGGAAAGGCTGAGGGAGCTGGGTCTCTTTAGCTTGGAGAAGAGGAGACTGAGGGGTGACTTGATTAATGTTTACAGATATATAAAGCGTGAGTGTCACGAGGATGGAGCCAGGCTCTTCTCGGTGACAACCAGTGATAGGCCAAGGGATAATGGGTACAAACTGGAACACAAAAGGTTCCACTTAAATTTGAGAGGAAACTCCTTCATAGTGAGGGTGACAGAACACTGTAACAGGCTGCCCAGGGAGGTTGCGGAGTCTCCTACTCTGGAGGCATTCAAGACCTGCCTGGACACCTTCCTGTGTAACCTCATCTAGGTGTTCCTGCTCTGGCACGGGGATTGGACTAGATGATCTTTCGAGGTCCCTTCCAATCCCTAACATTCTGTGATTCTGTGTAATTGCCATACTAACAGTGTTTAGTAAGTTTATTTCAGATCAAGACAGTGATGATGAAACCAGAGCTAGCTTCTTCGAGTGGCACCTGACAACTTCTTCGAAGTTGATGTCTTTAACCCACAAACAGTGGTCATGAGATGCAGTAGATGTACCATTTTTCCTGCCCTGGGACACTGTTGTGACAAAATGAACTTAATGAACTTTTCAAAGGATGGTCCACAGATTAAGAGAATGATGAGTTATTCCTGTGTATATATGTACCTATGTATATATATATATAGTAGTAGTGATTAATTAGATTGTATTGATAGATTGTACTGATAGATTGTATTGATAAGGTTTAAGTATACCGTGAATCGCATATTATAAGGGGTGGAATGTCCTGGTTTTGTTAAAAAACAAGTTTCTCTTTCAGTGAATTTGCCTGTCAGCTAAAGCCTTCATATTAGCTGCATTTTCCTGGAGAACCAGATACATGTTTTGGTAAACATAGCAATGGAATGCAAACTTATTGATAAGCATGGATGGACATCTCGCGAGAGGGGCAACGAGAAACCGGTGACCAAGAAACTGACCAACTGTGTATAACATTCCATTCACGTGAATACTTCATATAAAAGTGAGAGATCACGAGGATCTCATCCCTTTACTTCTTTTCCTTTTGCTTATGGCTGACATTAGGAGAGGACCTTGCTAGTTGTCCCTGCAAACTGAGGCCTAGTGAGAGACTGAATCCAGCTCCGGTTGGCTGCAGAATCCAATCCAGAATTTCAGGTGCCAGCTCTGCAGTTGCTGGGACTTTCAAGATTTTGGTTTTGTATATTTTGTATTATTTTCTCTATTCTTATTAGTAGCATTAGTAAAACATTTTTAATTTTTCCAAGGCTCTTCTCTCTGTCCTTCTTTTCCTCCCAATTGCTTGTCCTTAGTGGGAAAGGGGAGAGGGAGGGGCAAACGGGGGAAGAGGGGGGAGAGGGAGTTAACAATACATCCGCCAGGGTTTTATTGTCACCCCGCAATCAAAACCCTCCACAACCCTCAAGTCCTTCTTCATAGAGCTGCTATCAATCCTTTAATCCCCCAGCCAGTATTGATACCAAGGATTGCCTGTTCAAGTCCACTGTCGCGGTTGAGACGGACAAACGACATGGACCAAGTTCTTCCAGGATTAAAGTAGTAGATGCCATTTATTGCTACAAGTGCATTTTTATACAATTCTACCAGTTCATGTGTCTTTTCACTATTGGTTACAAGTTACAGCACTAACATCTCATTGGTTAATTTTTCTGTCATCCATGTTATTCTTCTAGCCCCTTCTCTCTCACGGGTACAACTCCATATCTCCGGATACTCCTTTACTCCCATCCTTCTCAAGGGTAAATCTTAATATCTTCAAGGCTGATCTCTACTCCCATATTTTCTGTCAAGGATTCCACAGACCCGCTGCAGTTTCCCACAATTCCCCCTTTTTGTATTTGTGCTAAAAATGCTGCCCTCATTGTCCGCTGCAGGGCCCTTTGCAGCAGAGAAATCATGCATGGCAACATTAGTAACACAACCACAACAATCATCAAAACGATCAGTCCTGTTTTCACTACTGATAAGAACCACCCTGAAAGCCCCCAACTGCTAAACAGTTTATTTAACCAATCCCATCCATCATCAACTTGTAACTTTTGTAACCCCTCTTTCAACAATTGTATGCTTTTATGAATTGACTCAGAATGATCTGACAAGTTCATACAGCACATACCATCAAAATCTTCACACCCGTACCCTTGAGCTAATAACAAAAAGTCTATTGCAGCTCTATTCTGCAGTGTAGCATGTCTTACAGAATCTACATCTAACAAAAGTCCACTTAAAGCCTTAGAAGTTCTGTTAGTTTGCTTAGGTAGCCAACATCCTAATTTTTCTAAAGTATTTAGAGCTTTAGCTGTGCCAACACCAGGTACAAGAGATCCTAAAACCCTTAATCCTGAACCCCAAGAATCTACTCTGTAATCACATTTTGACTTATATGCATGCAAAAAACGTTTTTCCCGTGTCGCTTTTCTGTGATCTGCTATCATGGATACATTTGGCATCAAGAGAGTTAATCGTCCCAAACTACATGGTCCTCCAACAGCATTAGAAGGAATTCCTGGCCAGGCTCTATCTCCGCAGATCAAGAATACACCATACGGGAGTTTTCAGGGTCGCTGTCCCACATTGTTAACAACACCCCTTGGATTCTTCTGCGAGGCATTGCACCAACGAGTTTCATTTCTGTAGTCATGAAGGGTAGCATTAACATTTTGCAGTCTTATCCATTCATGCTTTAGCATATTGTCCTGACACTTTTCACAAACCAGCTGGATACAAGCATCCATGGGCACAGATCCCAGCAATTCCAGTTCCTGTGGTTCAATGTCTATTTCCAGGAGACAGTTAATCCAAAGTGCCATGTTAGTATTATTACAGTTTGTTGCAATGCCTCTGCACAGACCACTGTTTTGAAACAGTTGTGTGATGCTGCTGTAGTCATCAAGGGGGATGCCAACCAAGCATGTGTGGAACGGGTTTTCCGGAGATGCCATAGCTAGGCATATGGAGTCCTGGCCAGTCATGTTGGCTAAAGTAATCCACATGTTAGTTTTTGTCTGTGCAGGCATCCAAGATGAAACAGCTGCAGCAATCATCATTAGGAAGGCAACACAGGTTTCACATTTCGCGCAGGCAACCGTTGTGGTCCTTGATCTGCAGAGACACAAGCATAGCCTCTCCCCCAGGTTAATAATTCATGTGGACCTGTCCATTGTCCTGTGCGCAAATCCCGCACCAACACTTTTGCCCCTGGACCCACCCTTTCTTGAGCCACTAAAGAGGAAAAGTGACGTAGAATGGGCGGCATCTGGGCATCATCAGAAACCTGCAAAAAGATTAAAACATATGTGACTTTAGCCAAGCGTGCATCAGGTGGTTCACCCAACATTCCCCCTTTTTGTTTTAAAAGAAAACGCTTGAGTGTTCCATGAGCACGTTCCACAATACCTTGCCCTGTGGGAGAATGAGGAATACCTGTAACATGAGATACTCCCCAGAGCTGTAGAAATGAAGCAACTTTTCGGGATACATATGCTGAGCCATTGTCTGTTTTCACTTGTTGCGGAACGCCCAAGAAGGAAAATGCATGCTGCCAATGACGTATTGCATCTCGTGCAGATTCTGCAGTATGAGCAGTGGCAACGATAGCAGAGGAAAAGGTGTCTATAGAGACATGAACATACTTCAAGCACCCAAATTCAGGTACATGTGTAACATCAGTTTGCCAAATTTGCAAGGCTCGAAGGCCACGGGGATTGGTACCGTAATAAGTAGGAATATGCTGACCTTGACAATCAGGGCACGCGGCAACAATAGCACGTGCCTCAGAATTTGAAATGACAAAGTGTCGTCTCAAGGCACGATAGCCTTGATGATAGAAATGATGTGACGCTATTGCCTGTTGTTTAACATCAGGAACAGGTCCTAAAGTCACTGCTGAAACTAGAGAATCTGCTTTTGCATTTCCTTCTGTTATGAAACCTGGTAACGTAGTATGACTTTTAACATGCATGACATAATATTCATGATGACGCTTCTGAATTTCAAGCCATAACAGTTTTAAAATACCAAATAACTTTTCATTAGACACATGTCCCAATACAGCTTTATCCAACCGTTGTACAAGCCCAGCCACATAAGCAGAGTCTGTCACAATATTCACAGGGCCAGGAAAGGCCTGAAACGCCATGGTCATTGCTCTAAGTTCGACCACTTGTGGTGATCCTTCCTGATATTCTACTTGATGTCGCCACTGTGGCCCATCCTTCCAAACAATGGCTGCCTTGCCCGTCCTTCCTGATCCATCTGTAAATACTGTAGGTCCATTTACTGGGCTTGATTGATTCAATTGCTTCTGACCAAATCTTACCTGACTGCCTAATTTAATCACTGGATGTGGGGGCAAATGATAACTGATTTGACCCGTATAATTCATCATAGCTGCTTGTAGTGCAGAACTATTAGCCATACACCACTCAAAATAATCACTTTGCACAGGAAGCATGATCGTTTCTGGATCTCTTGCCATTAATTCCATGCAACGTAATCTGATTTTAATAATTACCTGAGCCACCAGTTCAAAAAGACCTGGGGCTGTCTTTTTTGACTTGGCTGGCAAAAAGACACACTCTAAAATATGTAGAGGATCTCCCCACTTCTCATGCCATTGTGCGATCATAGCAAAAGGAATGCATTGATCAATCAAAACAATTGCTTGTACAGACACTGTCAAATCAGTTCTCCATACGTGCTTACTACTGATTGCTTGTTCAATTTTCGCAATTACCTGCTGTGCTTCTGTTGTCAAAGTGCGAGGGGCAGAAATATTAGTGTCTCCTCGCAAGAGATCAAACAATGGCTGCAATTGAGAAGAGGGGATTCCTACATAAGGCCTTACCCAATTGATCATTCCTGCCAATTTTTGCACATCATTCAGTGTTTTGATTTTTACTTGCAGTTTTATAGGTTGTGGTATCACTGTCTGATCCAAAATTTTCATGCCCAAATAAAGCCATGGCTGTTGTCATTGCACCTTCTCAGGTGCAATAACCAGCCCATACTGATTTAATGACTCACGTGCCTTATTTTCCATTTCACTCAATTCTTGTGGCGTTGCTGTGGCCAACAAAATGTCATCCATATAATGATAGCAATACCCTGATGGAAACAAAGCACGTACTGGACTCAGAGCTTTTGCCACATACCATTGACATATGGAAGGTGAATTTTTCATCCCTTGTGGCAGCACTTTCCAATGATACCTTTTCGCTGGCTCTCCATTATTTACAGATGGAACAGTAAAGGCAAACTTTTCCATGTCTTGTTCTGCTAAAGGAATAGTAAAGAAACAGTCCTTCAAATCTATTACAACAATTTCCCATTGCATTGGAATCATTGTAGGAGAAGGTAAACCTGGTTGCAAAGCTCCCATAGTTGCCATAACCTCATTAACCTTTCGTAGGTCATGTAATAATCTCCATTTTCCAGACTTCTTTTTGATAACAAACACAGGAGTATTCCAAGGGCTATGTGAGACCTCTATGTGTCCCGCAGCTAGCTGCTCCATCACAAGAGATTGCAGGGCTGTAAGTTTTTCCTGAGCAAGGGGCCACTGATTGACCCATACTGGTCTTTCAGTTAACCATCTTAGTGCTAAAGTGGGCCGAGAAACACCCTGCATCACAGTGACCCCTGCTAAAAATCCGTAGTTATCCGTACTCCCCACTGCCCTAGGCAATCCCTCCCCCATAAGTTCAGTGGGGCTGGGGCCACATAAGGTCTCACTGTAGCCCTTTGGTTTTCAGGATTAGCAATCACTATTGGTTTAGCTGACATCAAACTGTTTGCGACTCCACCCAGTCCCATCACACCCACAGTATTTGAAACCAAGGGCCAAGAAGGAGGCCAGTCCTGTTGTGAAATTATAGTGACATCTGCTCCTGTATCAAGCAGTCCAGTAAGGGTCACTTGGCTGGGAACAAAAGCATTCATTATGAGTGTACAAACCATTTGTGGCCTTTTCTCTAACACTGTTTGAGACCAAAAAATAAGTGGCTTTCCAGTTGAACCAGGTCCATTGTCCCCACGAAGAACTTGCTCAGTCCTAGGAACAGAACTCAAAAAGGGCACAAGTTGAGCTAAAAGTGTTCCTTTTTGTATTGTCACAGGTGGTGTCGCTGTGGAAACCAAGGCACAAATTTGTCCTGTATAGTCCGCATCAATAACCCCCACGTGTACCATTAATCCTCGCAGGGTACTACTTGATCGTCCTATTAACAAAGCACTCAGTCCCCTGCCAATTGGCCCCCAATCATCCAGGGGCACTTTATGCACCTCTTGAGTTGTTGTAGTTACTGTGTGGGCGGTGGATACATCCATCCCGGCTGCTCCGCTGGTTTTTCCTGATAGTGTGTCGCAGAAGACTGCATGTGCATTGACCCCAGAAACGGATTGCCAGGGTTGCAAAGCGTTGTTGAAGGAGGCATTTGTGTCTGCACGCGCCCCTTCACGCTCTTCTTGTTGTTTCCCTGTGGCAGTAGCTGTCCGTTAGAATGATACCTAGTGTGGGTTATTTAGGCTTATAGGATATTAGCAAAAATATATATCTGTAGTCAATATGCTAGTTTTAGTTACTGGGCTTGCTGTGTCAGCATTACTGGGGGCTGTGGAAAGTTACAACATGTGGATGTAAGAACAAAGAACAGGAACTGGTGGTCGAGCAAAAGGATCTTGTTACAGTGAGGAATGCAGAGCCTTCCCAGCACGTAGGGCACGTAGCCACAAGGAACTAAGATAAGATATGCATGCTTTCTTACTAACCTATCATGAGTTCAGCTTTTGTAATATGTATGAACTAATTAGTTGGTATGCCAATCAGCATAATACACGATAGTAGTTGTTATGCATGTAACAGTATAAAAGGATTGTGTGAAGAACAATAAAGTGGACACTTTGCTTGCATCAAGTTGCGTCCCCGTCTCTCCATCGTGGCAAATGGTGACCCCCGACGTGATCTTTGGTGAAGACTCCGCCGGAGGCCGATAATCACCTATCTGGTGGCGTGCTGCGAGTCCCGCAGAACTGAGGACGCTGCTAAAAGGAGCAGGAAAAGCCGGCTACTGAAGTAATCACCCCCGTCTGGAACGAGAGGTGAGCTGCGGGAAACTTAACATGGGAAATCAGGCGAGTTCCCCTGAAAGAGACGTTTATGAGCTAATGAAAGCTTTACTTAAGAAGCATGGGGGAAAAACCCTTTCGGGTCAGGACCTCAAGCTGATCCTTAAATGGGTCCAGGTTAAGATCCCTACAGTTACTGCTTCTTCGATTTTTACCCGGGAACTTTGGGACGATGTGGGGGTGAAATTATGGGATGCAGCTACCTCTGGAGATGAGGAAGCGCAACATATGCTCCCACGCTGGAGAAAAATTTTTGAGACTGTGAAAGCGCAAGAGCAGAGCCAACGAGGTTCAGAAGGGGAGACAAAGCCCTCTGCACCATCATTACCGTCATCACCCCCCTTGGCCTGTGCAGCGGGGTATCCCCCGGAGGATGATCCCTTTGATCCCGGACCTGTTGATCCCGAAAAAGAACCCGATCTTTTCCCTCCTGATCCTCATAATGCCTGGGGAGAGATCAAACGCCAAGCATTAAAGGAGGGGGAGCTAGAGATAGCAAGAACTATAGTAGCGCCTGTTATATATCAAGGAAGGGGGGGGGCGGCTCGATGGGAAGCATTGTCCTTTTCAGTGATTAAGGAGTTGCGTCGTACGGTTACTGAGCACGGGTTGTCTTCTCCTTATTTTGCAAGCCTTTTATCTTCTGTATTCGATACATATGTCATGACCCCACATGATTTAAAATCTCTCGCGCGATTGTTATTAACCCCAACGCAATATACAATGTGGGAATCTCAATGGAGGGCGGGGCTACAAGCAATTTTGTTGGGGTATGCAGGACACGCGAATGCTGCCCTAGCTGCCTTGACCTTAGAACATCTCACTGGGACTGGGCAACATGCAGACCCGGCTGGCCAGGCAAGGGATATCCCCCGAGAAGCCTTAGAAGCAGTCCGGGAAGAAGCGAAAAAGGCCCTATTGAAAGTTCCTGATTCTCAAAAGCCTCAGAAAGCGTTTACTAATGTTAGCATTCAAGACACATAACCACAGGTGCAGTTATATGCGGTGCTTTATTTCAGCGCTGGGAAACCAGGGGTTCGCACCCAAAGCTGGCTTCAGCCACTGATTCAGACTACACCATATTTATACAATTTGATCACATACATATGCATTACAATTCCTGACAACCATTAGCATATCCCACACCTATTCTAACACAAATTGTCTATCTAAGCAATGCTAAGTAACATTCGCATGTTTATCAGTTATTTCTAAGTTACCTGTTTTTACCTGTTTTAAAGAATATATCATAAATCTATATCAATCTTAAGAATAGGGTATGGTTTAAGTTACCTGTTCTAAAGAATATGTCATAAATCTATGTCAATTTCAAGAATAGGGTATAATTATATAAAATCATGCTTGAATGCACATTCTGAACCTGGATACAGTATCAAAGCTAAGAATCTTGGATACGGTCTACAGGATCAAAACACAGCCCACAAAATTCAATTCAACTATAACATTTCCCCCCTTTGAAAATGCTTTTCTATCCCTAGACAATGCATTTTCACTACATTATATTTTCCTTATAAGCTGGAGGGTTGTCAAAAGTAGATCTGCTAAGGACAGTAAAGATGCGGTCGTTCCTTGCCTTTGATTGACTTATTTGATGCTTAATACAAGCATAGAGCAAAAAGAAAAGAGCAGCTATAATGGCAAGCAAAAATAAACTCTCCAATAACGAATGTACCCATCCTCCCAGGTTCAGGTTCAATTTGCCTAGCAAGGCCCCAACCCAGCTCTGCTCTACATCTTGTTTTTCCGCTTGCAGTTCTTTTTCTGTTTGGGTTAATTGGGAAATATCTTTTTCCACTTCAGAGGTTACGTTTGGGATATGAATGCAGCAATGATCAACCCTATCTTTTAAATATCCACAAACCCCATTTTCTTTTAGCAACATTATGTCAAGTGCCATTCTGTTCTGCAAAGTCATTTTGGTCGTAGCTTGCAATTGTATATTGAATTCTCGAAAACCCTTTTTGGTTACCCTTGCCAATCGATCCATCTGTCCAATTAATCTGTCAATCATTTCTCTGTTTCTATAGGCTGCGATTGGTGCAAAGAAAGATTCTAATGCCCAGCCGAATTTAACACTACCTGATGGCTCGTGCCACACATCATCTTCATCTATCTCTCGCTTGTGCCTAACTTGTAGGAGTTCCTGCCTGTTCTTCAGGGGTGACCTCTTCCAAATGGGACATAGGGTCGGTAACCCCAAAGTAGCCTCCCTTACAGGTCCTGCTATCGGCAAATGTGTTGTCCAAGTTCCATCACTTAAGGCCCAAACCAAATGTCCCACACTACCTATAGTTCCTCTACAATCTATCTTATCTCCTTCAATGCCTATTTTGACTGCTTCCTTTGGATCCAATTGTTTCTGGCAAATGCAACCTGCGATTACTGCAACTTTAATGATGGACAGAGGTATTTCTTTCACATCTGTCTGGCAGGTCATTACTTGAGAGCAATTCCACCATGGTACTGTTACCCCTCTTGTTACATTGGTCCATCGTATACACCATGGAAATGCTTCACTATATTGATATTGCTGTACTATACTCAACGTCCACATGTTGTCCCATGATTCAGTTATGTTCTGATTATCCTGATCTTTACATTCCCAATAGGCTCGCTCAACCTTTTCATATACTGTTTTGGTGGTCCACTTTTCATACGTGCAATACCCAATATTATGAAATCGTCCTATCTTTACAAATGTTGCTCCTGGCAACTTCAAGCAGTCACCTCTCTTTATCATGGCATTCTTAACAAGCTCTTTTGTCTGCTGTTCGATTGGTACTTGCTCTATTTTAGTATGGGACTCACACACTATCTTACCAGTCTTATTTACTTCTGGTAAGGTCGTAGATATTATTCCCCACTGTACTGGGTCTTCGGCTGATTTCGGGATGGGAAGACAAGCAGTGATGCTACTGACATTTTGGGTTTGTGCAAAATCTCGAATTAGTCCTATCATCAGATTCTCTGCCTGATTCTGTACACTCTGTACTACTTGTGGCATTTGAGTATCGTCACTATCTCCTACAGCCCTTCGTGTTTTACATAATTGTTCTCCAGTGACTTTGCAAATCAGTGTGGCATACAGTCTGGGTACATAAACTACTACAAAAACAAAACGGTAACAAGAGTTAGACATCCTGCTTTGTGATTTTAAGTGTGGTTGGACCCACTAATCGTGATTGCCACAGTTTTGGGACTTTCTTCACTCGGGTGTAATGTATCCAGGAGTCTATTTCAGCAACCTTGATTGCGGTAAATGTAGTTAAAAGTACTTGATAAGGTCCGTCCCAACGTTCTTTTAAAGGATCTTCTCTCCAAGTCTTTATATACACTGTGTCTCCAGGTTCTATATCATGTACCGGATTCTCAAGTGCTAGTGGGCGATTCCACACTAGTACAGATCTGAGTCGATTCAATGTCCTGCCGAGAGACAACACATAATTGTACACATCCTGATTACCTTTTACATGTACACTTGGATTCGGATCAGGTGCTTCATATGGTCTGCCATACAGAATTTCGTATGGACTTACGGACATTCCACTCCTAGGTTTAATCCTAATTCGCAATAACGCTATTGGTAAGGCCTGGGGCCACTGAATTTTTGCTTCCTGGCAAATTTTGCTAAGTTGTCGTTTTAACGTCTGATTCATTTTCTCCACCTGGCCACTAGACTGGGGTCTCCATGGGGTATGTAATTCCCATTTAATTCCCAAACATCTACTGACTTCCTTTACCACTTGAGCAATAAAATGCGGTCCCCTATCAGATGATATTCCCAATGGTACTCCAAATCTAGGAATTATTTCCTTCAGTAACCATTTTACAGTTTCTTGTGCCTGGTTGGTGCGACAAGGGAAGGCTTCTGGCCATCCTGAAAAGGTGCATACCCCAACTAGCAGATATCTAAATCCTCGAGTTTTGGGGAGTTCCACATAATCTATCTGCCAACAATCCCCTGGTTGTACACCTGTCCTAATTTTTCCCATATCTACTTTTCTTCGAACTAAAGGATTATTTCTCAAGCAAATTTCACACTTAGCTGTGATAGATTTTGCCATTGTTAACATCTGGACCGAGATAATTTGTTTTCTTAGATAAGTTACCAATGCTTCTGCACCCCAATGACACTTCTGGTGCTCCGCCTGAAGTATCCCTCTCATAATTGTGATCGGGACCACAATTTGTCCGTTGGTGGTTACATACCATCCAGAATTGTCCTTGACGGCTTTTACTAGTCTTGCCAATTTCTCATCTTCTGTAGAATATTCAGGTGCCTCTGAAGGTGTAGGTAATAAATCAATTGCTCTTACCTTTTGGGAGACAAGACCCACCATCATCCAGACTCGTCGTGCCACTGATCGGGCTGTTTGATCAGCAAGTCGGTTTCCTTCAATAATTGTTGATGTCCCACTCTGATGAGCTTTACAGTGCATGATGGCAACCAGTGATGGCTTTTGAACAGCATTAATCAAGTTCAATATTTCTTTTTGGTACTTGATGTTTGTTCCTTGGGAGGAGAGTAGTCCACGCTCTTTCCAAAGAGCTCCATGTACATGAACAACCCCGAATGCATATTTTGAGTCAGTCCAAATATTGACCCTTTTGTCCTCACTGAGCTCCAATACCCTAGTTAGGGCTATCAACTCAGCTTTCTGTGCTGATGTGTTTGGTGGTAGGGATTTAGCTTCAATTACTGTTTTGGCAGTAGTAATCGCGTATCCTGCATACCGCACTCCTCTTTCCACAAAACTACTGCCGTCAGTAAAAAGCTCCCAATCCGTCTTCTCCAACGGGGTATCTTTCAGGTCAGGTCGACTTGCGTGGGTATATTCAATGACCTCCACACAATCATGTTCCAGATTTTCTTCTTCAGTCTCTGCGCTTAAAAACACAGCTGGATTCATTAGGTTAGTTGTTTTTAGGGTAATATCATCCTGCTCTGTTAAAATTGCCTGATATTTCATCATTCTACTTGGGGAAAGCCAATGGCCCCCCTTTTGTTCTAATACAGTAGTCACCATGTGGGATACAAACACTTCAATCTTTTTCCCCATAGTCAGTTTCCGGACTTCCTGAATTAATATCACGGTAGCAGCCACCGCCCGCAAGCACGCCGGCCATCCAGCACTTACCGGGTCAAGTTGTTTAGAGAAATAACCTACGGGCCTTTTCCAAGATCCCAGCCGTTGGGTTAATACCCCTAGAGCAAGTCTCTGTCGTTCATGTACAAATAACTGGAAGTCTTTACTCAGATCAGGTAGGCCCAAAGCAGGCGCTTGCATTAAAGCTTGTTTCAATTTCCGAAAAGCTTCTCGTTGTGGTCTTTCCCACACCAAGGTCTTATTTTTCTGTGCCTCGTATAAAGGTTTGGCAATAAGTCCATAGTCCATGATCCAGAGCCTGCACCATCCTGCCATTCCTAGAAAAGACCTTAATTCATGTAAGTTACGCGGTTCTGAGATCGCACAGATAGCATGTACACGGTTTATACCTAGTCTTCGCTGTCCTTGAGAAAGCTCGCATCCTAGATAGATCACAGTTGTGGATGCAATCTGAGCTTTATTTTTTGACACTTTATATCCATTCATTCCTAATTGATTCAATATTCCAATTGTTACCTGTATGCAAAGTTCTTGGGTCTCAGCAGCAATCAGAATATCATCCACATATTGCAGCAACAAATACCATTGTCGAGGAATTCTGATATAGCCTCTCGTAGTCCACTCCTCAAGTTCTTTGGCTAGTTGATTTCCGAAGATAGTTGGACTATTCTTAAATCCTTGTGGAAGGCGTGTCCAGGTTAATTGGGCTTTTCTCCCGTTGTGTGGGTTCTCCCATTCGAAAGCGAATAGCTTTTTGCTTTCCTGGTCAAGGGGTATGCAGAAGAAGGCATCTTTTAAATCAAGTACTGTAAACCATTTATATTTCTCTTTCACAGATGTTAACAAGGTATACGGATTTGCAACTACTGGATGTATGTCCTTAGTGATCTGGTTTATTGCTCGTAAGTCTTGGACTAGTCGATAGCTACCATCAGGTTTCTTTACTGGAAAAATTGGAGTATTATATTCTGATTCACATTCCTCTAGAATTCCATATTTCAAAAACTTCTCAATTAAAGATACTATTCCTAATCTGGCTTCCAATTTCAATGGGTACTGTCTTAATCGTACCGGTTCAGCACCTTCCTTCAGCGCTACTTTCACAGGTTTAGCTGCCTTTGACTTCCCAGGTATATCAGTTTCCCATACCGTGGGAATCACTGCATCCTCTATTGCCTGTGGTATTTTCACAATTGGATTTTCCTTTAATAGTAAAATTTGTCCTACCTTTGACTCTGGAACTTTCATTACCAAATTTCCATCCTCAAATGTTATCGTGGCATCTAATTTGGTCAGCAAATCTCGTCCTAAAAGAGAAACTGGACAATCTGGAACATATAAGAACTCGTGGGTTAGCTCCTTTTCTCCAAAACACAAATCCAAAGGTTGCAGGAATGGCCGTACTTCCTCCTTCCCTGTGGCACCAACAATTGTTGTAGCTCTGTGACCCACTGCCCCCTGTAAGGAATTTAATACAGAGTAAGTAGCCCCCGTATCTACTAAAAATCTTACATCCCGGTCTCCCACTTGTATTGTCACTAAGGGCTCCTTATTCTGGGTTTTCACTTCCGTGCCTTCATATAGTCAGCTGTTGTTACTGTATTCCCCTAACACCATAGTCTGTACCGCATTTCCCGTCGCATTGGACATCTGACCCACGGGGCTCCTAGCCGGGCATTCATTTTTCCAGTGTCCTTCTTGCTTACAATAAGCACATTGATTTATGCCAAGCCTCATGAGGGGTCTCAGGGGAGTTCCTTGGGCACTCCACGAACCACGTCCCCGACCACTTCCTCGACTATTTCCAGCTCCCCTACCCCGGACCCCTATTCCCCTGCCTTGTCCCTGGATCAAAGCCAACAAATTTTGCTGGTGGCGTCTCGATTGTTCTTTTTCTCTATTATTATAAACTTTCCAAGCTGTTTCCAACATTACGTCCAGATCCCTTAATTGTGCACCCTCTAATTTCTGCAGCTTCTTTCGAATATCATCTTGAGATTGCCCTAAGAAAATTAGAGCCAACTGAATTTTTGCTTGTTCCGTTTCTACGTCTAAATCCGTATATCTTTTGGCAGCTTCTTTTAATCTTTCTAAAAAGGCTGAGGGAGACTCATTCCTTTCCTGCCTTACATTATACAATTTTGACCAATTCATTTGCTTCGGCATAGCAGTTTGAACACCGATCAATAACCAATCTTGATACCTCCGGAGATGACATAACCCGCCTCCTGTATTATAATTCCATCGGGGATCCTCCTTTGGAAAATTCTCATCAACATTCCCCTCTACTCTCCCATTCCGGATATCTTCTTTCACCTTATCCCTTGCAGCCCGTATAACCATATCCTTTTCTGTAGAATCCATTAATGTATCTAGAATGACTTGTAAATCATCCCAATCAGGATTCTGCGTCTTAATTATCATCTTAATCACTTTTGCAACCTTATCTGGGTTTTCCCTATAAGGACCAGCTGACTGCTTCCAGATCACTAAATCCCCCGGCGAAAATGGAACTTTTACATAGACCGGTTCCCCCCCAACACCTACCGCCTGCCGCAGGGGTGCTATCACATTCGATAAACCTCCCCCCTTTTGTGCTTCCTTTTCCTTTTCTCTGTTTCTAGTTCGGTGAGATATTGGAGTTACGGTTATTCCTTTTACACCGGCTATAGCCCCCCTTTCATCACTTGATTCGTCATCACTATCGATGGGAAGGACAGGCGCGGAGGGTCTAATTGGTACCCCTTCCTCAGAAGGCGCAACATCAAAACACAGTAAATCCGTCTTTGAATCATTACCACTGCTGTTTTCTACAGCCAAACACGTCATGCATTTCTTTTCCGTTGTGCATCCCACGCACTTATTATTGCTGCTACCTTGCACCAACATTAACCCACAGCTCTCTCTCCAATCATGTTTTCGCTCGAGATAGAAGAAGAGATCAACGTATGGAACTTCATCCCATTTGCCCTCTCTCTGACAAAACCTCATTAATTCAGCAATAATTTCATGGTTCAAAGTGCCCTCCGGCGGCCACTGTACTTCATTTGGTAATTTATACTCAGGCCACCAATGAGTGCAATACTCAATTAACTTCTTTTTATGCATAGACTGTCCAAACCCAGCCTCTTTCCAATACTTCAATAAACAATTCAACGGCGACACTTTTGAATCAGACATATCAACACAGAAAGATAACACAGATAACTTCACTAGAACAACAGTAAACACGGATCAGATCACCGATTTCAACAGCAAGTACAGACTAAATCACAGGAACCACAGACCAGGTGCTGAGCAGCACAAATAACCAGACCAGGTGCGCACAAATAACCAGACCAGGTGCGTACAAATAACCAGACCAGGTGCCGAACCTGCGGCACAAATAACCAGACCAGATGCCGAACCTGCAGAGGTTTCCCTCTGTCTGACGGACGGCTGCCTAGGCAATACCACGGGAGCTCCCTGCCCAACCGAGCGTGGCTTTCGCCGCGTCTGACCGGCAGGCTACCAGATGCCTGACCAGCAGGCTACCAGACCAGAACCAGACCAAGTGGGTACCCAACAATCCAGATAAAGCACCTTCTTACCAGTCAGAGGTCCGTCGTGAGCAGCAGAGGGTCGGTCGTGTCCGATGCACTCCCCAAGAATACCTCGGTGCTAGCTGGAGCAGGATCAAGACGCGATCCGCCTCAGCAATGCTCGCGAGGTCCCATCTGGGTCGCCAAAAATGTTAGCATTCAAGACACATAACCACAGGTGCAGTTATATGCGGTGCTTTATTTCAGCGCTGGGAAACCAGGGGTTCGCACCCAAAGCTGGCTTCAGCCACTGATTCAGACTACACCATATTTATACAATTTGATCACATACATATGCATTACAATTCCTGACAACCATTAGCATATCCCACACCTATTCTAACACAAATTGTCTATCTAAGCAATGCTAAGTAACATTCGCATGTTTATCAGTTATTTCTAAGTTACCTGTTTTTACCTGTTTTAAAGAATATATCATAAATCTATATCAATCTTAAGAATAGGGTATGGTTTAAGTTACCTGTTCTAAAGAATATGTCATAAATCTATGTCAATTTCAAGAATAGGGTATAATTATATAAAATCATGCTTGAATGCACATTCTGAACCTGGATACAGTATCAAAGCTAAGAATCTTGGATACGGTCTACAGGATCAAAACACAGCCCACAAAATTCAATTCAACTATAACACTAATATCACCCAAGAGCCCCGAGAGCCATATATGCAATTTATAGACAGGTTGAAACAAGCCTTAGATCGGCAGATAGATAATACCGAGGCTCGAGATATCCTATTACTTAAATTAGCAGTGGAAAATGCCAACGCTGATTGCAAAAAACTTTTAACGCGAACCCGCGGCGCGTGCAGACACAAGTTCCGCGGCCAACCTCAACGCCCCTGCAAGCGCGGGGGGAGGAGCAGGGGACCGGAGGGTTTCCAGTCTCTCTCCCGCAACAGCAGGGAGCGCCGGCCTGGACCTGGCAGCTGCCCACACAGTAACGCTACTTGATTCCTCTGTTCACTTACTGCCTACCAAAATTGCAGGTCCTTTCCCCCCCCCGCCGCCTCCACTGACTGGCACTGGGGGAGTCTTCTGAAACCTCTTCTTCTGTTGTGTTGGCTCTTTTATTTTGAGGAGAGGAATCATCGGTGGCAGGTCTTTTCCTCTGCCCAGTGCACTGCTCTGCAAAGTCCGTCTGATTTTCAGAAACATCAGTCTTTTGATCTACACAGTGAGTGTCTTCTGAGATTCCCTGAGAGCCGACAAAAACCACGTTTTGGCAATTCCCGTTTACGTCCAAGCTCTGGCGGCTGGCGGACTTGCAGACAGCTTTCAGTAGCCTGGGGGGTCTGAAGTAGAAGTCAGGCGAGCTCCCCTTCTCCACGGCTTGCCACTCGTACCTGCCTTCCAGCGGCTTGTGATTCTGGAAATCGAAATTCCACTTCCTCTGGCATGCCTCCTCCATCTCCTGGCGGTGCTTCTTCAAGTCCCTGTTTATCATTGATACAGGTGCAGACGTTACCGTTATTTCTCAAGCAAAGTGGCCTTCTAGGTGGCCTTTAGCTGATATCTCTCAGACGTTAGCAGGAATTGGGGGGTGTGGAGCTAGCCGCCAAAGCGTAGAAATGATACAAGTTCAAAATTCAGAAGGACAAGTTGCCTCAGTCAAACCGTTTATCTTACCAGTACCTATGGTCTTGTGGGGGCGTGATGTATTGTCTCAGTGGGGGGTGTCTATCCAGACACATTTTTAGGCGGGGCCATTGAGGGGCGTGAAACCCCAAAGTTAACCTGGAAGACAGATACTCCTATTTGGATTGATCAATGGCCCCTGCCACTGGAAAAACTTCACGCCCTCCAAGAAATAGTTAACGAACAACTATCTATGGGACATATTGTACCCTCAACGAGTCCTTGGAACTCGCCTATTTTTGTTATTAAAAAACTGACTGGCAAGTGGCGCTTGCTCCATGACCTCAGAAAAATTAATGACGCTATGGAAGACATGGGGGCCCTGCAGCCTGGGCTTCCATCCCCTACCATGATCCCTCGAGATTGGCATTTAACTATCATAGACCTCAAAGATTGTTTTTTCAACATTCCATTGCATCCAGATGATGCCCCTAAATTTGCCTTTTCTGTACCAAGCGTCAACATGCAAGCTCCTTTGCAAAGATATCAGTGGGTTGTGCTACCGCAGGGAATGAAAAATAGCCCTACAATATGCCAATGGTATGTAGCAAACATACTTAGTCCTGTTAGAACTGCAGTACCTGCTGCATTGTTATATCATTATATGGATGACATTCTAGTGGCAGCACAGCACCATGAAGTCATGGAGGAAGCTGTAGCCCTTGTCGTGGCTGCTGTAAAATCAGCAGACCTCTGTATTGCACCGGAAAAAATTCAAAGAATGCCACCTTGGAAATACTTAGGATGGCGTATAAGGGCTCAGACTGTTACCCCGCAACCTTTACAAATACAGGCAAATGTAAAGAACTTACATGACGTACAAAAACTGCTGGGTACAATTAATTGGGTCAGACCATTGTTAGGAATCACTAGTGCAGACCTTCGTCCCCTATTCGAAATGCTTAAAGGAAGCTTGGACTTAAACGCTCCGCGAACTCTTAGTCCTGAAGCCATAGCTTCCTTGCATAAAGCTGCAACTGCAATTACCTCCAGACAAGCGCATCGATGGGAACCAGAATTGCCTTTTCAATTAATCATCCTTAATCCTGCTAGACAGCCTCATGCACTCATTTTCCAATGGGACTGCCAGAAAATGGACCCTTTACTGATCATTGAATGGATTTTTCTGCCTAACCAAGCCACAAAGACGATTTCTACCCAACATGAGATGTTTGCATCTTTAATCATCAGGGCCAGACAGCGATTACTTACCCTGGCAGGCACGGACTTCGCCCTCATATGTATGCCAGTAACAAGTGTTTACCTGCAATGGCTACAACAACAATCAGATGCACTAGGTATAGCCCTGACTGGCTATGCAGGCCAACTCACTTCTCATCCACCTTCTCACAAGCTGTTAAGCATTGATTTTCACCTTCTACCTATTCCAAAGCGGAGTGACCAGCCTTTACAAGCCCTCACTGTATTCACGGATGGGTCTGGCAAATCTCACAAATCTGTTATCCTTTG
Source organism: Columba livia (assembly GCF_036013475.1). Taxonomy (NCBI): domain Eukaryota; kingdom Metazoa; phylum Chordata; class Aves; order Columbiformes; family Columbidae; genus Columba; species Columba livia. The sequence continues at coordinate 4,968,000 of NC_088641.1, read as the reverse complement.
GTGGGATGACCATCGGGAACAGTGGAGCTCAGATGTTGAGACTGTACAGGGTTCTCCTCAAATAGTAGAATTGTCTGCAGTTGTTCGAGTGTTTCGAAAATGGTCTATTCCTCTCAATATAATCACTGATTCTGCTTATGTTGCAGGAATTGTTAGCCGAGCAGAAGCTTCTGTGCTACGGGATATTTCTCATGCGGCACTGTTCAATTTGTTACAAGAACTCATTTTCCTGTTAGATTCCCGTCTTCACCCTTATTTTATTATGCATGTTCGATCTCACACTTCTCTACCTGGTTTTATTGCAGAAGGGAACCGACAAGCGGATTTGCTTACGCTACCGGTGCAGGTGTTACCAGATCGATTAGCGCAAGCTCGACTCAGCCACTCCTTTTTTCATCAAAATGCTGCAGGCCTTAAGCGTCAATTTGACCTCACTATACAACAAGCCCATAATATCATTGCGGTGTGTCCTGATTGTCAAAGGCACTCTTTCCCTTCTATAGCAGAAGGAGTTAACCCCAGAGGGCTACAAAGCCTTCAACTCTGGCAAACAGATGTCACTCATTTTGCTGAATTTGGTCGTTTAAAGTTTGTTCATTGCTCTATTGATACATTTTCCGGAATGTTATTTGCCTCCTGTCATGTAGGAGAAAAAGCACGCGATGTGCAAAAACATCTGATGCGCGCCTTTGCTACTTTAGGGGTACCCTCTCAAATTAAAACTGACAATGGCCCTGCGTATGTATCTAAAACCTTAACGACCTTTTTTGCCTCTTGGGGTATATCACACGTCACAGGTATCCCTCATTCTCCTACGGGACAAGCTTTGATAGAACGATCTCACCAAACCTTAAAACGTCTGTTATTACAACAAAAAGGGGGAATAGGGGCTGCTACACCAGAGGAGCGAATACAGAAAGCCTTGTATGTTTTTAATTTTTTGAATTGTTCCCTGTTAGACAGCAATCCTCCAGTAGTTCGTCATTTTAGCACAAACACCCTTTTTGAACCCAAGATTAAGCCGCCAGTATTGATCCGGGACCCCGAAACAGGTAAAGTAATGGGACCCTATCCCCTTGTTACATGGGGAAGAGGCTATGCTTGTGTCTCCACAGAAAGAGGCCCCCGTTGGATCCCAGCCAAGAATGTGAGACCTTTTCGAGAAACATTGCAGCAGCCTCCTGAAGACATTCCTGGGCCTGATCCTGCGACTGATATAGAAGACCCTACCGATCAATAATTGAATGAATTCTGTTCCAGAGGTCAACAAATGGGAGCTTAAATGTCTCCAATGTGAAAAATGTAATCCGTGGATTTGTAGAATTTGTGTATTATTACTAACGATTCCATGTATCTTGCAGTGCTTACAAAGGTCGATAACCGCTTCAGTAAATAAGATTTTTCTTGTGCAAGCACAAGACCTCCTGAAAACTCCCAGTACAGAAATGTTGGTGAAGCAAGACGTCCTCGAACTAGTTGGACGCCGACCGTGGGAAGAAGCAAATGTTTGAAAACAAAAAGGGGGAGATGTGGGTTATTTAGGCTTATAGGATATTAGCAAAAATATATATCTGTAGTCAATATGCTAGTTTTAGTTACTGGGCTTGCTGTGTCAGCATTACTGGGGGCTGTGGAAAGTTACAACATGTGGATGTAAGAACAAAGAACAGGAACTGGTGGTCGAGCAAAAGGATCTTGTTACAGTGAGGAATGCAGAGCCTTCCCAGCACGTAGGGCACGTAGCCACAAGGAACTAAGATAAGATATGCATGCTTTCTTACTAACCTATCATGAGTTCAGCTTTTGTAATATGTATGAACTAATTAGTTGGTATGCCAATCAGCATAATACACGATAGTAGTTGTTATGCATGTAACAGTATAAAAGGATTGTGTGAAGAACAATAAAGTGGACACTTTGCTTGCATCAAGTTGCGTCCCCGTCTCTTCATCGTGGCAACCTAGAATGGCACTGCTTAGAAAAATGTCCCTTTTTTCCACATTTGAAGCAAGTTACTGAGGCTGTACCATAGACAGGTGTGTGTACAGCTTTTGAAGCCTGTTTGTTTGTACGTGGACTGATGAGTCTTACATGACCATTCCGATCGCGTTCATAGCACTTTTGACATTGTGTTTTAGCTGCTGCCATAGCAGCAGCAAGTGCAGTCATTTTATGTTCCACTGAACCGACCTTGGAACAAGCAGTAATCATTGCTTCTAAAGTTGGATCCCCTGGCAAAGTTTCAATCACTTTTTGGCAATCTGTATTAGCATTATCATGAGCTAGCTGTTTTACTATCAGTCCCCGGACATTCGCATCAAATACCTGACGTTTGACGAAGGAAAGAAACGGCTCTTTAGGACCCTGCTTGATAGCAGTATATCTCTGTTTTGGTTCTGCCAGCTCTGCTGTTCTAATTATAGCCTGGATCCCTATGGCCTTCACTTGCTCAAGCACTAGAGGAGGCCATTGCGCTTGAAGTTGCGGATCAATATACTGCCCCGAGCCCATCAATACATCCACACCAGCAGAAGAATGGGGATCAGTGTCTGGGAAGCGTACGTTTACCACTGCTTGTGCCTCAGCCCTTTGCTGCCAAATACTTCGAAACACTGAGAGCTGTACAGGTTGAAAAATAACCTGAGCTAACTGAGAAACATCGTAGGGAGTCATAGCTTCCATAGATAACAAACATAACAGCTGCATAACCGCAGGGGAGTTAGGCCTGTACTGAGCAGTAGCTTTTTGCAAATCTCGAATTACTTTCCAGGAATAAGAAACGTGCTCATGGGGCTCCCCCCCTGCAGGGTTATGGTATATGGTGGGAAACGCCATAGATTCAACAGGTTCAACGGGTGGCGGCTCAGTAACAGGGGTAGGAACCGATATAGTTTCCGATAGATCCCAGTCCTGTATTTCCATAGCTTTAGCCTTCACCCTCTTCCAGAAACGCACAGGGTCCCGTGGTTTAACTGTAATCGAAGCTGTGGGTAAATCCCAGCTTTTTGGTAAGTTTGGTTTACGCTCTGAAACTCTACCCCCACCCTCAGGAATTTGCTCTGCAGCAGTGTGGGAGGGGGGCGGGGGCAGGCTGGGGGGACCCAAATTTATAGGAATTACGTTATTTGGCTCGGTCTGGCTCACCACGGGGGGATCCTCCCCACCTAAATCTCCAGGCAAGGGGGGACAGGAAAAAAAATGTCCACTTAGGCTCATTTCAGCCTCTACAACAGCCAGTTCCTGGGATCCTCTAGTCACTCCAACAATACTGATGGATTGCGTTCCTTTATAATTAGAAGGAATTATAGTGCATTGAGTACCAGTGTGCTGCGATTAGAGATGACGCATACCGGGATGCAGACAGAAATTCACGCAGAGGCAGAGGTCTTGTTCATGAAGGAGCACAGAGCCTGGCCTAGCAGAGAGCTGACTTAGGCCTAGGCTAGCTTCTTTATTCACCATTTACAATTTATAGGATTTACAGGTACGAGCATAGACTAAGATGTTTACAAAAGGTGGTTTTCCACTAATTGTTATTAAAAACACACTAAACTCGTGATGTTTGTCTCACTTGTTTTTCCACTGATTCACAGACCAGGCCCAAGGACATTCACTTGGGGGCAGTTATCCGGCCCGAGATACCATTCTCACGAGTCTGGGCTATAACTTTTTACAGTCATGAGAAAGATACTTCAAAGTAATCTGTCCAAGGCCTTTTATATATTACTGTGTTAGTATTATGTCTTTGACTGTCTGGATGGTCATGTTAGTATTGATCTTCCTTTATCATCCAGGTGACTGGAACTGCACATCTTGCTTTCCCACATTTTACTTTCCAACACCAGTGTCCACTAAAGCTTTGTACTCCTGGGGGTGTGTTGTACCAGGCCATCATATTTGTACAGTCCAATAAACTCTGTTATCCCTTTCTTCCACCCGCTTGGAGGCAGGGTCCCTCTAATTTCTGTTTTGCACAGTCTCTGGCTGTGAATTAGAGGTTCCTTCAAGAGCATCAGAAGCATCCTTTTGTAAACTGGAGCAGCCACCTTCCTAGGAGTTTTTCCTTTTATCTCACGTAGGTTTTTGTGTAAATTTTAAGGGTATCAAATCAATCAAAATGTAAAACAAAGCATTTCTTTAAGTGTAGTCTACTTTTCAATGATTGAATTATGAGGAATAAAAATATCTGCACAATGCAATAAATGAATAATTGAGGGATAAAGCTTACAGTATTAATAATATATGTTGGAAGTACAATTAAGAAGCACTATATTTATAGTATATAAATATTTTATGTGAGGAAAGAGGTAGAGAGTGTCTCATTGGGTGACCCTTCCAATTACATTAATATTAAAGTGTTAATAAAGAAGATATGACATTTTAGCTAAACAAGTACTTTGTATAAACTCAGATGAGCAAACTGTTTTGCAAAGGGTACTACAGTTGGACAATGCTGTGGTAATAAAGTGAAATAACTTTTTTACAATACACAGAGCTCCATCATCTACTCTGCAAGTTCTCCTTCTCTCCCTCTTTTTCCCAGTGGACAAGGGATACGGAGTAGATTCAGTCACTTTCCATCCTAAAGAAGAGGCTCATAAAATTTAAAGATATTATTTGGAATTAATTCATAGTGAAGAATTACAACTATTCACAGACAACAGAAGGGAAATTAGCTGAGAAGCCTTTTCTTGAACAGTACTAGACCTTACCACAGTTGGTCAAATGGCTGTCTTGCAATGAAAAGCAAAGTCATTATACTAGGGAAATTAGCACAAAGCAAGCTTGTCATTGGGATTACAAAATAAAGCAAACTGATTTGATCATATAATGCTGCGCGCATTAGTGTAGAAGTACTTCAAGTGTGGTTGATTGTGCCCTTCATCTCGTGGCGCAGTCTGAGGAATCTTACTGCCAAGCACCTCCTCAAGCTTTGGTGTGCCATCCCGCTGCTCGTCACTGACCTGCCAATATTAAAAACCAATAGCAGGTAGTAGTCAGAGGACCTTACCAGTCTGGGCAATTGTTGAGCCACATCTCTTACCCTGGCTCCAGGGAGGCAGCAGACTTGCCTGTGGGTTGGGTCATAGGGAGGTAGTCATGGCTCCAAGCCTGACAGTGTTCAAGAAGATTAATATTTGGACTCATTCAAAGTACGCTTTTGGAGTGGTGCATGACCATGGAGCCATTTGACAAGAACAAAGTTTATTAACAGCACAAGGAAAACAGATTAAACATGATACTCCAATTGTTGGAAGCTGTGCTGTTACCAGAAAAAGTTGCCATCATGATTTGCAAAAGGCATCAAAAGGGAAACACTGATCAGGAAATTGGAAATAAATTGACAGATTATACTGCGAGACAAGCTGTTGAAAGGACAGACACAGATATGAAAGTGATGTCTCTGATCCCAGATGGCTGTCTCCTCAAACCAACATCAGTAAAGTATACCTTGCAGTATGTTATGGGAAATTGTATTAGAACACAACAAAACTCATTGGGGAGCTGATGCTCTATACCAAGATTTGATTAAAAGGTAACAGTGAATTTATATACAACTTGGAAACAAGTAACCCAGCAACGTGAAATATGTCTGGAAAACAATCTTAATACTGTAAATAGGGTACAAATAGGAACAACTGGAAAAGAAAATGTACGAGGACAACATTGGCAAATAAATTTCTCCAAAGTCCCTAGAAAAGGGGGGTATCGGTATTTGCTGGTATTAACAGACACCTTCTCAGGTTGGCCAGAAGCATTCCCCTGCCGAACTAGTAAAGCTAGAAAAGTAACTAAAGTTTTGTTAAATGAAATCATATCCTGATTTGGGGTACCCACTGTGATGTCCTCTGACAGAGGGCCCCATTTTGTTGCACAGGTAGTACTGCAGGTCAGGAAAGCATTAGAGATTGATTGGCAGTTGCATACTCCCTACAAGCCTTAAGCAAGTGGGCAGGTAGAAATGAAAATGAATCATATAATCAAACTGCAGTTAAGTAAAATTTGACAAGAAACTAATTTGAAGTAGAATGAAGCACTACCTTTAGTGCTGCTCAGAATTAGTCAAGCCTCGAGTCAAGGAAAACTTAAGTCTTTTCTTTCAAGACAAGAGATTAAGTTTCTGTTAAAGCTTTTTCAGGTCAACCTTTAGAATAGAATGGTGTTGCTGACAGCCTTTGCTGCAATCAATCAAGATTAAAGAGCAACCTGCCTAGATTCACTATTCAAGAGTGAAGTAAGCACCAGATAAGAAACAGATATTGGAACCCGTAGGACCTACCACTTTACAGTTCCCTCAACGTTGATCTTAGTTACTCTAAAATGTATAACTGCAGTAACAAATGCTTTTACTCCCAGTTTGCCTTTACAAGAATCTTTAGTGAAAACTATTATAGCCTGAAATGAACTAAAGGAAATGTCTGGACAGGTCAAATCTGAAACTGCAAAATATCCCTTGCTGGCATTATTGGCCTCCCCGAAAGTTTGCCTTCAGAGCTCTAAAATACAGACTCCGGAGCAAACGGTTTTCAGAGAGAGAAGAATCCTGAAAGTTTGTACCACGACAGGTATCAGGCCTTGCCTGAAAGTTTGCCTCCAGAGTTCTAAAACAGAGACTCCGGAGCAAACAGTTATCAGGGAGGGAAGGTGCCTGAAAGTTTGCTCCATGAACAGGTATCAGGCTTTTGGAGAGAAGGCAAGCAGCATTTGGCTTGGCATATTTCCTCCATGCAGTAAATAATAGAGTGAACCTGCCACCGAACTCTTTTAAGTCACACTTTTCTTCAAGAAATCTAAACATTGTTCTGTAGTAATCAGAACCCTAAATTGCTCCCCCGTGACAGGAGGCCACAATGGTGACTCCCCATATTCTGAGATGGCCCAGTACTGAGCACTGGACCCTTGTGGCCACTTTCCTGGCTAAATTGGCTACACTGGAAGCATGGTCTGAAATAGATGACAGGGCAGTAGTTACCTCCCAGACAATTAAAACAGCTACGCGTGGATTGTAATGAAAAGCGACATTGGATTCTTCTTGCAAATTAGCAGGGAGTTTGGGATGGTTATTAGTCACTGGTTTTAGAGCTCTTGACCATGAAGTTGTTGCATTACAGAGTAAAATGAGAGAACTAGATAAGGAAGTCAGGACTTTACAGGATGCAGAGGTGATGGCACAGGAAGTAATTACTGTTCAAGCAGTGCTATGAGCTGCAAGATAATGTGGAGCAGTTGGTAGCGCATATCACTACTAAACAAAGGGATAAATATGGAAAAAGTAAGGTTTTGCGTTCCCAAGTTCATGCTCTCACCACAAAATGGTCATGGAATCCCAAGGAATGGGATGGAAATATTTGGAGTGAATCCTTGGAATCTGAGATTGAGTTTGAATTTGATCTGGACTTAAAAGGCAAGGAGGTGGTAGAAGCACGACCCCTCATATAGATGGGGCAGCAGGAACAAGCAGATGGGGGAGTGCAGATTACGCGTACTTACACTCTCAAAGACTTAAGGGAATTTTCAGAGATCTATCAGAAGAAAAATGGGGGAGGCATACTGGCATGGATTTTGTGAGTTTGGAATAGTGGAGCTGCAGATGAAAAAGATTTATTAAGCCCTATAGCCAATGATGATCAGATACAACACGGATATGCTTACTTACAAATTGTCAGAGGTCCTGATGGGAGACACATTATTGCACCTACATTATATCAGTGGTTATGTGTACCAGTTCTAATGGCACATACAAAACCTGTCAAATTAGTGTTGTTCCTTGGAAAGTGATGTGCAATGAAAAAAAGTATTAATTTGGTGTGGCAGATATGGATGGCTCATGTGTTGGTTTTGGGTTCCAATCCGGACAGTGTAGCAGTAACAGGAAGTGTCAAAATGTAGTTTTTGACAGGAGCACCTGCCTCACTAAAACCCTTGATTATACCAGCAGTGACAAATGCTACAGATAATGTAAGCACCCTAGCAAATTCCTTGAGGGAAACTGGGGCTGTAATTTTTGGGACCCTCTGTTTGGGTGGTGAATAAAGGAAAGCTGTCAAAAACAAAAGGAGTTACAGCACGGGTGGTAAGGAAACAAATATGTAATGATCCTATACAAGCTGGTATTCCACGATCAGAAATAGATGGGATCAAAACATCAGAAATGTTTTGCTGATGGCAGAAGTTTGCTTTTATGCAAAAAAGCTGATCACCCTTAGCCCCACCACCAACTCTGTGCCCACCCTCCACCCTGCCTGCCACCTCAATGCAGGACACTACCTGGAAAATGAAAAACAGCAGAAATGTGGGCTTGGCAGTGTTGCGTTAATAGGATTAATTTAGCAGAAGTTAAGCTCCCTTGTGTTCCAGCGTGGCCTCAGTGCATGCACTGTGACCCCAGGGGTGGCTGAGCTGAAACCCTGAGTGATGTCCAATTACAGAAAAAAACCTCAAGTCAGCACTATAAGTGAAATCATGCTCAACAGCTGGTCCAGTGTAATGTTGAATGCACACAACTGGATTCATTGATAGTGCAGGGCGGTTGTGACAACTGAATTTACATGCTTGCACAGATTCATGAATAGGATAATATATGTCTGAGTGCATTCAATGAGAAATTCTCACAGCTAGATCCACAAATAATGAGGTTTATTTAAGCAACAGGTACAAGTTCTTTTAGATTACCGTTGATAAATACACTGGCTGCAAAACCACACTTTAATTGCAAAATACACTTCAGTTGTAAAAAACACACGTTAGTTGCAAGAAATAAGTATTGGTACCAAATATATATAAATTCTAAGATGACTATATAGCACTACTAATGTGATCACAAATACAAGCTTGAAGTCTAAGTGTCCTGGGGAAACACTTGGTATAACCAAATGTGTAAATCTTACACAAGAGTGTCCTCCTGAGCATGGGGAAGATAGGCTCAGCCCGCTGACTGGTCCCAGAAGTCTATATTATGCTGTGTCGAGGGTTAAGATTGCGGGGTGACAATAAAACCCTGGCAGATGTATTGTTAACCCCCTCTCCCCCTCCCACACTTCCCCCTCCCTCTCCCCCCTTTTCACTAAGGAGAGGCGATCGGGAGGAAAAGAAGCACAGAGTGAAGAGAGTTGGAAAAAATTAAAGATGTTTTACTAATGCTACTAATAAGAATAGAGAAAATAATACAAAATATACAAAACCAATCTTGAAAGTCTCAGCAACTGCAGAGCCGGCAACCGAAGTCCTGGATTAGACTCTGCAGCCAATCGGAGCTGGATTCAGTCTCTCACTAGGCCTCAGTTCGCAGGGACGACTAGCAAGGTCCTCTTCTAATGTCGGCCATAAGCAGAAGGGAAAAGGGAAAAGCACACGAGATCCTCGTGATCTCCCACTTTTATATGAAGCATTCACGTGAATGGAATGTTATACACAGTTGGTCAGTTTCTTGCTCACTTGCTTCTCGTCGCCCCTCTCGCAAGATGTCCATCCGTGCTTATCAATAAGTTTGCATTCCATTGCTAGGTTTACCAAAACATGTGTCTGGTTCTCCAGGAAAATGCAGCTAATATGAAGGCTTTAGCAGGCAGGCAAATTCACTAAAAGAGAAACTTGTTTTTAGCAAAACCAGGACATTCCACCCCTTGTAATATGCCATTCACTGAATGCTTAAACCTTATCAATACAATCTATCAATACAATCTAATAAATCACTACTACTATATATATATATATATACACATATGTACATATATACACAGGACTAATTAATCAGTGGACCATCCTTTGAAAAGTTCATTAAGTTCATTTTGTCATGACAGTCTCCCAGGGCAGGAAAAATGGTACAAGTGCATCTCATGACCACTGTTTGTGGGTTAAAGACATCAACTTCGAAGAAGTTGTCAGGCGCCACTTGAAGAAGCTAGCTCTGGTTTCATCATCACTGTCTTGATCTGGAAGACACTTATTAAATACTGTTAGTATGGCAATTCACATCATGCAGTTCAGTATTGAATATTTTCACCTAAACTCAAATCCCCTTGGGGTACACACCGAACTTCTCCATCCTTAAGCATCACACACCAGGTGCTGCCAGGTCCCTGGGCAAAAACAATCCCACGAATGGGCTTGCCTTTGCCTGAGGCAGGAGTAACCCAGACTGCCTTTCCTAACATGTTTTTCATGTGTACTACAGGGACTTTATCTCCTTCTACAGTCCGTAGAATTTCTGATTGGGCAGGCCCGGCTCGATTGGTTGATCCCCTGGTGTTGACCAACCAAGTGGCTTTTGCTAAATGTGAATCCCAGTTTTTAAAGGTTCCACCACCAAGTGCCTTTAGTGTAGTTTTTAGCAAACCATTGTACCTTTCAATTTTCCCAGAGGCTGGTGCATGATATGGAATATGATATACCCACTCAATACCATGTTCTTTGGCCCAATTGTCTATAAGACTGTTTTTGAAATGAGTACCATTGTCTGATTCAATTCTTTCTGGCGTACCATGTCGCCAAAGGACTTGCTTTTCAAGGCCCAAGATAGTATTTCGGGCTGTAGCATGAGGTACAGCATATGTTTCCAACCATCCAGTGGTTGCTTCCACCATTGTAAGTACATAACGCTTACCTTGACGTGTTTGTGGAAGTGTAATATAATCAATCTGCCAAGCTTCTCCATACTTATACTTTAACCATCGCCCCCCATACCATACAGGCTTTAACCGTTTCGCTTGTTTGATTTCGGCGCAAGTCTCACATTCATGAATAACCTGTGAAATAGTGTCCATAGTTAAATCCACCCCTCGATCGCGAGCCCATTTATATGTTGCATCTCTACCTTGATGCCCTGAAGCATCATGGGCCCACCGAGCTAGGAAAAGTTCACCTTTATGTTGCCAGTCCAAGTCCACCTCAGCTACTTTAATCTTAGCAGCTTGATCTGCTTGTTGGTTGTTTAGATGTTCCTCGGTGGCTCGATTTTTAGGCACATGAGCATCTACATGCCGAACTTTCACAGGCAGGCTCTCTAGCCGAGCAGCAATGTCTTGCCACAGTGTGGCAGCCCAAATGGGTTTACCTCTGCGCTGCCAGTTGCTTTTCTTCCATTGCTGTAGCCACCCCCACAAGGCATTTGCTACCATCCATGAGTCAGTGTAGAGATAAAGTATTGGCCACTTCTCTCGTTCAGCAATGTCCAAAGCCAGCTGGATGGCTTTCACTTCTGCAAATTGACTAGATTCACCTTGTCCTTCAGTGGCTTCTGTAACTTGTCGTGTGGGACTCCACACAGCAGCTTTCCACCTTCGATGTTTTCCTACAAGACGACAGGATCCATCTGTGAACAGTGCATACTGCTTATCAGTCTCTGAAAGAGTATTATACGGTGGTGCTTCTTCAGCACGTTTTACTTCCTCCTCATCTGGAGACATCCCAAAGTCTTTACTTTCTGGCCAGTCTGTAATCACTTCTAAGATCCCTGGGCGATTGGGATTTCCAATTCGAGCTCGTTGCGTGATCAATGCAATCCATTTACTCCACGTAACTTCGGTTGCATGATGTGGAGAGGGAACCGTCTCTTTGAACATCCAGCTCAGCACCGGCAGTCGAGGTGCCGGGAGGAGCTGTGCTTCAGTACCGATCACTTCTGAAGCAGCTCGAACTCCTTCGTATGCTGCTACTATCTCTTTTTCATTTGGAGTATAGTTGGCCTCAGATCCTTTGTATCCTCTACTCCAAAAACCTAAGGGTCGACCTCGGGTTTCTCCTGGTGCTTTCTGCCAGAGGCTCCAGGTAAGTCCATTATCTCCGGCTGCGGTGTAGAGCACATTTTTAACATCTAGTCCAGTCCGAACTGGTCCAAGGGCCACCACATGAGTTATCTCACGCTTAATTTGTTCAAAGGCTTGTCGTTGTTCAGGGCCCCACTCAAACTGGTTCTTTTTACGAGTCACTCGGTAGAGAGGGCTCACAATCTGGCTGTAGTCAGGAATATGCATTCTCCAAAAAACTACAACGCCTAAGAATGTCTGTGTCTCCTTTTTATTAGTAGGTGGAGACATTGCTGCAATTTTGTTGATCACATCCATTGGGATCTGACGACGGCCATCTTGCCGTTTTATTCCTAAAAACTGTATCTCAAGTGCAGGTCCCTTGACCTTACTTCGTTTTATGGCAAAACCAGCATCCAAAAGAATCTGAATTATTCTCTCACCTTTCTTGAAGACTTCTTTCGCTGTATTGCCCCATACGATGATGTCATCAATATATTGCAAGTGTTCTGGAGCTTTACCTTGCTCCAGCGTGGTCTGGATCAGTCCATGGCAGATGGTAGGACTGTGTTTCCACCCCTGGGGCAAGCGATTCCACGTGTACTGGATGCCTCTCCAGGTGAAAGCAAACTGCGGCCTGCACTCTGCTGCTACAGGAATAGAGAAAAATGCATTAGCAATGTCAATTGTAGCATACCACTTAGCTGCCTTTGACTCCAGTTCAAATTGCAGTTCTAGCATGTCAGGCACAGCAGCACTCAGTGGTGGTGTAACTTCATTCAGGCCACGATAGTCTACAGTTAGTCTCCACTTGTCACTAGCCTTACGCACTGGCCAGATTGGGCTGTTAAAAGGTGAGCGAGTCTTACTGATCACACCCTGGCTTTCCAATTGACGGATCAACTTCTGGATTGGAATCAAAGAGTCTCGGTTGGTGCGATATTGCCGGCGATGCACTGTTGTGGTAGCAATTGGCACTTGCTGATCGTCAACCATCAGCAGTCCTACAACAGAAGGATCATCTGAAAGACCAGGCAAATCAGACAGCTGTTCAATTTTCTCAGTGTCCACAGCTGCTATACCAAATGCCCACCTATACCCTTTTGGGTCCTTAAAATACCGTCTCCTGAGGTAGTCTATGCCAAGGATGCATGGAGCATCTGGACCAGTCACAATGGGATGCTTTTGCCAGTTTTTTCCACTTAGGCTCATTTCAGCCTCTACAACAGTCAGTTCCTGGGATCCCCCAGTCACTCCAACAATATTAATGGATTGCTTTCCTTTATAATTAGAAGGAATTATCGTGCACTGAGCACCAGTGTCCACTAAAGCTTTGTACTCCTGGGGGTGTGTTGTACCAGGCCATAGTATTTGTACAGTCAAATATACTCTGTTATCCCTTTCCTCCACCTGGTTGGAGGCAGGGCATCCCTAATTTCTGTTTTGCACAGTCTCTGGGTGTGAATTAGAGGTTCCTTCAAGAGCATCAGAATCTCTTCTGCTCCTTTTGTAAACTGGAGCAGCCACCTTCCTAGGAGTTTTTCTTTTTATCTCACGTACTCGTTCCTGAAGTTCTGAGGTAGGTATTCCATGCCACTTATTCACGTTTTCTCCCTGCTCATGTAGGAAGAACCACAGTGAACCTCTTTTTGTGGGCTGCCTCTGTCCTCTCTCTCGAGATTGGAAACGCCTTTTCCTAATAGCTGAAACATAGGTTTGTGCAGGTCGTGAATGGTATGTGTCTTCTCTGAGTTCTTTGATTTCTTGCAACAGCTTTTCAAACTGGTCATCAGATTTTTCACACAGTTTCTCTACAGCAGAGACACAAGCCCGTAGAGAACCAGCAAGGCTGTCCTCAAAGTTCCGGAGCTGCTCAATCACTTCATTAATCTCTTGTAGACCTCTAGCTGACCAGACCATTCCTGCCAATGTCTTAGCATATGCAGGGGGTGCACTTTGTACAAATCTGCGCCACAGAGATCGTGTACAATTGATTCTATCTGGGTCTGTCCCCTCTTGGTTGTCTGATCCAAAATAGATGATCTCTCGCACAGCTAATTCTCTCAGGAACTGAATACCTCTCTCCATAGTATTCCATTTCCCTAACTTGGATATACAATCTTCCTTGTAGGGAAATCTTACTTTCATAGCTGCCAGGAGTCGGGACCAGAGACTAGTGGCATTAGACTCTCTTGAAATTGCCCTATCAATGGTGGAATCTCTTGACAGAGATCCCAGCTGCCTGGCTTCACCACCTTCCAATTCAATTGTTTCTGCCCCATTATCCCAGCATCGGAGCAGCCAGGTTAAAATATTCTCGCCTTCACGACGACTAAAGTCTTTTCGCAGATCTCTCAGCTCACCTGGAGAAAAGGACCGAGTGGTGGTCACTTCATCTCCTCCCTGTCCTGATGATGCACCTTGGGTTGATGTTGGCCCTGTGCCATCATCTGCTGCACGGGTAGTCTTTCTAGTGACTTTCTTACAACCGGCAACTGATGCTGATATGGGTTCACCATCATTTGATTTATTTCCAGAGTCTGAATGACTGTCACAGTGGTTACAGCAGCAACAGTGCCCAGTGTGTGAAGAAGGGGGGGCTGCCTTGTTAGCCTTTGAGGCTGGAGAAGTAATGTTATCTGCAGCGACCTTGGCAGAGGAACTCTGCGGAGGAGCTGTAGCTTCAGCCTGCGAAGCCGCCGTTGGGGGGGCAGTGGCTGCAGCGGCAGCTTTTGCTGTTTTGCTCTTTCTCGAGCGGCTAGGAGTGCTTTTTGCTAAAGCTTCCGAAGACGCACCGCAAATCTCAGGACAACAAAGAGACGCAAACCTCCTGTTGAACACCATTTCTCTTAACAGAAGCACAAACTGACACACATTCAGCAAACCAGACTACACCATCACAATTCTATCAAAACTTCAAGGATATTCAAAGCTCTCTAAAACATTTGCGAACTGTCCTAGCGAAAAAGCGAAAGTATTGTTAGTCAGCCTTTCTAAAGATTCGCTCGACCAATTAGCAAACACAGAGCCGTACTGCTCTTTAATCTCTCCTGGAGGCTTTTCAAGGTAAAGCAGAAGCGAGTAGAAATTAATTAGCGGCTGCAGTATAATGAAATAAACCAGTGACAAACCACACAGTATCATCATGACCATTGTCCAGTTCCTTGTTGTTATATAATGAATACTTCGATTTAAAAAGAAAGCCCAACACAGATATGGAATCAGTGAGCACAGTGTAGAAAATAACTGATACAACTTATGCCATAACATCTTTAAATCAGTGTAATTCACTTTGCCTTAATACAACTAAATAATATCCAAAGCAAACGGACGCGCAAATATCACAACTCTATGAGTTGGCACCGTACCAAGAAAACTGAAAGGTACGTCAGAGCAGTGGAAAAGACAAAAATCTTCAAATTTACCCCTTTCTCTTGTCCCACGTTGGGCGCCAAATTATCTGTCGAGGGTTAAGATTGCGGGGTGACAATAAAACCCTGGCAGATGTATTGTTAACCCCCTCTCCTCCTCCCACACTTCCCCCTCCCTCTCCCCCCTTTTCACTAAGGAGAGGCGATTGGGAGGAAAAGAAGCACAGAGTGAAGAGAGTTGGAAAAAATTAAAGATGTTTTACTAATGCTACTAATAAGAATAGAGAAAATAATACGAAATATACAAAACCAATCTTGAAAGTCTCAGCAACTGCAGAGCCGGCAACCGAAGTCCTGGATTAGACTCTGCAGCCAATCGGAGCTGGATTCAGTCTCTCTCTAGGCCTCAGTTCGCAGGGACGACTAGCAAGGTCCTCTCCTAATGTCAGCCATAAGCAGAAGGGAAAAGGGAAAAGCACACGAGATCCTCGTGATCTCCCACTTTTATATGAAATATTCACGTGAATGGAATGTTATACATAGTTGGTCAGTTTCTTGCTCACTTGCTTCTCGTCGCCCCTCTCGCGATATGTCCATCCGTGCTTATCAATAAGTTTGCATTCCATTGCTAGGTTTACCAAAACATGTGTCTGGTTCTCCAGGAAAATGCAGCTAATATGAAGGCTTTAGCTGGCAGGCAAATTCACTAAAAGAGAAACTTGTTTTTAGCAAAACCAGGACATGCTGTTATGCTGTTCCCTTGACTTCTCAGTGATGGTGTCTTCCCCCACCCTTCCTCTATTGCTAAGCTATTGTCGAGGGTTAAGATTGCGGGGTGACAATAAAACCCTGGCAGATGTATTGTTAACCCCCTCTTACCCCAGCACTTCCCTGTTTGTCCCTCCCTCTCCTCCCTTCCCAGTCAGGACAGGTGATCGGGAGGGAAAGAAGGACAGAGAGAAGAGAGTTGGAAAAATTAACAATGTTTTACTAATGATACTGATAAGAATAGAGAAAATAATACAAAATATACAAAACCAATCTTGAAAGTCTCAGCAACTGCAGAGCCGGCAACCAAAGTCCTGGATTGGACTCTGCAGCCAACTGGAGCTGGATTCAGCCTGTCACTAGGCCTCAGTTCGCAGGGACGACTAGCAAGGTCCTCTCCTAATGTCGGCCATAAGCAGAAGGGAAAAAGCAAAGGCAAAAAGGCAAAAGGGAAAAAGGGACGAGATCCTCGTGATCTCCCACTTTTATATGAAGTATTCACGTGAATGGAATGTTATACACAGTTGGTCAGTTTCTTGGTCACCAGTTTCTCGTTGCCCCTCTCGCGAGATGTCCATCCGTGCTTATCAATAAGTTTGCGTTCCATTGCTAGGTTTACCAAAACATGTGTCTGGTTCTCCAGTAAAATGCAGTTAATATGAAGGCTTTAGCTGGCAGGCAAAGTTCCCTGAAAGAGAAACTTGTTTTTAACCAAACCAGGACAGGTATTTTATACTATTTTCTGTGTTTAGGTGGAGTTTGAGTGACTCTAGTAAAATATACCTTTGTTAATGATTGGTGTAAAAACCCTCGCTTTGATTTTTAAGGTAAAAACTTCACTGCACTTGCTCAAAGGGATGTGGAAGGCAGATATCTTTTGAGATGGAGGTGTGTTTTGGTATTATAATGAGATTATAATAAGCAAAGTTCATTCATCGGACAAATTTCTGTCTCAGTAACTAGCGTTTTGGATGGAATTGAACATTTATCCTTGTCAAGGGTTTTGATTGTGGGGTGACAATAAAACCCTGGCAGATGTATTGTTAACCCCCTCTCCCCCCTCTTCCCCCTTCAGCCCCTCCCTCTCCCCTTTCCCACTAAGGACAAGCAATTGGGAGGAAAAGAAGGACAGAGAGAAGAGCCTTGGAAAAATTAAAAATGTTTTACTAATGCTGCTAATAAGAATAGAGAACATAATACAAAATATACAAAACCAATCTTGAAAGTCCCAGCAACTGCAGAGCTGGCACCCGAAATTCTGGATTGGACTCTGCAGCCAACTGGAGCTGGATTCACCCTGTCACTAGGCCTCAGTTCACAGGGACGACTAGCAAGGTCCTCTCCTAATGTCGGCCATAAGCAAAAGGAAAAGAAGTAAAGGGACGAGATCCTCGTGATATCCCACTTTTATATGAAGTATTCACGTGAATGGAATGCTTACTGCTCAGTCAGGCAGAGGTACTGCTGGGTCTCCCTGACAAAACAGGTCAGTGCGCGCTGGAGCCCAACCGGCACCTGCCCCCTCGCCGCCGCAGCAAGTTGGACTGGGCAAGGCTTTTATTAGTGTCTCATCTGGGGTGCTACAACTGTTATCCCAAAACCAGGATTCTTTACTCGGCATGCATACAAAAGAGCCAAATTTAGTACATCGAGATGAGATACAGCCTATCACAGAGTTGCGCAAGTCTGGATACCGGAATAAAGCTAGCATGCTAGAAAGAAAAGTAACAGCTATTACACACAAAAATTTACCATCACATTCATGCAGTAAAGAAATAAATTACTCATGATTTTCTGTATTATCACAAACCGCACATTTTTAGTCCATGGATTCTCATTATTTAACAGTCTATGAACTTAGTGTACCATATAACAGACAAAGACCTATTAAACTGTTACATGCTTAAACATATACCTACAAAGAAAACAGGTTAATAAGGAAAACATCTTGCAGACTTCAGCAAGTTTTCTGACCTGTGTGTTATCAGTTAATTCTCACCTTGTTGAAGTTCAAACCGTTGCACCTGTAAAACTGTCTGAAATGATTTAATGATCTCTTGTAGAGATTTATTTTGTCCTGCTCCTCTTGCCTTAAAAACAACATTAATTACAACAAAGTGTTATACTTCAAGATTCTGTTCTCCAGACACTTTTCCCAATCATTTAACTTATACAGCAGACAACACTGATTTCAATATTTAACAAGATCTTCCTTCCTCATATTTCCAAGTGCTTTCCTATGTTTTAAAACACCTCCCAATACCTGTTTCTTAGGAACACAACTGAAAACAGTCATTTCTGACCCCATCTCGTAAGTAAAAACCATGAGAAGAGGGAGGGAGGGAGGGAGGGGGAAGCACAGGGCTGCTTGCAGCGCGAGTGAGAAAAGTGGGGAGAAGGCCCACAATATACCCACATAAACAATGTCACAAAGAAAGAACTGCAAACAACAACCAACAAAACAATTAACTCACATTCCTGACAAGATGCTTGATTTTCAGAGATGCAATACACAGAAGCACGTAATATGTACTGTAAAAGTCACAGATAACACGTTGATAGCAAACATTAGCATTCTCTACTGCTCATTTCAACAACAGTGCTTCCTTAGCTTCTAAGTTTTCAACCTGCTTATTGATGGCCTCTTGAAGATGGTCAATAAATTGCATGTAATTCTCATTTGGACCCTGATTAATAGCTGCAAATGATTTGGCTGCTTTGTGGGTTTCAGGCACCTCTATCATAGCTTGATATGCAAGGTCTGCTGACTGCCTCAGGATTTCAGGAGCTAATCGTGCCTGTAATTGTGGTGTGCCAATAAGTGTCTCTTCCAAGAGCTGGGGGATAACTACCCCTTTCAACGAGTCCCCATCATTCCATCCTAAATGATCTATATCTGTTACATTGCATAGGTCTAATTTTGCTTGAGTCTGTCATGGTTTTTATCTGATCTCGAGGCAACACGTACACATATTCGTTTTCCTTCTAACTTAAAAAAAAAAAAATGCTGCAAACCCTCATCCTCATCTGAGTCATCAGATAACGCGGACTTGAACGGTGCTGGAGAATCATTAGTAACAGGGAGGGTCGGAACATTGCACATTCTCGTCAATACTTTCTAGCATCATAATTATTCATATAACCTGAGTCCTCAGGCGCACCCCCTTTCCCATCACGATCAGCATGACAGCATTTCCGACTGCTGGATTCACTCACTATTAGCTGATCTAATCTTTCACACAGTTCTTTTGTCCAGTTCTTATCCAGTGACTCCTTCTGCTCTCTCGCGGAAGTTGGAGGGTTAAAAGGCAGTAAAGGCAGTTACAAATTGGTAGAAGGACTGATAGTACACTGGTTTACTACTTTAGCATTCTCAGCTTTCACAGGTTCTTTGGGCAAATCATCCGACTCCAATCCTTTGGACTTGTTGTTCTCACCAGGGTTGGGCAATGGTACAGAAGGCCACCCGCTCGGCATTTTTCCTCCTCCCGCCCCAGACTGCTGAACCATCGGGGGTGCCGAAGGCACAGCAGGGGATGGAATAGGGAGGGTATCAAAGACACAAACCGGGTAAACTTCACAGCGACTTTCAGGATACTTATCAGGCTGCAACGCTGCAAAAATTCTGGCAGCAGCAGACCGTGCAGCCTTAAGATCTTTTAAGGTGGTAATTATAAGCTTCCATGTAGTTGCTAATGATTTAGCTTCTTTACCTCTATTGCTGACTTTATCCCATAATTTCTGCCCTATATCATCCCAAAGTTCAAGTTTAAGTCTTGAGTCACTAATGCTCATAACAGTCTTTTCAGGTTTTAATTGCTTCACTGTAGTAATTATCAGTTGCCAGGCAGTTACAAGGCCAAGAATATCTTTTTCACTGCAACTGATTGCCTTCCACAACACAGTTCCCACTTTTTCCCAAGTCTCTATTTGAAAAGCTCTTAACAGACCAGCAGGAAACCCATTGCCTCTGCACCAAATTAATAGTCTTTTGAGGTTACTCTCCTCATACTTCACCCCTCTCATAGAGAGGATATGTGAGAGGAGCCGTGGTATTTCTTCTTCTTCTTTAGATATATTCTGCCCCATCTCCTCTCACCCCCAGCTGCTCACCTCTTTGGGTGTCCCTTGCAACGATATCGAATCCTTTATCCCTCCTCTGTCGCTTCTGTAGCGATCAATTAGGAGTCACGCAGCCCGCAGACTACGTCCCGGTCACAGTCCAGCCACACTGTCTCCAGTTGGGGTTCGCTCCTTGCAGCAGTCATCCGCTTGCCGTAAATTCTCCTTGTAGAATACGTCGGGATCACCACTTGCGAGGGTGAAAAATCACAGACTCCACACAATCCAATATGAATTCAAGCGAAGCCATTTATTACAGAAACAAGCCTCCTTATATATGCAGTTATTTCCTGATCATGCGTCCACGCTCCAAGCATGCATTACCTGATTGTATATTGTCTATGTTCATGAGCTGTCCACGCGCTTGAGTCTCACTGCTAATAGGTCTGTTGATTTATGTTGTGTTTTCAGCTTTTCAAGGTGAACTTTAAATTCTTTTGGGCCTGGCTAGTTTAATAACAAATCTCCATCTAATAGAAACCCATCCACACAGTAACTTCAAGAAAATCCCTCAAATCTCCCACAAGAGCACAGCCTGAGACTGCCCTGGCAGCCCAACAGCACCGTTACAATCCAGATTCTTTTGGAGAGGAAGAGACCTGAGGCACCAGGCTGTAGGAAGCCTGCACAGACTCAAACCATCCAGGCCTTGAGCCACTGCACAGCACTAAACACTGAAGGGAGTCCAGGAAGCATTTCTGAATACTGGGTAGCACTGCATTTCAAGGGGCTTTCTACAGAAAAGAGCAGAGCTCCCCACCCACTGCAGTTTTAGGATGTGTCTCAGCACTGGAATCCTACCATGACCAGGATTAGCTGCTGTTTGGCTCAGGTCAGAGACCAGCAGTCACCTGACAGAGATGCCAATATCCAGATGGCCAGCACGAGCTCTGCACTAGCATACAGGCTGCGCTGCTCCTTCTTGGTGAGCTGCACTATGAGCGGATCCAGCACAGAGGCCCTGGCTTGCAAGTGGCACCCTTATCCTTAAGGATACACTTATTGAGAATAAAGTTATATCCACATCTCCAGCATATAAAACAGCTGCACAGCAGGAAAGAAATCTGCTCTGTATGGTTTCATGTCCCCCCCACCTGGCTTGCATTCTTGGATGGTCATGCATAGGGGGAGCCCAGTGTGACGGCCTTAAGAAGTATGGGGGAGTGGAGTGAAGATACCATGGCCAGGCCCTGTGTAACAAGGCAGGAACAGGAAACAGATGGTATAGCTGCTGCTAATTTTAAAAGATTATGTGTAGCTGCTGACAATTAAAAAGGATAAATGTTTAATTCTGTCCAAAATGCTAGTTACTGAGCCAGAAATTTGTCTGGTAGATGAACTTTGCTCATTATAATCTCGTTATAATGGCAAAACACTCCTCCATCTCAAAAGATACCCGCCTCCTGCACACCCACTATTCACTCTTGAGCATGCATAGTGAAGTTTTTACCTTAAAAATCGAAGTGAGGGGTTTTACACCAATCAATAACTAGAGTCACTCAAACTCCGCCTAAATGCAGAAAATAGTATAAAATACCTTAACAATAGAGGAAGGGTGGGGGAAGACACCATCACTGAGAAGTCAAGGAAACAGCATAATTTAGGCTCAGCCCATTAACTGGTCCCTGAAGTCTATCTTCCCCGCCCTCAGAAGGATGCTCTTGTTTAAGATTTGCACACTTGGTTATACCAAGTGTTTCCCCAGGACACTTAGACTTCGAGCTTGTATTTGTAATCACATTAGTAGCGCTATATAGTCATCTTAGAATTTATATATATTTGGTACCAATACTTATTTCTTGCAACTAATGTGTTTTTTACAACTAAAGTGTATTTTGCAACTAAAGTGTGTTTTTGCAGACTGTATTTCATCAACAGCAATCTAAAAGAACTAGTACTTGTTGCTTAAATAAACCTCATTATTTGTGGATCTGGTTGTGAGAATTTCTCATTGGATGCGCTCAGACTTATAGTTTATATTATACTATTTGAGAATCTGTGCAAGCGTATAAATTCAATGGTCATGACTACCCCAGCATAAATTGTGCAAACTCAACATATTGCCAGACTTGAGCAGGTCAGACTTACAGTGCTGACTTGAGGTAATTTGATGCAATTGGGCACCACTCAGGGTTTCAGCTCAGTGAGAGCTTGACTTTGCTAAATTAACCCTCTTAACGCAACACACCCTGCCCGTCTCAGAGAGATAGGCAGTTCTGGCCCTCATCTCTGCTCTCAAGGAGTATGACAGGGACACAGGCATCACCACACCAGAAAGGGCACTTGCCATTAAACCCAGGGCTGGGGATCACCTGCTTCCAACAATATCTGATAAGGAGAGGCAGCCCAGGAGACAGGCAGGCAGTTCAGCTGTCTCAGGCCCAAGGCTCAAAGGATACTGTCACGTCCTGCCCAGAGCTATGAGTGTGGATGGGAGAGGTGACTCAGTTTCATGCCCCCCCCCGGTTGGAAAACAGTACACACAGTACTTAAGGTCCAAAAAAAAAGCAACACCTTTTATTTTGCAGCGTGGCCCAATTTATAGATGATTCAGCAGCAGAAAGATTTACCTTACTTATGTCTAATTAGTGAATAGCTTAACAGAGAAGGGATTTACATAAAGGAGTTCACGGTGCAGGTAGGGTTGTGAGCCTTATATTATTACACCACTCACAGAAGGAGAGGCAAAGAAATAGGGATATAGGGAGAGAAAAAAAAAAAAAAAAAAAAAAAGAGAGAGAAAAGAAAAGAGAAAGGAAGGAAGAAAGAAAAGGTGAGGGATCCAGCCACTCTTATGGCTCCACAGCATGGATGATGGGACTTGTCTGATGATGCATGGCATCCGGTGTCCCACAGCAAGGATGCTGGGGTTTGTAGTTCTGGAGCTCAGCATCCTCCAGTGTCTGGTCCAGTTCCTGCGGTGAGGCTGGTGGGCGGAGGGGTCCTCAGGGTGGTGGGTTCCCTGCCAGTGCTGGTTTAGGTGAGATTTTTATAGCCCCCTGGGTCACTTGCTTGCATAAGTTTTCTTTTGTCTTTTGCAGACGTGTTATTGCAAAACGTTGGGGGGGGGTGGTGGTGATGGTGGTGGTGGTGGTGGTAATTGTGACAAATTAGCAAGTTTGGGGCCATTTTGAGAAGTTTCCGCTTTTCCTTTTGTGCCATGCTGGGCATATCAGAAGGTGCAACTATGTGCCCTCCAGCATGTCCCCCACCTCCTACTGTTAGCCAGCCGGCCTGTGTCTATGGCCCCTTACTGTTATTGGTATGGAAATCGCAATTCACCTTATCACCTTATCCTGAGTGGCCCATCTCCTGCTACAATGTTTGGGGCATGATTCCTTTTAGCCTTTGACAATCCTGGGGCTGGAGGAACCGTTTTTTGGCACAATGTTTGAGACAATTTTTTCCAGTCTCTGACAGATACCATTTTGTTGTAGTCTGCAAGGAGTGCCTTGACACTGTCGGCAAGATCTTGATGCTGTTCCTCTGAAGAGGGAAGCCTCAGTGAGTGAGCAATAAATAAGCTGAAGGACATCTGTCCTCCCAGTCCCTGACAGTGCAGGGGGAAACTCATCCAAAGCCAGTACTGAGATTAGAGCTCAGACTCTGACTGTGGCCATTCATTGCAGCAGGAAGGGTTTCAACAATCAAGAGAAAGGTTACAAACTCCCAAGCTCATGAAATGCCTAAGTCATGGGCTTTGCGCTACTGCCTGCCTCTCCTCAGCATCCATACTTTGCTTGTTCCAGGATGGAAAACCACAGCAAAATGCTGCAAGGGGGAATTAGTTGCTGCCCAGGCATGCTCAAATGGGGAAGGGCAAAGAGACCAGCTGACAGTATCAACAGCCTTCCAGAGAAGGGGACAATGGAGGAGTGCAATGCTTTACTTGAGTGTCTCAGTGAGAGAGGGAATGCCAGCTGGTTAAACCCATCACTGCTTATTAAGTGTCATTCAAACCTCTGTTCTGAGCAGTCTTATGGTAGGCAAATCACTTTTACAACTCAGACTCAGTTTTCAAAAATTCTGGCTAGTTCACTCCCCAAATTGCTTAAACATCTTAAAATGCAGCATGAATATCCTGGAAAAGATAGCAAAAAAACCCTGCTATAAATGAGCAACTCAAACAGTTGCAAATACAGGGGTGTCAGTACAGTCACTAACAAGTGGTTCCTTCTCCCTGCTAGTCAAGAATATTCACACTACCTGCTGCTGTATGTCGATTTGAGAGAGTTGCTGTAGTTTGGCTGCATTGGCAGGAACTGCTGAAAGCACAGAAGACAAATCCATTTTGTGTTTTATATCACATGGGATTAGTTACCAAAATAAAGACCATTCCTTCTCCATGAGCACATCACAGCAGAACTCCACTCACTGAATTCAAGTGCCACATGCCACAAACACACCTTTTATACCATAAAAAACCCAGGCTACACTGTACATTAAATATCAAGTTTATTTGCTAACTGCTTCTGAATGGTATGAGTTAGGGGATGCCTGCACTGAGGGCTACTCAAGAGCTACATCAGAGCAAACTACTTGGATGAATGTTATGGCAAGCAATTAGAAAGGCATCTCTGCCTACACCAGGAGCAGGGATGTTCTGGACATAAAACATAAAAAAGCTCATAAGCAGTAGGCAGGAGTGGCTCCACAGCTTGGTGGCCATACAGAGTGCTCACCCTCTTTGCCAAGCCACAGGTCTCTAACCTGCTTCCTAACCTACTCTATAACCTCCTCAGCCTTTGGTGCAGGAGCCACGTTTCCACCCCACTAGTGCCGGGTCACAGCTACAGCACTCAGCAGTGCTCTGGATGACATTGCACACTCCTGACAGAGGTCAAGCATGGGACATTAGAGCAGCATGAGGGAGGAGCAGACATACCACTAAGTTTGAACCTACTTTACTTACACCAGATTGTGTGCTTAGCTGTCCTCTCCTCAAGTCTGAGGCTCAAGAAGACATACCTGCCAAGATGAACTGCAATTTTATGGTATCTGGAACAGCCATCCTATCAGTGTACTAAGGGCCAAGGTATTTTATTACATCTTCAACTAGAGTAAAAAATAGGTTTGAAGATAAGGAGTGGGAGAGATGTTATCACCTTTAGAGGTGCAACTCCCCCTACACTATACATCAGGTTACTTTGGAAACACTGCCCATTTAGGGTCATTTTTGTCCAAATTAATGAATTTCTACAGCACTCAAAAACAGGTGACTTTGGAACACTGTGACCAAAACCTTACAAATAGCTCATGCCAAGTAACTCCTTCGTTACAGACACCTGCAACACTTGCTTTTTATTTAACAATAACAGAAGTGAGTGAAGTCTGCTTCTTCCTGCCCTTGAAACAAAATGAGGAAATAGCCCTCCATCCTGATCCTTAAAATTATCTAAAAATACACAGTTTACATGTTTATACCAAACAGCCACTACAGCTTTGAACCACAATGACCCTCCCTATGCATCCTGCTCCTATGATACCAGACAGAAAAATCTAACCAAAAGATAGCTTTGTAGGACAAAGCACCACTCCAGTATCCACTACCAATATTCCCCAGTTCAGAGTCAGCTCCCCAGATCCATTCACCAGTGGCTGCATGTGATCATAGAATGTCCTGAGTTGGAAGGGACCCACAAGGATCATCGAGTCCAACTCCTATTCCTGCATATAACAACCTCACAGGTCACACCATGTGTCTGAGGGCATTGTCCAGTCTCTTCTTGAATACTGTCAGGCTTGGAGCTGTGACTGTCTCCTTGGGGAGCCTGTTCCAGTGCTCTACCACCCTCTGGGTGAAGAACCTTTTCCTAATGTCTAGCCTAAACCTCCCCTGGCACATCTTCCTGCCATTCCCTCGGGTTCTGTCATTGGTCACTGAAGAGAAGAGTTTGACACCTACCCCTCCTCCTCCCCTTGTAAGGAAGCTGTAGACTGCAAAGAGTTCTCCTCTTCTCCAGGTTGAACAAACCTAGTGACTTTAGCCACTCCTCATATGGCTTCCTCTCCAAACCCTTCACCAATTTTGTAGCCCTCTTCTGGACACTCTCCATGGCTTTATACTCTTTTTATACTGTGGTGCCCAGAACTGCACACAGTAGTCCAGGTGAGGCTACATCAGTGCAGAGTAGAGCAGGACAATCACCTCCCTCGCCCAGCTGGCAATGCTGTGCTTGATGCACCCCAGGACTCAGTTGTCCAGATCCCCCAGTTTTGTGTCATCAGCAAACTTACTAAGCAATCCCTCAAGTCCTGAGTCTAAGTCATTTATTAAGACATTGAAGAGTGCTGGCCCTAAGATGGATCCCTGCAGAACCCCGCTAGTGACTGGTCACCAGCCCGACATAACCCCATTTACTAGAACCCTTTGAGCCCAGCCCGTCAGCCAATTGCTCACCCACTGCATTGTGTGTTTACCCAGATGTATGCTGGCCATCTTGTCCAGAAGGATACTGTGAGAGATAGTATCAAAGGCTTTACTGAAATCCTTATCGCTCTCACCACATACATGGGGGAGAGCTGCTCTAGCATGCCCGAGAAGTCCAAGCATGCAAGAAGCCATTTCAGGAGCTCACACTCCAACAACCCTTGAGGGCTGCATTTCAGGCAGAGCAAATCGCTGTGCCAACATAGGCAGATATAAAGCAAACAACAGACTGCAGCAGCCCATTTCCTACCTGCAACAGCTGAGTGGGAGAAACACAAGCAGAAAGACACTCCACCTGCTTACTTCCTTGCCAAACATGCAAAACAAGAGCCCAAAATCTAATGGGCTCACAGAGGAAGCATGGAAAGGATTTTTTGTTTAGAGGAGCAAAGAGGCTTCAAGCTTCCCCACACCAGACCCTGGTTCCCTCTCCCTGAGGCCACTCACTTTTCTTAAACAGGATTTTGATCCTCTCTCTCTTGCCAGCGATATATATCAGCATAACCTGCACCCTCAGCAGCTCATCCACCACCTGCAGGGGCACAAAGGAAGGGGACGAGCTCATCAGGCCAAATAGCCTCACCCCAGCCAGAGGCATCCCCTGAGCACTGCGAGACCTCCCAGCACCTTGTGTGGCCCACGAGTCCCGTCACCAACATGCTGCTCTAACTCCCCCAATCGCCACTGCAGCTGCTACAGCTCTAACACCCTTGCCGCCATCTTGCCACCGGACCTAAAAGCCATGTGCCGCTGCCGCTTTGCCCCTCCCTATTGTCATGGCTAGGGGCCTGCTGGGTTCACCTTTCTTCTATCGACCCTTGGGTGCTAGGGTCCTATCCTCATGGTTGCCATTAGCAAGGGCATCTGTCTCCATGGAAGCCCCTTGTGCCTCCTCACATGTATGGATGGCTGCATGCATGTGCAAGTGCATGTGCATGTTTGAGCGATGGCATGTGTATGCATGTGTGCTCACACACATATATGTGCAAGTGTGAGTGTACATACATTAGTGCATGCCACTAAGTTTGTGTGATGGAGAACAAGTGATCTGTGTGTACGTGTGGCAATTTAGCTGCT
Source organism: Columba livia (assembly GCF_036013475.1). Taxonomy (NCBI): domain Eukaryota; kingdom Metazoa; phylum Chordata; class Aves; order Columbiformes; family Columbidae; genus Columba; species Columba livia. Next base: position 4,940,488 of record NC_088641.1, on the reverse strand, counting down.
TGCATGTCTCCATGCTTTCCCATGTGCACCTATACACACACCTGTGAGCACCCATGTGTGTGCCTGTGGCAGTTGCACATTCCCCTGAGATCCCGAACCTTCAATAGGGCAGTTGATGGCTCTTTAGCACCTTTTGTGCCCAACTCTGCCTGTCCCCACATACACACCTAGGATGGTGCTGACAGTCACATCCTCCCCACAGCTGGAGGAAGGGTGGCTTCACCTCCACCTGGCTGGAGGACAGGAGGAGTGGGACCCTCAGTTGATTGACAGGGTCCTCAACAAAGGAGGTGCCCAGAGAAGCTGAGAAGCTTCTGGACCACATTGTAATGACCATAGCCAGATCTGACCAGGCTATAAAACGGGGTCCCTGCTGAAGACCCCCTTGGAATACTCTTCTTGGAGCAGCAGGTCTGTGAACTGGAGCCCTCCCCTTAGACTGGGACGCCATCTAGGGAAACTTCCTAGGATTCAGAGTGCCTCACCTCTTCCTGTGGTGAGTGGTTATTTTTCTCTACTGGATATATCCCTGAATGAGCCCTTGCCTAATCCAGGCAAGTGATTATTTGTTCTGGGCACCCTTGAGTGAGAGACCTCTACTTTTGTTTCTTGTGAGTGCATGTGTGCACATTGTGGATCCTCATTATTCTTATGTTGTTGTACCCCAATAATCTCCTCAAGTGATATCCAAACCTGTATTTTATGTTGTCGGAGTGCTAAATAATTGTATAAACCCTGTTTCCAGTCAGTTTATTTGCTACACTTTTCCGACTAGAATAAAGTCTGTTTTGGAACTTGTTGTCCACCTAAAATTGACTTCTGGGGTGCCTCCGTGACAGTGCCTGTGTCTCCTAGCTCCAGCTGGGTCATCTGTGCCCTCTGCGGGTGCTGCCTGGGTGCCAGGCTAGCCCAGTAGCTCTTGCATCTCACCTGGTGTAACCTCACAGCCCCATGAACATGATCTTAGCGACCCTACAGCCATGCCCCTTGCCCCATGCCTGTCACAGGCAGCCTAACAGGGTGCCCCAGCCATGGCTGAGCTGCTTCTGGGCATCTTGTGGGGCCAAGCAGCCCCACAGACTGGCTGGCACAGCTGGATTTGGTCCCAAATCTGCTCCAGCCCATACTTGAGGGTTTTGGTGGGTGCAGGGCACCTGTTTGCACCCCAGAGCCCCCAGAAACTGGGGTGACCGTGTGCTGGAAGCAAAAGTGAGGTAGGCTATAGCTGGCACTATATATAGGCACTATAGTTGCTAGCCCAGAGTGTCACAGGCTGTGGGGATATCCTGCACCCCCAAACTGTCCCATTTGGGCACTGGAGCTTGGCAAGTAGCATCATGTCACTGTCCTGGTTTTGTTAAAAAACAAGTTTCTCTTTCAGTGAATTTTGCCTGCCAGCTAAAGCCTTCATATTAACTGCATTTTCCTGGAGAACCAGACACATGTTTTGGTAAACATAGCAATGGAATGCAAACTTATTGATAAGAATGGATGGACATCTCGTGAGAGGGGCAACGAGAAACCGGTGACCAAGAAACTGACCAACTGTGTATAACATTCCATTCACATGAATACTTCATATAAAAGTGGGAGATCACGAGGATCTCGTCCCTTTGCCCTTTTGCCTTTTCCCTTCTGCTTATGGCCGACATTAGGAGAGGACCTTGCTAGTCATCCCTGCGAACTGAGGCCTAGTGAGAGACTGAATCTAGCTCCGGTTGGCTGCAGAGTCTAATCCAGGACTTTGGTTGCCGGCTCTGCAGTTGCTGAGACTTTCAAGATTGGTTTTGTATATTTTGTATTATTTTCTCAATTCTTATTAGTAGCAGTAGTAAAACATTTTTAATTTTCCCAAGGCTCTTCTCTCTGTCCTTCTTTTCCTCCCAATCGCCTCTCCTTAGTGGGAAGGGGGGAGAGGGAGGGGTAAAAGGGGGAAGTGGGGGGGGAGAGGAGGTTAACAATACTACTGCCAGGATTTTATTGTCACCCCGCAATCTAAACCCTCAACAGATAATTGGCGCTCAACATGGGGCAAGAGAAAGGGGTAAATTTAGAGATTTTTGACTTTTCAACTGCTCTAACATACCTTTAAATTTTCTTGGCACGGTGCCAACTCATACAGTTGTGATACTCGCGCGTCTGTTTGCTTTGGACATTATCTAGTGTATTAAGGCAAAGTGAATTACATTGATTTAAATATGTTATGGCATAAGTTATATCAGTTATTTTCTACATTGTGCTCACTGATTCCATATCTGTGTTGGGCCTTCTTTTTGAATCGAATTATTCATTATATAACAACAAGGAACTGGACAATGATCATGATGATACTGTGTGGTTTGTCACTGGTTTATTTCATTATACTGCAGCCGCTAATTAATTTCTACTCGCTTCTGCTTTACTTTGAAAAGCCTTCAGGAGAGAATAAAGAGCAGTACGGCTCTATGTTTGCTAATTGCTCGAGCGAATCTTTAGAAAGGCTGACTAACAATACTTTCGTTTTTTCGCTAGGACAGTTCGCAAATGTTTTAGAGAATTTTGAATATCCTTGGAGTTTTGATAGAACTGTGATGGTGCTATCTGGTTTGCTGAATGTGTGTCAGTTTGTGCTTCTGTTAAGAGAAATGGTGTTCAACAGGAGGTTTGCGTCTCTTTGTTGTCCTGAGATTTGCGGTGCGTCTTCGGAAGCTTTAGCAAAAAGCACTCCTAGCCGCTCGAGAAAGAGCAAAACAGCAAAAGCTGCCGCTGCAGCCACTGCCCCCCCAACGGCGGCTTCGCAGGCTGAAGCTACAGCTCCTCCGCAGAGTTCCTCTGCCAAGGTCGCTGCAGATAACATTACTTCTCCAGCCTCAAAGGCTAACAAGGCAGCCCCCCCTTCTTCACACACTGGGCACTGTTGCTGCTGTAACCACTGTGACAGTCATTCAGACTCTGGAAATAAATCAAATGATGGTGAACCCATATCAGCATCAGTTGCTGGTTGTAAGAAAGTCACTAGAAAGACTACCCGTACAGCAGATGATGGCACAGGGCCAACATCAACCCAAGGGGCATCATCAGGACAGGGAGGAGATGAAGTGACCACCACTCGGTCCTTTTCTCCAGGTGAACTGAGAGATCTGCGAAAAGACTTTAGTCGTCGTGAAGGCGAGAATATTTTAACCTGGCTGCTCCGATGCTGGGACAATGGGGCAGAAACAATTGAATTGGAAGGTGGTGAAGCCAGGCAGCTGGGATCTCTGTCAAGAGATTCCACCACTGATAGGGCAATTTCAAGAGAGTCTAATGCCACTAGTCTCTGGACCCGACTCCTGGCAGCTATGAAAGTAAGATTTCCCTACAAGGAAGATTGTATATCCAAGTTAGGGAAATGGAATACTATGGAGAGAGGTATTCAGTTCCTGAGAGAATTAGCTGTGCGAGAGATCATCTATTTTGGATCAGACAACCAAGAGGGGACAGACCCAGATAGAATCAATTGTACACGATCTCTGTGGCGCAGATTTGTACAAAGTGCACCCCCTGCATATGCTAAGACATTGGCAGGAATGGTCTGGTCAGCTAGAGGTCTACAAGAGATTAATGAAGTGATTGAGCAGCTCCGGAACTTTGAGGACAGCCTTGCTGGTTCTCTACGGGCTTGTGTCTCTGCTGTAGAGAAATTGTGTGAAAAATCTGATGACCGGTTTGAAAAGATATTGCAAGAAATCAAAGAACTCAGAGAAGACACATACCATTCACGACCTGCACGAGAGATACAGTTTTTACGAATAAAATGGCAAGATGGCCGTCGTCAGATCCCAATGGATGTGATCAACAAAATTGCAGCAATGTCTCCACCTACTAATAAAAAGGAGACACAGACTTTCTTGGGCGTTGTAGGTTTTTGGAGAATGCATATTCCTGACTACAGCCAGATTGTGAGCCCTCTCTATCGAGTGACTCGTAAAAAGAACCAATTTGAGTGGGGCCCTGAACAGCAACAAGCCTTTGAACAAATTAATTGTGAGATAACTCATGCGGTGGCCCTTGAACCAGTTCGGACTGGACTAGATGTTAAAAACGTGCTCTACACCGCAGCCAGAGATAATGGACTTACCTGGAGCCTCTGGCAGAAAGCACCAGGAGAAACCCGAGGTTGACCCTTAGGTTTTTGGAGTCGAGGATACAAAGGATCTGAGGCCAACTACACTCCAACTGAAAAAGAGATAGTAGCAGCATACGAAGGAGTTCGAGCTGCTTCAGAAGTGATCGGTACTGAAGCACAGCTCCTCCCGGCACCTCGACTGCCGGTGCTGAGCTGGATGTTCAAAGAGACGGTTCCCTCTCCACATCATGCAACCGAAGTTACGTGGAGTAAATGGATTGCATTGATCACGCAATGAGCTCGAATTGGAAATCCCAGTCACCCAGGGATCTTAGAAGTGATTACAGACTGGCCAGAAAGTAAAGACTTTGGGATGTCTCCAGATGGGGAGGAAGTATAACGTCCTGAAGAAGTACCACCATATAAGACTCTTTCAGAGACTGCTAAGCAGTATGCACTGTTCACAGATGAATCCTGTCGTCTTGTAGGAAAACATCGAAGGTGGAAAGCTGCTGTGTGGAGTCCCACACGACAAGTTACAGAAGCCACTGAAGGACAAGGTGAATCTAGTCAAGAGAGCCTGCTGGTGAAAGTTCAGCGTGTAGATGCTCATGTGCCTAAAAGTCGAGCCACGGAGGAACATCGAAACAACCAACAAGCGGATCAAGCTGCTAAGATTAAAGTAGCTGAGGTGGACTTGGATTGGCAACATAAAGGTGAACTTTTCCTAGCTCGGTGGGCCCATGATGTTTCAGGGCATCAAGGTAGAGATGCAATGTATAAATGGGCTCGAGATCGAGGGGTGGATTTAACTATGGACACTATTTCACAGGTTATTCATGAATGTGAAACTTGCGCCGAAATCAAACAAGCGAAATGGTTAAAGCCTGTATGGTATGGGGGGCGATGGTTAAAGTAAGAAAGAATTGAATCAGACAACGGTACTCATTTCAAAAACAGCATTATAGACAATTGGGCCAAAGAACATGGTATTGAGTGGGTATATCATATTCCATATCATGCACCAGCCTCTGGGAAAATTGAAAGGTACAATGGTTTGCTAAAAACTACACTGAAGGCACTTGGTGGTGGAACCTTTAAAAACTGGGATTCACATTTAGCAAAAGCCACTTGGTTGGTCAACACCAGGGCATCAACCAATCGAGCTGGGCCTGCCCAATCCGAAATTCTACGGACTGTAGAAGGAGATAAAGTCCCTGTAGTACACATGAAAAACATGTTAGGAAAGGCAGTCTGGGTTATTCCTGCCTCAGGCAAAGGCAAGCCCATTCGTGGGATTGTTTTTGCCCAGGGACCTGGCAGCACCTGGTGGGTGATGCTTAAGGATGGAGAAGTTCGGTGTGTACCTCAAGGGGATTTGAGTTTAGGTGAAAATATTCAATACTGAACTGCAGGATGTGAATTGCCATACTAACAGTGTTTAATAAGTGTCTTTCAGATCAAGACAGTGATGATGAAACCAGAGCTAGCTTCTTCGAGTGGCGCCTGACAACTTCTTTGAAGTTGATGTCTTTAACCCACAAACAGTGGTCATGAGATGCACTTGTGCCATTTTTCCTGCCCTGGGAGACTGTCATGACAAAATGAACTTAATGAACTTTTTAAAGGATGGTCCACTGATTAATTACTCCTGTGTATATATGTACATATGTGTATATATATATAGTAGTAGTGATTAATTAGATTGTATTGATAGATTGTATTGATAAGGTTTAAGCATTCAGTGAATGGCATATTATAAGGGGTGGAATGTCCTGGTTTTGTTAAAAACAAGTTTCTCTTTCAGTGAATTTTGCCTGTCAGCTAAAGCCTTCGTATTAACTGCATTTTCCTGGAGAACCAGACACATGTTTTGGTAAACCTAGCAATGGAATGCAAACTTACTGATAAGCACGGATGGACATTGCACGAGAGGGGCAACGAGAAACCGGTGACCAAGAAACTGACCAACTGTGTATAACATTCCATTCACGTGAATACTTCATATAAAGTGGGAGATCACGAGGATCTCATCCCTTCTGCTTATGGCCGACATTAGGAGAAGAACTTGCTAGTCGTCCCTGCGAACTGAGGCCTAGTGAGAGACTGAATCCAGCTCCGATTGGCTGCAGAGGGAGGGGAGAGGGAGGGGGAAGTGGGGGTGGGGGGGAAGAGGGGGTTAACAATACATCTGCCAGGGTTTTATTGTCACCCCACAATCTTAACCCTCGAGAGTCCTATACCTCTCTTAGGTTAAGATTTGTTAAGTAAATTGTAAGCTCAAATAACGTTTTCTGAGTATTCTGTTTAGTTGCATGGCCTACAAGAAGCTGCTGGGATGGCGCAGATCTGCTTGCTGCAAGTGAGAAATCTCCAAGGAAATTTCAAATGCTGTATTTCCACTAGTATTAACAGCCCATGTCTCGATAAAGCAAACACTACACTGAGAAATCTGAAACAGGACTTCGATCCGGTAAGGGAAAACCATATCCAATAAATACGACAGCCAAAATGGACTTAGAAACTTTGAGGAATGAATTTATGACAACTTTACAGGCTGACTGCATTCGATTGGACTTGCAGATTTGTCTATGAAACAACCTGTGGCTATTGTGGGACAGTATGATGAGAATGCTAACAGACTGATATACCAATTGTCACTCTAATCAAGAAAATGCAGGGTATGATTTTAAGTCTTAATAGGCCATGATTCTTTTGTCATATATGTACCATTTGTGAAATTTAATTCTGATTTTTTTTATTTGTAATCTATGTCTTTATAAATTGCACTAGCTGGTTTTCTTAACAGCACAGCTTTTGGCATGCATAAATGTAAATTGATGCAGAACCTGCAAGTCTTTAACATCAGGTCATAGGCCATACTTGTATTTGGTCTGATCCTACATACTTGCAAAGTTTTTGTTGATGGTTCTGGGAAGTCTCATAAAGCTGTAGTGGTTTGGTATGAAGATAACGATTGGCATCATTCTGTAAAAATTATTGAAGGTTCAACCCAATTAGCAGAACTTGGCACAGCTTTAAATAACTTAGAGCTTTTTAAGGAGGAAGCTCTAAATTTGATTTGTGATTTTGGGTACGTAGTCAAGATCCAACGTCTGTATCTGGTTCTGAACTTTTTTTGTTTGTTTGTTTGTTTTTCTGAAAAAAAAAAAAAGGGGGGGGAAGTAGGGGAAACACCACAAAACCAATTGTCAAAAGCATTGTATGTGATGAAATACTTTGCAAGTATGACCCAAAACCATGCTAAATCAGAAATAACCTACATTAGTTATGGTTAAATTACTAGTCAATGAAAAAGGCCTCATCAATTGATAACCTGGGGAAAAGGTTATGTTTGTGTCATTACAGGCTGAGGATTGAGGTGGATTCAACAAAGATTCAACGGATGCAGATGGACAGGAGGGAGATAAGTTGTGAGGACTGTTTCAGATGTAAACCATGGATCCTAATTCAGTGTTATAGATGCTCACAGACCTGGTGGTCTAGAAGCCTATTAGCAAGCAGGTGGTGTACCTTCTGTGAAGAATGGCAATTTGAACAATCAACACGAGATCCAAAAGTGTGATATTATGATTAGATAGTCAATGCATACATAAGGTAAAATTATGAGATATCCCTACCATAGTAATCTAAGTTTAGCAACTGGTAGTTTTAGAAGGGATATTAAGGTTAAGCTATTGATCTTTTAAATAGGTTAAGATAACTTTTAAGATATTAACTCAATTATTAGTATATGCTGAGGGCATTAAGTATGTTACTCTATAAACTGCGCAGTTATAAATCTTTTAGGAATTTAAGAGAAAATATTGTATTAACTTGTCTGGTTATTTTGAATCTATTAAAATAGTGTGTTAATAAGGTTGTCGTAATAGAATTAAGGTTTTAAGAATAGGCAGGTAGTTGTTTGATCTTAGTAAGTAAGGTTTAACTGCATTATATGTAATTGTAATTATGTTGTTAATCACGTGTTCTGTGTTGCAGTATATTTCAAAAATGATTCACTGTGCGGTTAAAGGGGCCTGACTAATTCAAGAACAGAAAGGGGGAAGTGTGGAGGGGTTTTGATAGATAAAGATTTGTTGCTGAATTAGTCAGGCTCAAAGGAACCTCAAGGCCACTTCGAGAAGCTGAGAACAGAATCTGCTGTGCGAAAGAGGGGTGTTCCTCAATCAGCGGGGTCCTGGCGTGGCGTGAATCACCGGACGTATCATCAGTGAGACTCCAGCGCGTGGACAGCCCATGATACTCATTTAGCGAATCCATGCTTGGAGCGTGGACGTGTGATTAGAATATAGTTGCATATATAAGGAGGCTGGTTTCTGTAATAAACGGCTTTAGCGTGATTCACATTGAATCGACTTGTTTTGCTGAGTCCTTATTTCGCTCCAACAGGTGGGCATTTGGTATAGCAGCTGTGGACACTGAGAAAATTGAACAGCTGTCTGATTTGCCTGGTCTTTCAGATGATCCTTCTGTTGTAGGACTGCTGATGGCTGACGATCAGCAGGTGCCAATTGCTACCACGACAGTGCATCGCCGGCAATATCGCACCAACCAAGACTCTTTGATTCCTATCCAGAAGTTGATTCGTCAACTGGATCGGAGCCAGCCCAGCGAGAGCTGGAGCCGGCGGGGTTCAGCCGACCACGAGGTTCAGCCGAGATTAGGAAGCTCAGAGGGAAACGTACAGGGACAGCGTGATTTCCGGCGAGTCCGGATCCTTGCAGCTCCGGCAGCCATTGCGAGAGAGCGGCTGACGTGGCGGGGGGCGTTCCCACGGTGACGGCGACCACACCCCCTCCCCTTGCCTTGAAAAATCCTTTGGGAGGGCAGCGACTAGTCGCTGCTCACCAGGTGTAGGGAGGAGCAACCAGCTTGTGTAGCGGGTGAGTCCCACCCACACTGTGCTGCAGCAGCGGGGGTGGTAGCTTGTGTAGCAGGGTGCAGAGAGCACTTGTCGCTTGTCAGCCCCTCTAACTTATTGCCAGCATCCCAGACTGCTGACGACCATGGTCGCCTCTAGGAGGAGAGCTTGTCTCAAACAGACTGTGGCTACGCAGACTGAGGAGGTTCTGTCCCAAACGGTGGCTGTTCAGGTCTCCGGCTGCAGGGAGTGCCTGAGCCTGCTGCTGCCGGGGGAGGGAGGCCAGCACTCCACCTGTGTGAGGTGTGAGCAGGTGTAAGATCTGCTTGACATGGTTGTGAAACTTAAGGAGGAGGTTGAGAGGCGGAGGACCATCAGGGAGTGCGAAAGGGAGATCGACTGGTGGAGTAACACCCTGACGTGCCAGTCGGAAAGGTCCCAGGGAGGTACCACCCAAAAGGAGATGGACCTCCTGCCCTCTCGGACAGAGGCGGAAGTCCTGAGATGGCCCCGCCCTTTTTGCTGTCGGGCAGAGGTAGGGGACCTAAAAGACGATGAGGGTTGGAAGTGTATTCCGGTTTGGCATCACGGGCAGCCCCCCTCCCTGCCTGCTTTGTCTCCCCAGGTGCCCCTCCGTAATAGGTTTGAGGCCCTGGATCTTGAAGAAGAGGTAGGTGAGGAGGTGGTGCCAAGCCTGCCTACAAGATCACATAGGAAGAGGCGGTTGACTTCACAACTTAAGACTGCCTCTGATAAGAAAGAAAGAAGGGTGACTGTTGTCGGGGATTGGCTCAAGGAGCACAGACATGAGTCCACCAAGCAACTGTACGAGCAGAGCCCATTTTAGTTGACATAAGTAGGCCTTAGTTAGCTTGTCTATTAGGCCGTGGGAAAGGGGGGAACGGAAAAGTACTAACTAAGGCAGGGTTAGGATATTTTTGAAGAGATAAGAGTCAGAAGAATGTGGGATGCACATAGCTAGCTAAACCCAAGTAGGTGGAGTAAGTAAATGTGCTTAGCCTATTAGATAGAGACAAGTATGCATAATTATGGTATTTGGTATAAATGCACGCTATCTCGGGCAATAAAGTTGAAGTATGCTTTATCACTCATATTGAGTCGGCCGCATTTCTTCCTCCGTCCGCTCGGGTCTGGAACTCTGATGGGATTTCTCTCCGCAGATTGTAATAGGAAATTCCCTTCTGAAAGGAACAGAGGGCCCAATATGCAGGGTTGACCCTCACCTTGGGGAAGTTTGTAGTCTACCTGGAGCCCGGATCAAGGATATTGCTAGAGAGCTCCCCAAACTGGTGCACCCGACAGACTACTACCCGCTGCTGGTCTTCCAGACAGATGGGGAGGAAGCTGCTTCCCGTAGTCTGAGGGGAATGAAGAACGATTTCAAGGTCTTGGGAAGGATGGTGAAAGACTCAGGGGCTCAAGTGATCTTCTCTTCACTCCTTCCATCTTCAAGGAACGATGTGGGATGGAATAGGAAAATTCAGTCTCTTAATGGTTGGCTCCAAGACTGGTGCTACAGGCAGGGCTTTGGATTTTTTGATAATGGTTGGTTTTATAAGTCACCAGCCCGGACAGTGTCAAGTGGGAAAGGTTTATCTCGCAGGGTGTCGAGGGTTATGATTGCGGGGTGACAATAAAACCCTGGCAGATGTATTGTTAACCCCCTCTCCCCCACACACTTCCCCCTCGCTCTCCCCCCTTTTCACTAAGGAGAGGCAATTGGGAGGAAAAGAAGCACAGAGTGAAGAGAGTTGGAAAAAAAATTAAAGATGTTTTACTAATGCTACTAATAAGAATAGAGAAAATAACACGAAATATACAAAACCAATCTTGAAAGTCTCAGCAACTGCAGAGCCGGCAACCAAAGTCCTGGATTAGACTCTGCAGCCAATCGGAGCTGGATTCAGTCTCTCACTAGGCCTCAGTTCGCAGGGACGACTAGCAAGGTCCTCTTCTAATGTCGGCCATAAGCAGAAGGGAAAAAGGAAAAGCCAACGAGATCCTTGTGATCTCCCACTTTTATATGAAGTATTCACGTGAATGGAATGTTATACACAGTTGGTCAGTTTCTTGGTCACTTGCTTCTCGTCGCCCCTCTCACAAGATGTCCATCCGTGCTTATCAATAAGTTTGCATTCCATTGCTAGGTTTACCAAAACATGTGTCTGGTTCTCCAGGAAAATGCAGTTAATATGAAGGCTTTAGCTGACAGGCAAAATTCACTAAAAGAGAAACTTGTTTTTAACAAAACCAGGACACAGGGGCAAAAGGATGCTGGGGCAGGAATTAGCTGGGCTCATTTGGAGAGCTTTAAACTAGGCTCGAAGGGGGATGGGGTTGTAGCTGGGCTTGTCCCAGTGGGGCAGCATTCTAAAACTGATGAGGACCGGGTGGCCTCCTATGCCCCTAGGGAGAAATTGGTGTGCTCTGCTCGCTCCCTGAAATGCCTGTACACCAATGCACGCAGCATGGGGAATAAGCAGGAGGAGTTAGAATCCTATGTTCGGTCGGGAGATTATGATCTGGTGGCAATTACGGAAACATGATGGAACAGTTCACATAACTGGAATGTGGTCATGGATGGCTATGCCCTTTTCAGGAAAGACAGGCCAGCCAGGCGTGGTGGTGGAGTTGCTCTCTATGTGAGAGAGCAACTACAATGTACTAAATTCTGCCCAGGAGTGGATGACGAGCGAGTTGAAAGTGTATGGGTCAGGATCAAGGGACAGGCTGGCAGGGGTGACACTGTTGTGGGCGTCTGTTAAAGGCCACCAGATCAGGCTGAGGAAGTTGATGAGGCCTTCTATGGGCAGTTGAGAGTGGCCTCACAGTCACAGGCCCTGGTTGTTGTGGGGGATTTTAACTTTCCTGATGTTTGCTGGAAGGACCATTCAGCCAGCCAGCCACAGTCCAGGAGGTTCCTCCAGTGCATTGATGATAACTTCCTCATGCAGATGGTGGAGGAGCCGACTAGGAGAGGTGCACTGCTGGATCTCATCCTCACTAACAAGGAGGGTCTGGTCGAAGCAGTAAAGGTTGAGGGCTGCCTGGGTTGCAGTGACCACGAGATGGTGGAGTTCAGCATCTTGGGTGGCAGGAACAGAATAGCAAGTAGAATTGCAACCCTGGACTTTAGCAGGGCTAACTTTGGCCTTTTCAAGCAATTGCTGGGGGAAATCCCATGGGCAAGACTGCTTGAAGGAAAAGGGGCCCAAGATAGCTGGATTGCATTCAGAGATTGCTTCTTCCACGCTCAGGATCAGAGCATCCCCACACGAAGGAAGTCAAGGAAGGGAGCCAGGAGGCCTGCGTGGTTGTATAGGGATCTGTTGGGTATGCTCAAGCAGAAGAGGAGAGTTTACAGGTCGTGGAAGCAGGGGCTGGCCACTTGGGAAGAATATAAGGCTGCTGTTAGAGGATGTAGGAAGGCAGCTAGGATAGCCAAGGCCTCCTTAGAATTACAGCTGGCGAGAGGGGTCAAGGACAGCAAAAAGAACTTTTTCAAATACATAGCAGATAAAACTAATACCAGAGGCAATGTAGGCCCACTGATGGATGGGGTGGGTGCCCTGGTGGCAGAAGATACAGAGAAGGCAGAATTACTGAATGCCTTCTTTGTCTCTGTCTACTCTGCCGGAGGCTGTCCTGGGGAGCCCTGTACCCCTGAGACTCCGGATGAAGCCAGGTCAATGGAGGAGTTTGCTTTAGTCGATGAGGACTGGGTTAGGGAGCAATTAAATAGTCTGGACATCCATAAATCCATGGGTCCAGATGGGATGCATCCGCGGGTGCTGAGGGAGCTGGCTGAAGTCATTGCTGGACCGCTCTCCATCATCTTTGCCAAGTCTTGGGAAATGGGAGAGGTGCCCGAGGATTGGAGGAAAGGAAATGTCACTCCAGTCTTCAAAAAGGGCAAGAAGGAGGACCCGGGTAATTATAGACCGGTCAGCCTCACCTCTGTCCCTGGGAAAGTAATGGAACAGCTTATCCTTGGTGCCATCTCAAGGCATATCAAGGATAAGAGGGTTATTAGGGGCAGTCAGCATGGCTTTACCAAGGGTAAGTCATGCTTGACCAACCTCATAGCCTTTTATGAGAATGTAACAAGGTGGATGGATGATGGCAGAGCGGTGGATGTGGTCTACCTTGACTTCAGTAAAGCCTTTGACACAGCCTCCCACAGCATCCTCACAGCTAAGTTGAGGAGGTGTGGTCTAGACAATAGAGTAGTGAGGTGGGTTGCAAACTGGCTTAAGGAGAGAAGCCAGAGAGTGGTAGTCAATGGTGCGGAGTCATGTCGGAGGCCAGTATCCAGTGGAGTGCCTCAGGGGTCAGTACTGGGGCCAATATTATTCAATACATTCATTAACGATTTAGACGAGGGAATAGAGTGTACTATCAGCAAGTTTGCTGATGACACTAAGCTGGGAGGTGTGGCTGACACGCCAGAAGGCTGTGCTGCCATCCAGCGGGACCTGGACAGGCTGGAGAGTTGGGCGGGGAATAACCTAATGAAATTTAACAAGGGAAAGTGTAGAGTCCTGCATCTGGGCAGGAACAACCCCAGGTTCCAGTATAGGTTGGGAAATTACATATTAGAGAGCAGTGTAGGGGAAAGGGACCTGGGGGTCCTGGTGGACAACAGGATGACCATGAGCCAGCACTGTGCCCTTGTGGCCAGGAAGGCCAATGGCATCCTGGGGTGTATTAGAAGGGGGGTGGCTAGTAGATCAAGAGAGGTCCTCCTTCCCCTCTACTCCGCCCTGGTGAGACCACATCTGGAATATTGTGTCCAGTTCTGGGCCCCTCAGTTCAAGAAGGACAGGGAACTGCTGGAGAGGGTCCAGCATAGGGCAACGAAGATAATTAAGGGAGTGGAGCACCTCCCTTATGAAGAAAGGCTGAGGGAGCTGGGGCTCTTGAGTTTGGAGAAGAGGAGACTAAGGGGGGACCTCATTAATGTTTATAAATATATAAAGGGTGAGTGCCATGAGGATGGAGCCAGGCTCTTCTCGGTGCCAAAAAATGATGGGACAAGGGGTAATGGGATCAAGCTGGAACACAAGAGGTTCCGCTTAAATTTGAGAAAAAACTTCTTCTCAGTGAGGGTGACAGAGCACTGGAACAGACTGCCCAGGGAGGTTGTGGAGTCTCCTTCTCTGGAGACATTCAAAACCCGCCTGGACATGTTCCTGTGCGACCTCACCTAGGCGTTCCTGATCCAGCAGGGGGATTGGACTAGATGATCTTTTGAGGTCCCTTCCAATCCCAAACATACTGTGATACTGTGAAAGACAGGGTGTGATCAGTAAGACTCGCTCACCTTTTAACAGCCCAATCTGGCCAGTGCGTAAGGCTAGTGACAAGTGGAGACTAACTGTAGACTATCGTGGCCTGAATGAAGTTACACCACCACTGAGTGCTGCTGTGCCTGACATGCTAGAACTGCAATTTGAACTGGAGTCAAAGGCAGCTAAGTGGTATGCTACAGCTGACATTTCTAATGCATTTTTCTCTATTCCTGTAGCAGCAGAGTGCAGGCCGCAGTTTGCTTTCACCAGGAGGGGCATCCAGTACCCGTGGAATTGCTTGCCGCAGGGATGGAAACATAGCCCTACCATCTGCCATGGACTGATCCAGACCACACTGGAGCAAGGTAAAGCTCCAGAACACCTGCAATATATTGATGACATCATCGTATGGGTCGACACAGCGAAAGAAGTCTTCGAGAAAGGTGAGAGAATAATTCAGATTCTTTTGGATGCTGGTAACTCGAGTAACTCGAAAAAAGAACCAGTTTGAGTGGGGCCTGGAACAACGACAAGCCTTAGAACAAATTAAGCGTGAGATAACTCATGCGGTGGCCCTCGGACCAGTTCGGACTGGACTAGATGTTAAAAATGTGCTCTACACCGCAGCCGGAGATAATGGACTTACCTGGAGCCTCTGGCAGAAAGCACCAGGAGAAACCCGAGGTTGACCCTTAGGTTTTTGGAGTCGAGGATACAAAGGATCTGAGGCCAACTATACTCCAACTGAAAAAGAGATACTAGCAGCATATGAAGGAGTTCGAGCTGCTTCAGAAGTGATCGGTACTGAAGCACAGCTCCTCCTAGCACCTCGACTGCCGGTGCTGAGCTGGATGTTCAAAGGGACGGTTTTCTCTCCACATCATGCAACCGATGTTATGTGGAGTAAATGGATTGCATTGATCATGCAATGAGCTCGAATTGGAAGTTCCAGTCGCCCAGGGATCTTAGAAGTGATTACAGACTGGCCATAAAGTAAAGACTTTGGGATGTCTCCATATGAGGAGGAAGTAAAACGTGCCGAAGAAGCACCACCGTATAATACTCTTTCAGAGACTGATAAGCAGTATGCACTGTTCACAGATGGATCCTGCCGACTTGTAGGAAAATATCGAAGGTGGAAATCTGCTGTTTGGAGTCCCACACGACAAGTTACAGAAGCCACTGAAGGACAGGGTGAATCCAGTCAATTCGCAGAAGCAAAAGCCATCCAGCTGGCTTTGGACATTGCTGAACGAGAGAAGTGGCCAATACTTTATCTCTATACTGACTCATGGATGGTAGCAAATGCCTTGTGGGGGTGGCTACAGCAATGGAAGAAAAGCAACTGGCAGCACAGAAGTAAACCCATTTGGGCTGCCACACTGTGGCAAGACATTGCTGCTTGGCTAGAGGGCCTGCCTGTGAAAGTTCATCATGTAGATGCTCATGTGCCTAAAAGTCGAGCCACGGAGGAACATCAAAACAACCAACAAACAGATCAAGCTGCTAAGATTCAAGTAGCTGAGGTGGACTTGGACTGGCAACATAAAGGTGAACTTTTCCTAGCTCGGTGGACCCATGATGCTTCAGGGCATCAAGGTAGAGATGCAACATATAAATGGGCTCGCGATCGAGGGGTGGACTTAACTATGGACACTATTTCACAGATTATTCATGAGTGTGAAACTTGCGTCGAAATCAAATAAGTGAAACTGTTAAAGCCTCTATGGTATGGGGGGCGATGGTTAAAGTATAAGTATGGAGAAGCTTGGCAGATTGATTATATTACACTTCCACAAACACGTCAAGGTAAGCGTTATGTACTTACAATGGTGGAAGCGACCACTGGATGGTTGGAAACATATGCCATACCTCGTGCTGCAGCCCGAAATACTATCTTGGGCCTTGAAAAGCAAGTCCTTTGGCGACACGGTACGCCAGAAAGAATTGAATCAGACAATGGTACTCATTTCAAAAACAGTATTATAAACAATTGGGCCAAAGAACATGGTATTGAGTGGGTATATCATATTCCATATCATGCACCAGCCTCTGGGAAAATTGAAAGGTACAATGGTTTGCTAAAAACTACACTGAAGGCACTTGGTGGTGGAACCTTTAAAAACTGGGATTCACATTTAGCAAAAGCCACTTCGTTGGTCAACACTAGGGGATCAACCAATCGAGCTGGGCCTGCCCAATCCGAAATTCTTCGTATTGTAGAAGGAGATAAAGTCCCTGTAGTACACAAGAAAAACATGTTAGGAAAGGCAGTCTGGGTTATTCCTGCCTCAGGCAAAGGCAAGCCCATTCGTGGGACTGTTTTTGCCCAGGGACCTGGCAGCACCTGGTGGGTGATGCTTAAGGATGGAGAAGTTCGGTGTGTACCTCAAGGGGATTTGATTTTAGGTGAAAATATTCAATACTGAACTGCATGATGTGAATTGCCATACTAACAGTATTTAATAAGTGTCTTCCCGATCAAGACAGTGATGATGAAACCAGAGCTAGCTTCTTCAAGTGGCGCCTGACAACTTCTTCGAAGTTGATGTCTTTAACCCACAAACAGTGGTCATGAGATGCACTTGTACCATTTTTCCTGCCCTGGGAGACTGTTGTGACAAAATGAACTTAATGAACTTTTCAAAGGATGGTCCACTGATTAAGATTAATTACTCCTGTGTATATATGTACATATGTATATGCATATATAGTAGTAGTGATTTATTAGTTTGTATTGATAGATTGTATTGATAAGGTTTAAGTATTCAGTGAATGGCATATTATAAGGGGTGGAATGTTCTGGTTTTGTTAAAAAACAAGTTTCTCTTTTAGTGAATTTTGCCTGTCAGCTAAAGCCTTCATATTAGCTGCATTTTCCTGGAGAACCAGACACATGTTTTGGTAAACATAGCAATGGAATGCAAACTTATTGATAAGAATGGATGGACATCTCGCGAGAGGGGCAACGAGAAACCGGTGACCAAGAAACTGACCAACTGTGTATAACATTCCATTCACGTGAATACTTCATATAAAAGTGGGAGATCACGAGGATCTCGTCCCTTTGCCCTTTTTCCTTTTGCTTATGGCCGACATTAGGAGAGGACCTCGCTAGTCGTCCCTGCGAACTGAGGCCTAGTGAGAGACTGAATCCAGCTCCGGTTGGCTGCAGAGTCTAATCCAGGACTTTGGTTGCCGGCTCTGCAGTTGCTGAGACTTTCAAGATTGGTTTTGTATATTTTGTATTATTTTATCTATTCTTATTGGTAGCAGTAGTAAAACATTGTTAATTTTTTCCAACTCTCTTCTCTCTGTCCTTCTTTCCCTCCCGATTGCCTGTCCTTAGTGGGAATGGGGGAGAGGGAGGGGCAAAAGGGGGAAGTTGGGGGGGAGGGGAGGTTAACAATACATCTGCCAGGGTTTTATTGTCACCCCGCAATCTAAACCCTCAACAGTCACACATACCACCCGCAGCACTTGTCTGGTTCAGCAGTTCATTTCCTTTAATAGATATCTAGAGTAATGTGGCCATGGTGGGAGTACTGGGGGAAGCCTGGCAGCACTGAGCCCCAGCCCCCCCATGCTGTGGTAGAGTTGAGCTCACCTGCTTGGGCACCCAGGGGTGTGAGTGTGTTGGGGAGGCTCCTGTCTGGCCCCAGTGAGGTAGTTTGGAGTGCCTGGCACAGTGCCCTCTGTCTCCCTGCCCCTTGGCTGGGGACCCTGGCATCCAGGCAGTCTTTGGTATTGGGAGGGGCCTCTCTGCCCTGCCCCCACCAACAAGCTCCTCCCATTGCACAAACCCCACCCCCTAGTATTAAGCCTCACCAAGCCCCACCTTCTTAAGCTCCACCCCCACCTAATAAGCTATCACATCTCATCTCCAGCAGTCTCACTAGTTTTCCCAGTATCTACCCCTCAGGGGGACCTGGGGGGCTGAGGTGCTCCCAGCACAGGGTGGCTAGGGAGCACTCATGACCCTGAGGGTGTCTCAGGGTGGGGGCAGTGAGCCTAGGCAGCATAGAAGTGCTGCATAGGGGGGTCTGCAGCGTATAGGGACTACAGTCTATACGGGCTGCACTGTGTAGGGGCCACACTGCAATGAGGGTGTACAAAGGGATGTATATGTGGGCACCAAGGGTGTTTATAGGGAGTGCAGCATGTGTATAGGGGATGTAGTGTGTAGGGGAAGCAGCACATGCACCAAGAGTGTGCATAGGGAACTCAGTGTGCATAGAGATGTGTATAGGGGAGGCAGTGTGTAGCAGATGCAATGTGTGCATTGAGAGTGTGGCAATGTAGAGAATGCAGTGTGTGCATTGAGGCATGCACAGAGGCTGCAGTGTGTAGGGGATGCATCATGTGGGGCCTGGGTGTGCCCCAGGCAGCAGGGCAGGCAGGAGCTATATGGGGGAGTCATGTGGGGCAGCACCTGGGAAGAAAGGTGCATGTGTCAGACGGCACGCACACAGAAGGGGCCCCACACACAGGGGTAAGGGACAAAAGGGCCCACATGGGTGCTCACAGCCTTGCACTGACACAGTTCACTATTGCAGCAAGAGGTACCTTCTGGTTCCCTCTCCTGCCTTGCCAGTTCCCATGGCTCAGACTCCCAGGCCCTGGGGACCCCCAGCTACTTTTGAGGTGGGGAGGCACCTCTCCTATGGTGAGGTGCTGGCAGGAGTGTGGCTGTGCGAGGGGGGGTGGAAGCAGTGGGTTTGGAGCATGCACAAGGTTCGGCCAGCTCTGGGTGCTCCTTCCTTGCATTAAAAGGATTAATTTGGCAGAAACTAAACCCCCTTGAGTTCCAGCTTGTCCTCAGTATATTACTAGGGGCTGGGGACGGCTGAGCTTAGCTTCTGAGTGATACCAAATTAAACCAAAATGATGTAATTTATAAATGTAGGAATAGTTATATTTATGCAGTCCTAAAATTACATTTTGCCCTTTGAAGGCAACCACGAGGCTGATGTGGCCCATGGTGAAAATGAGTTTGACACCCCTGATTTAGGTGGAGCTTGAGTGTCTCTAGTCAAACATACCTTTGTTATCTATTGGTGTAAAATTCTCTCACTTCAGTTTTAAAGGTATAGACGTAAAAGAATTCAGAGAGCATGCTCAAGGGAGTATGGAGGCATGTAGCTTTTGGGATGGAGGTGTGTTTTGGTATTATAATGAGCAAAGTTCATCCACAGGACAAATTTCACCACAACTGCTAGCTCAGCAACTAGCATTTTGGATGGAATAGAATATTTTGTCCTACTTGACAGCAGCTATATGCACAGTACCATCTAGTTCCTGTACCTGACTCGTACACAGAGCCTGGACATGGTATCTCCACACTGCTCCATCCTCCATTGTCCTTGGTGCCAGTACACTGAGCTCCCCCAATGTGTGAACATCTAGGATGCAAGCCAGGTTGTGGGGCTGGGGGGAGGGGGGCAACCAGCGCAGAGCAGGTTCCTTGCATGCTGAGCAGCTGCCTTATGTGCTGAGGATGTGGATATAACTTCGATAATTAGTTTCAATAATTTGCCTCCTCAGTAATTATTCCACAATCGAGTGCCAGGTTCGCTGGGGGCCAGCGAGCGAACAGGATGCCTGGGGAGCAAGAGCAAGGAGGTTAGGGCAAACTCAGGGTTGAGGGCTCTGCTCTCTTGTTCCCCAGCACCCAGGCTGGGGAGGGTGGGACCAGCACCCCTGGAGACTCCAGTTTCCCCCAGGCCACTCTCCCCATGACCCTCAGTGCCTCCCCCAGCCCAGCTGCTCTCACCCATGTTGGGTAGCCCACGGGGTGGCCTGGGACCATTTTGCTGACAGCCCCACATGCTGATTAACCCTGACCTTTCCAGCTTGTCAAATATTTATGTCTTGAAGGAAAAGCCATCGATTTTAACTGGGGGTGTCTCAGCAAGGCAGGCAGGGAACTGGGGGGTATGAGGTGAGCTGCTTAGCCAGGTAGGTGCATGCCAGAACCCCAAAGAAGCCACTGCTCCAGCAAAGCAGCCCAATGCCCCACTCTGCACCTAGCCAACCTCTGCACCCATCTAGAGACCCTCTAGGAACACCAGCATCAGGGTGACCCCAAATTCAAGCCCTTGCTGCAGGATCCCATGAAGGGGGATAACCCCAGGTGCCTTTTTGCACCTCAGCCTGAGTTCATCCATCCATCCATCCATCCATCCATCCATCCATCCATTCATCCATCCATCCATCCATCCCCTACTTTGGCCCTCCTGGGGGCCAATTTCCAGCCTCGTCGATCCCCTCCTTCACCTGCTCCCTCTCCCCAGGCCCTGCCACTTAATTACAATGAATTTTATAGTAAAGACATCAGACTGAAGGAAGGACTTGTTGACAAGGTGTCAAGGGTTTTGATTGCAGGGTGACAATAAAACCCTGGCAGATGTATTGTTAACCTCCTCTCCTCCCCCCCCTTCCCCCTTTTGCCCCTCCCTCTCCCCCCTTCCCACTAAGGACAGGCGATCGGGAGGAAAAGAAGGACAGAGAGAAGAGAGGTGGAAAAATTAAAGATGTTTTACTAATGCTACTAATAAGAATAGAGAAAATAATACAAAATATACAAAACCAATCTTGAAAGTCTCAGCAACTGCAGAGCTGGCACCCGAAGTCCTGGACTGGACTCTGCAGCCACCTGGAGCTGGATTCAGTCTCTCACTAGGCCTCAGTTCTCAGGGACGACTAGCAAGGTCCTCTCCTAATGTCGGCCATAAGCAAAAGGAAAAGAAGTAAAGGGATGAGATCCTCGTGATCTCCCACTTTTATATGAGGTATTCACGTGAATAGAATGTTATACACAGTTGGTCAGTTTCTTGGTCACCTGTTTGTCGTTGCCCCTCTCGTGAGATGTCCATCCATGCTTATCAATAACTTCACATTCCATTGCTATGTTTACCAAAACATGTATCTGGTTCTGCAGGAAAATGCAGCTAATATGAAGGCTTTAGCTGACAGGCAAATTCACTAAAAGAGAAACTTGTTTTTTAACAAAACCAGGACACCAGGCAGTGGCTATAAGTTATTGGATTTCCCAGATGCAATTACACAGGCCAAGTGGCCCTTCTATTTACCTGTGTAGACAACTCCATTATTTCTATTGACATGTTGATACTGCTAATGCCGTTGTTGGACAGCTTCAATGTGGTCTCCTGTCTGTCATCTGGGGAAAGGAAATACCAATATGAGCTTTAAGAGGAACAGAAACAAGAACCTGCCCAAGAGAAGCTTGACCCCAGCCTCTCTGGGCAGCCCTGGGGTGCCAATGGATGAGGTGATCCAAGCGGGGGAGTTGCATCCCATTACCTCGGTTGGAGATCTTGATGTTCACGGGGAACTTGGAAGCCATGGCCGGGAGGCTGTGCTGCATCACGTGTTGTACCAGCTGCTGCTGCTCCTCTGCTGTCAGGGCCACCTTCTTCTCCAGGAGTTCCTGTTGGAACAAATAAAGGACTCTGCACTCCGATTCAATGTGAATCACGCTAGAGCCATTTATTACAGAAACAAGCCTCCTTATATATGCAACTATTCTCTGGGATGCATGCTCCAAGCATGCATGTCTAATTGAATCAACATCTGCTAAAAGCCCAGACAATGCTAAGGAGGTGGCATTAGTCTGTTTTGCTAACCAACATCCTAATTTGTTAAGCATATTCAAAGTGTTTGCTACTGCAACTCCAGGCGCAAAAATGGAGGCCAATACAGTTTTGCCCAGTCCCCAAAATTCTATATTATCCTTGCAATCTTTGTCAAAGGCATGAATTCTTTTTCCTCTTTTATGCATTAAAATGGCTGATGTGTTTGGAGATAATAAGGTTAATCTCCCTAAAGAACATGGCCCTCCTTTTATGTGGGAAGGAATCCCTTGCCAGGCTCTATCACCATAAATTAAAAATATTCCTGTGAGCAATTTCAAAGGGGTGTTGGTGGCCTTAGATACATTGGGACTGGTATAATTACACCAAAAACTCTGATTACAATATACAGCTGATGAGGTGTTTATCACTTGCATGAAAGAGGTACTTTTTCCTGAATAATTGAAATATAAACAAAAATCCATTTTTACTGATCCTAGTAACTCAATTTCTTGGGGTTCCAAACCACCTTGTTGTAGGTCTATGACCCAGCCGTCCCAATTATTTGTCACATTTTGACCACCAGCCAGCTGCCTCTTGTTTTCAGGGATAGGCCAGGTGTCTAGTGGAACACCAACCAAACATGTTGAGAAAAGATTGCTCAGAGATGCAGTAGCTAAACAGATAGAGTCTTGTCCTGTCATGTTGGCTAAAGTTGTCAAAACATTAGTCTTTGGTTGAGAGAGAAGCCAAAAAGCATTGCTTATGTCCAACAATACTAGGACGATGCTTACTACACATTGTAATACCTACAACATGGTTGACATGCTGTACAGATGATCAGAGAGGCTACGTTACATTGTCCCAAAGGGTTGGGACTAGTCAATTGTGTATCACCCTCTGTTGTTGTCGTCTAGCTGTATGTCAGGTAGCAAATTGGTTTCACCACCAGGTGCCGCTGCTTCTTCTTCAGCTGTTGGCTTGAGCTTCTTCAGGAATGGTCTGACACAATGTGCAGGCACCCACTGCAAACCTTGATCTGTAACGACACAAGCATAACCTCGACCCCATGTTATCAACTCATGTGGCCCTTCCCATTGGCCATTAACTAGTGATTTGACCATAACTAACGTAGGTTCTTTCTGATTTAGCATGTTTTTGGGTCATACTTGCAAAGTGTTTCGTCACAGGGGGAATTTGGGCTGCACCACTTAGATATAAGTGATTCATCACATACAATGCCTTTGACAATCGGTTTTGTGGTGTTTCCCCTACTTCCTCCCCTTTTTGTTTTTGCAAAAAACGTTTCAGAATCAGATGTGTGCATTCTACAATGGCTTGACCTGTAGGGGAATGTGGGATACTTGTGGTATGTTTGATGCCCCATCGATGAAAGAACTTGCTAGTAGAGTTACTAGCATATGTGGGGCCATTATCTGTCTAGATTTGTGAAGGTACACCTAAAGCTGCAAAAGCTTGTCGAAAATGTGCTTGCACATGGCGACTTGTTTCACCTGCCAAGGCAGTAGCCCACAAGGCGTGCGAAAAGGTGTCGACAGAGACATGCACGTATTTCAGTTGACCAAACTCTGGAATATGTGTAACATCTGTTTGCCAGAGTTGCAAAGAGGCTAATCCTTGGGGATTCACCGCAAGTACATGTATATTTTGAAATTGTTGACAGTCTGGGCAAGTCTGAACAATAAACTTAACATCAGAAATAGGTAAATGAAATTGTCTAGACAAAAATTTTGTTGATTGATGGAAAAAAGCATGAGATAGCCAAGCTTGCTGAAAAGTATCAGGGACTGTAGCAGCCCATATGGGAGCTGTAAAATAATCTGCTGAAGCATTCCCTTGTGATAGAAACCCAGATAAATTGGTGTGACTATGAATGTGTCTAATAAAATATGGTTGAACCCTGTGTTCTGTCAAATACAACAATTGTCTAAACTGTAAGAATAATTGTTCATTGTCTATATGTTTTAAATATGACCTCTCAATCCTTGTCACTACTCCAACAACGTACATCACGTCTGATATAATATTAAGTGCTTCATCAGGCCATAACTTAAAAGCTTCAATAACTGCTTGTAGTTCTACCACTTGGAGCGACCCTTTACAAGACACAACATGATGGTGCCATTGTTGTTGCAAATATCATACTATTGCTGCTTTTCCCATTTTCCCAGAACCATCAGTAAAGACTGTTAAACTTTGTACTGGACGTTGTTGGCATAAGCGCTGTTTCTCAGTTTTCACATTGTACAAAAAGGTAAACATCTTGTGTGGTGGAAAATGCACATGGAGAGAGCCATCGTAGCCTGCTAAATCTATCTGCAGTGCCACGCTATTTTGTTGGCACCATGTCAAATATTTGTGAGTCATTGGTAAAATGATGCTTTGAGGCTCTAAGCCCAATAGATCAACTATGTGCTGCCTTGCCTTCATGACTAATTGTGCAAATATTTCCACTTGGGTTAGAATAGACTTGGTTGCTTGAAATGCCAAAAGCACCCATTCTAGAATTTTTAAAGGATCTGATGAAGTTTCAACCTGTGAGGGCGAAAAATCATGGACTCCACACAATCCAATATGAATTCAAGAGAAGCCATTTATTACAGAAACAAGCCTCCTTATATATGCAGTTATTTCCTGATCATGTGTCCACGCTCCAAGCATGCATTAGCCGATTGGATATTGTCCATGTTCACGAGCTGTCCACGCGCCCGAGTCTCACTGCTAATAGGTCTGTTGATTTATGTTGTGTTTTCAGCTTTCCAAGGTGGCCTTGAAATTCTTTTAGGCCTGGCTAGTTTAATAACAAATCTCCATCTAACAGAAACCCATCCACATATTAACTTCAAGAAAATCCCTCAAATCTCCCACAATTCCCCCTTTTTGATTTTAAACCAGCCAGGCCTTGTTTACAATGCACTAAATCATCTTTGAAATACACTCCAGCATACAACATATGATTAACAACAATGATTACAGTTACATATAATGTAGCTAAGCCTTACATAATAAGATCAAACAACTACCCACCTATTTCCAAGCTTTTAAACCATTTGTCAAACCCCAATTCTACTGTGACAATCTTAGTAACGTGCTGTTTTAGTTTGTCTAAAGTACTATGAAGAGATTCGGAAGGATCAGACAAGTTAATACAACACATTCTCTCAAATTCTTCACAACCATGACCTAGTGTTAAAAGGAAAAGATCTATAACTGTGCGATTTTGTAGAGTAGTATGGCTAATACAATCAACATCTACTATTAATTGAGTTAGTATCTCAGAAGTTAGATTAGCCTGTTTAAAAGACCAATAGCTTAACTTTGATATGTCTCCTAAAGCTTTACTAGCTGCTAGACTAGGGAGAAAGAGTGCAGTAGATAGTATGGTAGGAATGTCTCATAGTTTTACCTCATTTTTGCATTGACTATCTAAGTGTAATATCGCCCTTTTGGCTCTCCTGCTTGTTCAAATTGCCATTCTCCACAAAAGGTACATCACCTGCTTGCTACTAGGCTTCTAGACCACCAGGTCTGTGAGCATCCATAACACTGAATTAGGATCCACGGTTTACATCTGAAACAGTCCTCACAACTTACCTCCTACCTGTCTGTCTGTATCTGTTAAATCTTTGCTGTCTATATTCAGCCATGGCTTGACCCATTTTGTGGGAATCCACTTCGATCCTTGGCCTGTAATGACACAAGCATAACCTCGACCCCATGTTATCAACTCATGTGGCCTTTTCCATTGACCATTAACGAGTGATTTGACCATAACTAATGTAGGTTCTTTCTGATTTAGCATAGTTTAGGGTCATACTTGCAAAGTGCTTCATCACAGGGCAAATTTGGGCTGCACCACTTAGATATAAGTGATTCATCACATACAATGCTTTTGACAATTGTTTTTGTGGTGTTTTCCCTACTTCTCCCCCTTTTTATTTAAAAAAACAAAACAAAAACAAACAAACAAAAAAACCACAACAACCCAGTTCAGAATCAGATACACGCATTGGACCTTGACTACGTACTCAGAATCACAAATCAAATTTAGAGGTTCCTCCTTAAAAAGCTCTAAGTAATTTAAAGCTGCGCCAAGTTCTGCTAATTGGGTTAAACCTTCAATAATTTTTACAGAACGATTGTTATCTTTACGCCAGACCACTACAGCTTTATGACACATCCCAGAACCATCAACAAAAACTGTGCAAGTATGTAGGATCAGACCAGATACAAGTATGGTCTGTGACCTGATGTTAAAGACTTGCAGGTCCTGCATCAACTAACATTTAGGCATACCAAAAGCTGTGCTGTTAAGAAAATCAGCTAGTGCAATTTACAAGGACGTAGATTACAAATAAAAAATCAAAATTAAATATCACAAATGGTACATACATGACAAAAGAATCATGGCCTATTAAGACTTAAATTCATGCTCTACATTTTCTTGATCAGAGTAACAATCAGTCTGTTAGCAATCTCATCATACTGTCCCATAACAGCCACAGGTTGTTTCTATGTTGTAGCTATAAACAGACAAATCTGCAAGTCCAATCGAATGCAGTCAGCCTGTAAGGTTGCCATAAATTTATTCCTCAAAGTTTCTAAGTCCATTTTGGCTGTCGTATTTATTGGATATGGTTTTCCCTTACCGGATCGAAGTCCTGTTTCATTTCTATCTGTGTAGTGTTTGCTTTATCGAGACATGGGCTGTTAATACTAGTGGAAATACAGCATTCAAAATTTCCTTGGAGATTTCTCACTTGCAGCAAGCAGATCTGCACCATCCAAGCAGCTTCTTGTAGGACATGCAACTAAACAGAATTCTCAGAAAATGTTGTTTGAGCTTACAATTTAGTTAACAAATCTTGAGCCAAGAGAGGTATAGGGCTTTCTGGCAAATACAAGAATTCATCTGTTAAAACTTTGCTCCAGATTTGGCATTCCATTGGTCTCAAAAAAAAACGGCCTTTCTTTCATTCTCTCCCATGACCTCAAAAACTAGCATAGTGAATTTACTGAGAAGTCTCTTACAACTAGTTACCACAGAATAAGTCTATTAAAAAAAAAGGTTTTTTTTAATTTCCCAGCTTCATTAGAACTATGGATCCACTGGCAATGCCTTTAAATTTCACCCTCAGGCTCCTTCATGCAGTATTACAATTCTCTAGCAGTAATATTGCTTGGGGGAAGGGTGGGGGGGAACCTCCCTCTCGCCCCCATCTGAGAAGGCAGGATCTCCAGCCCAGCATGAAAACAAATCAGTTCAAACTCCACATGAAACCAGCCTGGCTCCACACCATAGCCAAATTAGTACCAGTCTGATCCAGAGAAGCACTGAGCACTCTGATCCCCCAAAGCTGACCAGTGTAAGAAGACTGACTTCAACAAGGAGGTAAAATGATGAGCTCTCTCCCCAGATGTGCCAAAACCTAGGAAACAAGACTGAAGCAAAAAGAAACAGCACCAACAACCCCTGATTCAAAGCCGAGAAGCAATGCAATGCCACAACAAGGATGGATGACAACACTTCAGGAAAAAAAAGACAGAGCGGGGGGAGTAAAGCCCCTCTTTCTCCACTTAGCAGCGGGCAAAGACGTTTTCCTTTTTTTTTTTTTTTCTTTCTCTTCTTGCTGCAGTTTAGATAAAGCCAAGGCCACGCAGGTGGCATAATCGCTGGTACGAAGTGGGAGGCTCTGGCAAACTCCTCAGTTACAATGAGTTGAGTTTATCTTGTAGCTTGACACAGGCCTGAAATTTTTGTTCAAGCACAGGCCTAGGTAATTTTGCTTTTTTGTTTCCCCATTTCATTCCAAACATAATACACTTTATACACAATTCCAATTAGCTCAACAGTTGTTACATTCCTCAGCCCTATTTACCTTTTACAATTTAGAGATGTCAAAAACCAGTATTTTAAACATCAATCCATTATTCCATTTTCCTACATCCAAATCAGTTCATATTCTAGCAACTTTTAAATGCAACCTCATACAATACCAAGTTTACATCCATCAAAGCATTTAAGTGGGTTTTTTTTGTTTGGTTTTGTGTGTTTGTTTGTTTGTTTGTTTGTTTGTTTGTTTGTTTTAAATGTGAAACATCTTTTCTGGTCTCAAAATTACTAGATAACAATATAAGCAATTACTTGAATGTGTAAGGATGCATACTAAGGGGGAACAAGGTGTTATTTTAGCAGCGGAACCGGTTCCCATTTTTTAATTATCTCGCCAAACAAAATTCTTTTGGTACCAAATATATATATGCAAACTAAAATACTGAGCTCAGATATGAAAACCAAGTACCAAGTTCAAATATGCAGATGGATCACAGTTATAATTATTCAAGACAATATCTCAATTTTTGCATTGCACCATTGAACTGCTTTCTGCTCAGCCAGGTGAAGGTACCGCTGGGTCTCCCTGTCAAAAGAGGTCAGTGCACACTGGAGCCCAGTCAGCACCTGCCCCCCTGCTGCCGCAGCAAGTTGGACTGGGCAAGGCTTTTATTAGTGTCTCATCTGGTGTGCTACAACTGTTATTCCAAAACCAGGATTTCTTACTTGGTGTGCATACAAAAAAGGGAAATCCAGCACATCAAGATGAGACACAGCCTATCACAGAGCTGTGCAAGCCTGGATGCTGGAATAAAGCTAGCATGCTAGAATGAAAAATAACAGGTACTACACACAAAATTTTACCATCACATTCACGCAGTAAAGAACTAAATTACTCATGATCTTCTGTATTATCACAAAATGCACATTTTTGCTTGAGTCTTTCATGGTTTTTATCTGATCTTGAGGCAACATGTATACATACTTGTTTTCCTTCTAAGTTTTCAAAAAAAAAAATGCTGCAGACCCTCATGCTCATTTGAGTCATCAGATAACAAGGACTTGAACGGTGCTGGAGAATCATTAGTAACAGGGAGGGTCGGAACATTGCACATTCTTGTCAATACTTTCTAGCATCATAATTATTCATATAACCTGAGTCCTCAGGCGCACCCCCTTTCCCATCACGATCAGCATGACAGCATTGCCAACTGTTGGATTCACTCGCTATTAGCTGATCTAATCTTTCACACAGTTCTTTTGTCCAGTTCTTATCCAGTGACTCCTTCTGCTCTCTTGTGAAAGTTGGAGGGTTAAAAGGCGGTAAAGGCAGATACAAACTGGTAAAAGGACTGATAGTACACTGGTTCACTACTGTAGCATACTCAGCTTTCACAGGTTCTTTGGGCAAGTTGTCTGACTCCAATCCTCTGGACATGTTTTTCTCACCAGGGTTGGACAATGGTACAGGAGGCCACCCGCTCGGCATTTTTCCTCCCCCCCGCCCCGGACTGCTGAACCATCGGGGGTGCCGAAGGCACAGCAGGGGATGGAATAGGGAGGGTATCAAAGACACAAACCAGGTAAACTTCACAGCGACTTTCAGGATACTTATCAGGCTGCAACGCTGCAAAAATTCTGGCAGCAGCAGACCGTTCAGCCTTAAGATCTTTTAAGGTGGTAATTATAAGCTTCCATGTAGTTGTTTATGATTTAGCTTCTTTATCTCCATTGCTGACTTTATCCCATAATTTCTGCCTTAATGCTCATAACAGTCTTTTCAGGTTTTAATTGCTTCAGTGTAGTAATTGTCGGTTGCCAGGCAGTTTCAAGGCCGAGAATATATTTTTCACTGCGACTGATTGCCTTCCACAACACAGTTCCCACATTTTCCCAAGTCTCTATTTGAAAAGCTCCTAACAGATCAGCAGGAAAGCCATTGCCTCTGCACCAAATTAATAGTCTTTTGAGGTTACTCTCCTCATACTTCACCCCTCTCATAGAGAGAATATATAAGAGGAGCCGCAGCATTTCTTCTTCTTCTTTAAAAATATTCTGCCCCATCTCCTCTCGTCCCCAGCTGCTCACCTCTTTGGGTGTCCATTGCAAGGATATCGGATCCTTTATCCCTCCTTTGTCGCTTCTGTAGCGATCAATCAGGAGTCATGCAGCCCGCAGACTGCGTCCTGGTCACGGTCCAACCAAGCCATATCCAGCTGGGGCTCGCTTCTGGGAGCAGTCGTCCCCCTCACTGTAAATTCTCCTTGCAGATCACATCGGGGTCACCACTTGCGAGGGCAAAAACTCATGGACTCCACATAATCCAATATGAATTCAAGCAAAGCCATTTATTACAGAAACAAGCCTCCTTATATATGCAGTTATTTCCTGATCACGCGTCCACGCTCCAAGCATGCATTAGCTGATAGGATATTGTCCATGTTCACGAGCTGTCCACGCACCTGAGTCTCACTGCTAATAGGTCTGTTGATTGAAGTCATGTTGAGGCCCTGTTATTTTAGAACTGCCTCACTCCCACAGCATGTCCTGTTTTCAGTTTTCCGAGGTGGCCTTGAAATTCCTTTCACTGAACTTTCCTATTGCATCCCACATCGTTACTTGAAGATGGAAGGAGTGAAGAGAAGATCACTTGAGCCCCTGAGTCTTTCACCATCCTTCCCAAGACCTTGAAATAGTTCTTCATTCCCCTCAGACTACGGGAAGCAGCTTCCTCCCCATCTGTCTGGAAGACCAGCAGCGGGTAGTAGTCTGTCGGGTGCACCAGTTTGGGGAGCTCTCTAGCAATATCCTTGATCCGGGCTCCAGGTAGACTACAAACTTCCCTAAGGTGAGGGTCAACCCTGCATATTGGGCCCTCTGTTCCTTTCAGAAGGGAATTTCCTATTACAATCACCCTTCTCTCTTTCTTATCAGAGGCAGTCTTAAGTTGTGAAGTCAACCGCCTCTTCCTATGTGATCTTGTAGGCAGGCTTGGCACCACCTCCTCACCTACCTCTTCTTCAAGATCCAGGGCCTCAAACCTATTACGGAGGGGCACCTGGGGAGACAAAGCAGGCAGGGAGGGGGGCTGCCCGTGACGCCGAACCGGAATACACTTCCAACCCTCATCATCTTTTAGGTCCCCTACCTCTGCCCGACAGCAACAAGGGCAGGGACGTCTCCAGACTTCCGCCTCTGTCCAAGAGGGCAGGAGGTCCATCTCCTTTTGGGTGGTACCTCCCTGGGACCTTTCCGACTGGCACGTCAGGGTGTTACTCCACCAGTCGATCTCCCTTTCGCACTCCCGAACTCCTTTGGGCCTGGCTAGTTCAGTAACAAATCTCCATCTAATAGAAACCCATCCACACATTAACTTCAAGAAAATCCCTCAAATCTCCCACATCAACCCACTGTCCAATTATTGCTACTGGTTGAAGTTCTTGATTACATACATATAAATGTCATATCTATGACATTGCTGTTGACTAACAGTATGTCTAACTTGCTCTAAAGCAGCTTTTGCTTCAGGTGACCATTTGCGTGGAGCATTAATATCTGAATCTCCTTTCAACAGTTGGAACAAAGAAGCTAGAACTTGATTATCAATGCCACAAATGTTTCGGATCCAGTTAATATTTCCCAACAATTTCTGCACATCATTCAACGTCTTGATAGAGATATCAAGTTTTAATTGCTGTGGTTCAACTGTTTGTTGTGTAATTTTCCATCCTAAATATTTCCATGGTGGTTCTGATTGTATTTTTTCTGGGGCAATAACAAGCCCAAATCGTTCTAGCTCCTTTGTTACCACAGGTAAAATCAATTTCAGTTCTAATTCTGTTTTTTTCTGCAAACAAAATGTCATCCATGTAATGATATATCAAAATTTCAGGATTATCTTTTCTAATTTTTTGTAAAGCTTGCGCCACATACTGCTGACATAGGTGAATTTATCATCCCCTGTGGTAGTACTACCCAATGATATATTTTTGTAGGTTCCTGTTCATTTACTGTTGGAATGGAAAAAGCAAACCTTGGAGCATCCTGTGAATGTAAGGGTATTGTGAAAAAACAATCTTTTAGATCAATTATAATAATATTCCAGTTTTTTGGCAACATGGTTGATGAGGGCATCCCAGGTTGTACGGGACCCATATCTTTGATAACTTCATTGATTTTGTGCAAGTCATGTAGCAATCACCATTTTCCACTCTTTTTTGGGATTACAAACACTGGAGTATTCCAAGGACTGGTAGAAGGAGCTATGTGGCCTTGTTGCAGTTGTTCCTCTACCAGTGTTTGCAGAATTGCGACCTTCTGTTTTGTTAAAGGCCATTGATCCACCCAAACTGTTGTGTCTGTTCTCCACTTCAGTTTGAGTGTAGGTCGCTGATCAATGGCCATTATGTTAAATTTTTCGGAGTTGACAAAACAAATTGCAACTGACTTAAAACATCACATCCTAAGAAGTTCATTGGAATGTTTGTGACAAATGGTCGAAAATGGCAATTAAAACCATCACTAGCCATCACTTGAATTAGCATTGTACTTTGTTGAGTTTGTGACACACCCCCCAGCCCAATAAGGCCGCTGGAGGGAATTTGGACAGGCCATGTTGATGGCCAATCTTTTGCTGAAAACACTGTCACATCAGTTCCTGTATCCAACAGTACAGACAATTGCATTGTCTTTGGTGTAGCCGTAGGGTGCATTAGTGTAACAGTCAGCATGGGTTTTTTGACAGTAATATTCATCACCCAATAAATTTCTGGCGACCCGGTCAAACAAATGCCTCTGTCCTTATGATGGATGTTTTCAGTATTCAGGATTTGAGCTTTGAATAGTACTAATTGTGCAATTCGACTCCCGCTTGGAACAAACACCGGTGGCGTTGGAGTCCAGGCCATTGCTTGAATATTTCCCTCAAAGTCTGCATTGATAACTCCGAGTAAAATAAAAAGTCCAGACACAGTTGTACTTGATCTGCCCAATAAGAGAGCACTGAAGCTATTTCCCGAGGGACCTTTAACATTCAAGGGTTTTCTTTGTACCCTCTGATCCCACAAAGTAGTATCCTCTTTTGAGGTGACATCCACTCCGGCACTCCCTCTGGTCTTGGCAGTGAGACTGCCCACGCTGCAGGGTCAGAGTGGTGGAGCGATTTTTGCCTTGGAGCATTCAATGATGGCATTTACTTCAATGCACGGTTCCACCTCGCGCTCTGATTCCCGTTTCCCGACCTTCTACCATTAGATCGAGCAGGCAGCAGGGTTCCATCCTTTTTGAATCTGGATCTACATTGGTTAGCATAGTGGCATCCTTTTTTGACATCTAGGACAAATTCCTGGTACTGTTGGCCCCCCTTGAGTTCTTGTAGCTTGGAAGTCCTCTCTTCAACTGGAACACTGGTAGCTCAGGTGTCCATTGTCGCCACAAGAAAAACACTTTTTTGGCTTGGTAAATCGCACCGCGGTGGCGAAGACACTGGCAAGTGCCTCGGTATGATAAGTAATGGACCCCACTCTATTGCATGCTTCAGTCATTTGCACTAAATTCGTTACTGGCAACAAAGTTAAAATCTTTTCACAGTCGATATTGGCATTCTCCATGGCTAATTTAAATGCTAAAGCTTCCTTCGCTTCCTTATTTTCTAATTGTTTATCCAATTGTTATCCAATTGTTGTTGTTATCCAATTGTTTTTCTTGTACAAAAACATTCCGGTTTCTTATCTATTTTAGTCAAGGTTGTTTCCCATGTTCCCAAGGTTGTTCCAGTAACTCAATATCTTTAAGATATTCCACAGTAAGCAATCTTTTGTCAAAGACAATGATTACATCACAGACTGCATACTTGTGCAACACCCATGTGTGGATAGACAGGCAGAGGGCTCATGCCAAGGCAGGTATGGTGAGTACAAACTTAAAACAAGTCATTAACATTTGTAAAGCTCACTAGGCTTATGGGACAAAAGACAATATGCCTGTGCAAAACAGTATTAATATAATGTTTACAAATGAATGCTTTGCACCTGCTAGAATACAAATATTTAACAGGTGTGTTTGAAATCTCTCCATTGTTACAGAAACCACTACCCAGCTCACTGTATAGAAATACTGTTTTTTTAAACTCTCTGCAGTAATGTAATGAAGCTGCACAAACACAATAATTCCTGAACAATTAAGGAGACAGATGCAGAAGAAGAATACTTTTCATGCCACGGTATCTAACCCAGAGCCACTGCATATTGGTATTCAGATCTGCAAATCATGGCTATCTACAAACAGTTCAGAAAGTTCAGCTCTTCTTGGCCCTTTTGCATTCTGTTATATGAATGGATGAATTAGTGTAAGCATATACAAGAAAGAGTAACATTATATGACTCTAGGAATGACTAGAGTGATTTAATTTTAGAAAACCTTGTAGTGAAAATCAGCTAGATCCAGCAGTTGACAGAAAAAAAAAAATCACTGAACCGTTCTACTATATATCACAATAAGATTGTATATCCTTTATTATAATACCTATGCCTATCTCATGGTGTCTACAAAGTTAGCTGTGGTTACGGAAGGCTTGGAGAAAAACAATTTCTTGAGAAGGAATAGAAAACCAGCAACACTTTATTTCTTTTTAAATTTTAAAATAAAAATCCTAATAAAACATACCAATACCTGAAGGGACATGGTGGCAAAACTACACATTTTCCTCTGAGCTGCGTAGTCCTGTCTAAGACACAACAGCTCCAATCTGCTCATTTCCACAAGCAATGAAGATCACAGTATCACAGTATGTTTGGGATTGGAAGGGACCTCAAAAGATCATCTAGTCCAATCCCCCTGCTGGAGCAGGAACACCTAGGTGAGGTCGCACAGGAACATGTCCAGGCGGGTTTTGAATGTCTCCAGAGAAGGAGACTCCACAACCTCCCTGGGCAGCCTATTCCAATGCTCTGTCACCCTCACTGAGAAGAAGTTTCTTCTCAAATTTAAGCGGAACCTCTTGTGTTCCAGCTTGATCCCATTACCCCTTGTCCCATCATTTTTTGCCACCAAGAAGAGCCTGGCTCCATCCTCATGGCACTCACCCTTTATATATTTATAAACATTGATAAGGTCCCCCCTTAGTCTTCTCTTCTCCAAACTAAAGAGACCCAGCTCCCTCAGCCTTTCTTCATAAGGGAGATGCTCCACTCCCTTAATCATCTTTGTTGCCCTACGCTGGACCCTCTCCAGCAGTTCCCTGTCCTTCTTGAACTGAGGGGCCCAGAACTGGAAGAACTGGAAGATGACTTGTGTTGCCCTCCAAGAAGCATCCAAGAGTTTAGCCACAACAAAAATATTAATAATAATTTTATCTCTTCCCAGCTGTGGTAGCAGGGGTGTAAAAATGGTGTCTGTACAAAGGGCAGAGAAGTCTTTCGCACAGTGCAAATGAGAATATAAAAGGCTGCGGTGGGTTCAAGCCACAGTGCTGGCAGTGCAGCAATAAAGAGGAACAGTCACCCCATGCACAGTCAAGGGCCAAGTCAAGGGCTCCCAGGCTGGATGCAGCCTGCAGCTCATCCAGTCTGCAGACTCCACAGGGAGAGTGGGCTGGGCATGCATGAATTGCTGGAATGGTGGCAACCAGCTCCTACTGACCTCACTTCCTTCTTTACCATTGCAATGGGTTACTATATGTGCTCTACAGGTATATATCTTTTTCCTTTTTGGGAAGATGGCAGAGCACCCTGGGCTCTATTGGCTGCTCTGGTTACAGCAGTTTTATGTCCTCCCTTAGGAGAGGCAGACTGACCAATTTGCTCACAGGGCCCTTAGGTTGGAAAGCTTGTACACTAGTGTTACAGTTTAACCCTGGGCTGGCAGCTAAACAGTAGACAGATGCTCTCTCTCACCTTTCCTTTCCCAGGGGGAAGGAAGGGTAAAAGAGGAAAGACTTGTGGGTTGAAATGGAAACAGATTTAATAGAACAATAATAAAAGAAGAGTGAATAATAAAGTGAATATAATAAAATGTACAAAGCTGTACAAATATACAAAGCAATACTTAGCCTCTGGAACATGTACTGCTAGCAATGAACGCTAGAGGGCAGACACTGCGAGCACAGTGAGTCCAGTAAAACATGGAAAGCACAGCGGGCATGGGGAAGTGAGAGGAATCAGGGATTGGGAACAAGAGCAGGAACAGGACCCCTCACGGATGGCAACCATCGAAGAAAAAGAGAGGGCTGTCCCCAGCAACTTCCTGCTTATATATGGAGCTTGACATTCATAGTATGAAATCTTTCTGTTGGCCAACTTGGGTCAGCTGTCTTGGATCTCCTTGTCCCTACGTTATACACCTTCTTACTTACAAAACATGGGAAACAGAGGAATGTCCTTGGTTTCCTTAGCAATAAGTATCAACATTAGTTTTCCCAGAATTTTTCTCATACCAGAAGCTAAAGAAATGGCATTTGTGGAGAAGAGAATCAATTCTATCCCAGCTAAGCATAAAAATTACCTAGGTAACAATTGTAAATAACAAGCATTCTCAGCGCTATTCTCATGCTGAATTCAAAAATGCTGCAGTTAATTAGAAGAAAATTGACTACCCTGGCTGAAACCAGGACAACTAGTCATACCTTCAGACTGTGAGGTCTCCAAAGCAAAGCATTCCTGGTTTGAGTGAGGTCTCCAAAGCAAAGCTGGTTTGAGTGAAAATGGGTTAATTTTCTTCATTCAGGAAGAAACCTATCTTTTTCATAGCTAGCATGTTCATTATTTGGACTCAGTTTGAGAACAAGAGAACACCCCAGCACAGAGTTAATGTTTTTAATTGCTCTGGTCTGAGAGCCAAGAACACTCTGAGTGCTCTGCCCACAGGTGTGAGGCATTGAGGAAGGGGGGTATTGCATTCTGGGACTGGCTTGAGTATCTTTTATTTGTATTTTATAGATATATTTACTAGTAGTGTATTACTATTTTGTTATTTTATTAAACTGTGTTTATCTCAGTCCAAGTTTCTCCCTTCCCTTTAGATTATCTCCCCTATTGGGGGGGGGGGGGGGGGGGCTGGAGGGGGGGAGAGGGTGAGTGAGTGGCTATCATGGTTGTATTGCTAGCTCAGGTTAAACCATGACAGGGTTTGTGGCACCCAGCGTGGGGCTCGAAAACATTAAAATTTGGCACTAAAAAGGGGTGAAATTTGGAGATTTGGGTGGTTTTACTGCTGTGACACAGATTCAATTTTCTTGGCACAGTGCCAACTCAGGGTTAAGATACTCACAGGTCCATGTGCTTTGGATGTCATCTAGTAGTATAAAAGCAGATTGAATTATATTGGTTTAAAGATGTTGTGGCATAAATTGTATCAGCTACTCTCTACAGTGTGTTCTGCAGTACCTTATTTGTGCTGGGCATATTTCACTAATAGGTTCATGCATTCTATTAGATCTGGAAACTGGATGATGGTGATGATTTTACTTTGTGGTTTGGCACTGGTTTATTTTATTTTACTCCAGCTGAGAACTAATTTATATTAATTACTGTTGTATTTAGAGAAACCTCCAGTAGAGATTAAAGAGAAATACACTTATGTGTTTTCCAATTGGATGAACCAATCTATAGAAAAGCTAACTAATGATACCTTTCCTTTTACATTAGGACAGATTACAGATGTTTTTGAGAGTTTTGAGTATCCTTGGGGATTTGATCGTACTCTGTTGGTATTGTCAGTTCTGCTGAATGTGTGTCATTTCGTGCTAGTGATAAGAGAGATGATGCTAAATAGGAGGATCGCATCTTTTCTAACTCCTGAGACTTACGTTGTGTGTTCTCAAGCCTCAGCAACAGGCATGGCAGCTACAGCTGCTGCCTGCCCCAAACAGGGGAAAGCAGCAAAGGCAGCTCCAGCTCCTACACAGAGCAAGGCAGACAAGACTACTATTAAAGCACCCGTAGCCACTACCGCCCCGAACACAGACACTGCCGCTTTTTCAGCCTCAGCAACTGACAAGGCAGCTCCAGCTCCTACACAGAGCAAGGCAGCCAAGGCCACTGCTACAGCCCTGCTACCCCCCCAACTGCTGACACTGCCGCTTCTCCAACCTCAAAGACTGACAAGGCAGCTACTGCACCCCCCCACACTGGGCATCACTGCTGCTGCAACCACAGCAGCCACTGTAATTATGCCAATGCCGGTGACAGTCATTTAGACTCTGGAAATAAATAAAGAGATAGTGAGCCCATGTCAGCATCAGTTTCTGGTTGTAAGAGTCACAAGAAATATTACTTGTGCTGCCAAGGGGCATCATCAACACAAGGGGAAAAGGAAGTGACCACTCGATCCTTTTCTACAAGTGAACTGAGAGATATGTGAAAAGATTTCGGTCATTGTGAAGGCGAGAATGTTGTAACCTGGCTGCTCCGATGCTGGGATAACGGAGTTGATGATCTGGAACTAGAAGGTAGGGAAGCCAAGCAGCTGGGATCTCTGTCAAGGGATGCCACCCTTGATAGGGCAATTTCAAGAGAGAACAACTCCACCACCCTCTGGAGCTGACTCCTGACAGCTATGAAGGCAAGGGTTCCCTTCAAGGAAGATGTTGTATGTCATCCAGGGAAATGGAATACTGTGGAGAGAGGTATCCAGTTCCTGAGAGAATTAGATGTGTGGGAGATCATGTATTTTGAGCCAAACAGTCTGGAGGGGACAGATCCAGATAGAATCATTTCTACATGACCTATGTGGCGCAGGTTTGTACAAAGTGTACCACCAGCATATGCTATCGGCATCAATGACCTGGACAGCTACAGTTCAGCAAATCATAGCTGAAGTGATTAAGCAGCTTCGGGACTTTGAGGACAGCCTTGCTAGCTTTCTACGGGCTTGTGTCTCGACTGTGGAGAAACTGTGTGAAAAATCTGACCACTGGTTTGAAAAGTTGTTGCAAGAAATTAAAGCACTCAGAAAAGATAAGTTCTATTCATGACCTGTACGAGGGGCAAAAGGATGCTGGGACAGGAATTATCAGGGCTCATTTGCAGAATTTTAAACTAGATTCGAAGGGGGATGGGGTTGTAGCTGGGCTTGCAGCAGTGGGGCAGCACTCTAGAATTGATGAAGACCGGGGGGCCTCCCACCGCCCTAGGGTGAAATCGGTGTACTCAGCTCGCTCCCTGAAATGCCTGTACACCCACGCTCGCAGCATGGGGAATAAGTAGGAGGAGTTAGAAACCTATGTTCGGTCAGGTGATTATGATCTGGTGGCAACTACAGAGACATGGTGGGACAGCTCACATGACTGGAATGTGGTCATGGATGCCTATGTCCTTCTCAGGAAAGACAGGCCAGCCAGGTGAGGTGGTGGAGTTCCTCTTTATGTGAGAGAACAACTAGAATGTATTGAGTACTGTCCAGGGGCAGATGAGGAGTGAGTTGAGAGTCTGTGGGTGAAAGTTAAGGGGCAGGCTGGCATGGGTGATACTGTTGTGGGTGTCGATTACAGGCCACCAGATCAGGATGAGGACGTTGATGAGGCCTACAGGTAGCTGAGAGCAGTCTCGCAGTCACAGGCTCTGGTTGTTGTGGGGCATTTTAACTACACTGTTGTTTGCTGGAAGTACTACTCAGCCAGCCAGCCACAGTCCAGGAGGTTCCTTCAGTGCACTGATGATAACTTCCTGGTGCAAATGGTGGATGAGCCAACTAGAAGAGGAGCGCTGCTGGATCTCATCCTCACTAACAAGGAGGGTCTGGTTGAAGCAGTAAAGGTTGAGGTCTGCCTTGGTTGCAGCGACCATGAGATGGTGGAGTTCAGGATCTTGTGTGGTAGGAGCAGAATACCAAGCAGAATTGCAACCCTGGACTTCAGTAGGGCCATCTTTGGCCTTTTCAAACAATTGCTAGGGGAAATCCCATGGGCAAGGCTGCTTGAAGGTAAAGGGGCCCAAGATAGTTGGTTAGCATTCAGGGACTGCTTCTTCCAAGCTAAAGATCAGAGGATCCCAACACACAGGAAGTCAAGGAAGGGAGCCAGGAGACCTGCTTGGTTAAACAGGGAACTGCTGGGCAAGCTCAAGTGGAAGAGGAGAGTTTACAGATCATGCAAGGAGGGCTGGCCACTTGGGAAGAATATAAGGCTGTTGTCAGAGGATGTAGGGAGGCAACTAGGAAAGCTAAGGCCTCCTTAGAATTAAACCTGGCGAAGAGGAGTCAAGGACAACAGAAAGAGCTTTTTCAAATACATGGTGGATAAAACTAACACCAGAGGCAATGTAGGCCCACTGATGAATGGGGTGGGTGCCCTGGTGACAGAAGATACAGAGAAGGCAGAGTTACTGAATGCCTTCTTTGTCTCTGTCTACTCTGCTGGAGGCTGTCCTGAGGAGCCCTGTACCACTGAGGCCCCAGAGGAAGGCAGGACAATGGAGGAGTTAGCCTCAGTTGATGAGGACTGGGTTAGGGAGCAGTTAGGCAACCTGGACATCCATTAATCCAGGGGCCAGATGGGATTCACCTGCGGGTGCTGAGGGAGCTGGCTGAGGTCATTGCTAGACCACTCTCCATCATATTTGCCAAGCTGTGGGAAGTGGGAGAGGTGCCTGAGGACTGGAGGAAAGCAAATGTCACTCCAGTCTTCAAAAAGGGCAAGAAGGAGAACCCGGGTAACTATAGACCGGTCCGCCTCACATCCATCCCTGGAAAGGTGATGGAACAACTTATCCTTGGTGTCATCTCAAGGCATATCAAGGATAAGAGGGTCATTAGGGGCAGTCAACATGGCTTCACCAAGGGGAAGTCATGCTTTAACAACCTTATAGCCTTTTATGAGGACAGGACGAGGTGGATAGATGATGGCAGACATCATTCAGCATCACAATCCTTGCACCAACTGTACTTCATGTCCTGAGGAACCTTGCACCCCTGTGGCCCCAGGTAGAGAGATGATGGCAAAGCAGTGGATGTGGTCTATCTTGACTTCAGTAAAGCATTTGACACAGTCTCCCACAGCATCCTTCCTGCTAAGCTGAGGAAGTGTGGTCTGGATGATCAGGTAGTGAGGTGGACTGGGAACTGGCTGAAGGAAAGAAGCCAGAGAGTCATGGTCAGTGGGGCGGAGTCTAGTGGAGTGCCTGAAGGGTCAGTACTGGGACCAGTACTATTCAATATATTCATCAATTACTTCGATGAGGGAATAGAGTGCACTGTCAGCAAGTTTGCTGATGACACCAAGCTGGGAGGAGTGGCTGACACACCAGAAGGCTGTACTGCCATCCAGCGAGACCTGGACAGGCTGGAGAGTTGGTGTCACGGAGGTACCCCAAGGTTAGTTTAAGGGACAACAGGGTCCAAAACAACTTTTATTAAACCGGTGAGAAACAGGGTTTTAATACTCCAAAGTGACTTAAATAAAGGTTTGGATATCAGTTGAGGAAAAATTATTAAGGGGCAGCAACTAATACAACAGGCGGTCCACAGTGTGCATGCACGTGGCTTCACCAAAACAATGCCGGAGCTGGCCCTGAGTCTGAGACGAATACACACTTGCCTGAACACGGTGCGGGATTATTTTTAAAGAGATACACGCACTCGTAGTGAGTACGGTAAGTGTACACTCGCGATTCTGCGAGGGTAAATTTATAATACACTCGCAATCCTGCGAGGGTTAATTTACTTACACGTGCAAATGTGCACGGAATATTACACGTGCTTATGTGGTAGCACAGGAGGAAAATACACTTGCAATTATGAGAGGAAATAATTTATACACGTGCTCGTATTGAGCACGGAAAGTTACACGTGCAAATGTGCACGGAAAGTTACACGTGCAAATGTGCATGGAAAGTACACGTGCTTGTATTAAGCCTGGAAAGTAAGCGTGCAAATGTGCATGGAAAGTTACACGTGCAAATGTGCATGGAAAGTACACGTGCTTGTATTAAGCATGGAAAGTAAGCGTGCAAATGTGCACGGAAAGTTACACGTGCAAATGTGCATGGAAAGTACACGTGCTTGTATTAAGCCTGGAAAGTAAGCGTAACTAGTTGTAAAGAGACTTCTTAGTAAATTCACCATGCTAGCTTTTGAGGTCATGGGAGAGAATGAAAGAAAAGCTTTTTTTTGAGACCAATGGAATGCCAAATTTGGAACAAAGTTTTAACAGATGAATTCTTGTATTTGCCAGAAAGCCCTGTACCTCTCTTGGGTCAAGATTTGTTAAGTGAATTGTAAGCTCAAATAACATTTTCTGAGAATTCTGTTTAGTTGCATGTCCTACAAGAAGCTGCTTGGATGGTGCAGATCTGCTTGCTTCAAGCGAGAAATCTCCAAGGAAATTTTGAATGCTGTATTTCCACTAGTATTAACAGCCCATGTCTCGATAAAGAAACATTACACTGATAGAACTGAAACAGGACTTTGATCCGGTAAGGGAAAACAATATCCAATAAATATGACAGCCAAAATGGAGTTAGAAACTTCGATGAAGAAATTTATGGCAACCTTACAGGCTGACTGCATTCAATTGGACTTGCAGATTTGTCTTTTTATAGCTACAACATAGAAACAACCTGTGGCTATTGTGGGACAGTATGATGAGAATGCTAACAGACTGATATACCAATTGTTACTCTGATCAAGAAAAGCAGGGAATGAATTTAAGTCTTAATAGGCCATGATCCTTTTGTCATATATGTACGGTTTGTGAAATTTAATTTTGATTTTTTTATTTGCAATCCGTGTCCTTGTAAATTGCACTAGCTGATTTTCTTAACATCACAGCTTTTGGCATGCCTAAATGTAAAATGTAAATTGCTGCAGAATCTGCAAGTCTTTAACATCAGGTCACAGACCGTACTTGTATCTGGTCTGATCCTACATACTTGCACAGTTTTTCTAATGGTTCTGGGAAATCTCATAAAGCTGTAGTGGTCTGGCATGAAGATAACAATTGGCATCATTCTGTAAAAAGTATTGAAGGTTCAACCCAGTTAGCAGAGCTTGGCGCAGCTTTACATTACTTAGAGCTTTTTAAGGAGGAACCTCTAAATTTGATTTGTGATTCTGAGTACATAGTCAAGGTCCAACACACATCTGATTCTGAACTGTTTTTTTGTTTTTGTTTTTTGGTTTTTTTTTAAACAAAAAGGGGGCAGAAGTAGGGAAAACACCACAAAACCAATTGTCAAAAGCATTGTATGTGATGAGTCACTTATATCTAAGTGGTGCAGCCCAAATTTGCCCTGTGATGAAGCACTTTGCAAGTATGACCCAAAACCATGCTAAATCAGAAAGAACCTACATTAGTTATGGTCAAATCACTAGTTAATGGTCAATGGAAAAGGCCACATCAATTGATAACCTGGGGGAGAGGCTATGCTTGTGTCTTTACAGATCAAGGGCCGCAATGGTTGCTGGCACGAAATGTGAAACCTGTGTTATCTTCCTGACAATGATTGCTGCAGCTGCTGCGTTTTGGATGCCTGCACAGATAAACACTAACATGTGAATTACTTTAGCCAACATGACTGACCAGGACTCCATATGCCTAGCCATGGCATCTCCAGAAAACCCTGGAGTTAAAGCTGGGAGAGAAAGGGTTTGTTTTGAACTTTGTGGTGGATGGCAGGGAGTGCCTTTGAAGGCAACTGCGAGGCTGATGTGACCTCGAGTGAAAATGAGTTTGACATCCCATTCTAGTAGCTCTCTAGTATATGGGATTTGGCATGATGAGAATGTAAGAACTTGCTGATATCTTAGCTGTTGTCAGGGAGACGAAGGTCTTTCTAGACTTTCTATCTGCAGGTGCAAGGCAGCTAGGAAGGCAGGCATATCTGGGACAGACCTTGACTGACATCCAGGCTG
Organism: Columba livia; assembly: GCF_036013475.1. NCBI lineage: Eukaryota > Metazoa > Chordata > Aves > Columbiformes > Columbidae > Columba > Columba livia. Next base: position 4,896,915 of record NC_088641.1, on the reverse strand, counting down.
ATCAATGACAATATTCCATACTATTAGTGTCATGCTCCTTCTATAATGGGAGTCGGCTTTTCTGGCTGATTAGATCCATTCTAGTTAAGCTCAGTTAGATTTGCTAGTTCAGCCTTTTGCTCTTTTGCTGTTTTGCAGCTTGTGGATGGGTTTCTATTGGATGGAGATTTGTTATTGGACTAGCTGGCATTTGGGCCTTTCTGCCTTTTGCCTTTATTTGCTCTCTCCCCGGGATCAGCTGTTTGGGACCATAGTGTTCTTACAGAATCATAGAATCATAGAATCATATTATGCTAGGGATTGGAAGGGACCTCGAAAGATCATCTAGTCCAATCCCCCTGCCAGAGCAGGAACACCTAGATGAGGCTACACAGGAACATGTCCAGGTGGGATTTGAATGTCTCCAGAATAGGAGACTCCATAAACTCCCTGGGCAGCCTGTTCCAGTGCTCTGTTATCCTCACTGAGAAGAAGTTTCTTCTCAAATTTAAGTGGAACCTTTTACGTCCCAGTTTGTATCCATTGCCCCTTGTCCTACCATTGTTTGCTGTGGACAGGTTTTGATAGATAAAGATTTGTTGCTGAATTAGTCAGGCTCAAAGGAATCTCAAGGCCTCTTAGAGAAGCTGAGAACAGAAACTGCTGTGAGAGAGAGGGGCGTTCCTCAGTCACCGGGGTCCTGGCGTGGCGTGAATCATCGGACGTATCATCAGGGAGACTCCAGCGCATGGACAGCCCACGACACTCATTTAACGAATCCATGATTGGAGCGTGGACGCGTGATTAGAATATAGTTACGTATATAAGGAGACTTGTTTCTGTAATAAATGGCTTAGCGTGATTCACATTGAATCGACTTGTTTTGCTGAGTCCTTATCTCGTTCCTACAGGTGTGGATGTGGGGGGAAATAGCACAAGAATTGATAGATTACAATAGGAAATATGGCCCAGTAAAAATCCTATAAGAGAGGTCGAGAGGAATCCATCATATTGAAGTCAAAAAGCTGCCCCTCTCTGCCAGCACTGCTGCTGTTACCGGTATCCCAAGAAAGAAGCATCCGTCCGTTAAAACAGGAAAGGGAGAACAGCCTAAGGTCCGACAACAATGGTGGGTTTTGGGAATTAAAAAGGGAGTTCCCAGGGACATAATGGAAGGCTTACCCCTTGATAAACTTAGTAAACTAGTATCAAGGTGGCGAAATCCAAAAGAACATTCACAGAATGTAAAAGAAATCCTACCTGTTGTATCTTCAGCTCCCTCCCCCGCTGAGGATGAAAGCCTCTCCCAGGATCAGGAAAACTAGAACCTCCATTCCTTAGTAGTGGGCGGGGGAATGGGGGATGGATTTATATCTGACAGCTCACACATACCAAAGGGGGAGATTTGTTAATCACAGCTATAGTGGGCCCTAAGCGTGCACCCGTAACTTTTTTAATTGACACTGGTGCACAGATTTCTGCTCTAAGTGAAGTAGATGCTGATAGGTGTGGAGTTTTTCCCTCGAAGCAATGTTTCTGTGTCCTTAACAGAAGTTATGAAAGTTGCTTGGGTAAAATTGTTATTGCCAGGAAATGAGAGCACAGTCACTATTAAGATGGTGACTGGAGACATTCCTAACAGTTTGCTAGGTATGGATACCCTCAAAGGCAGACAGTGGGAAGATTCAGAGGGATTATTGTGGACTTTTGGAATGCCACCATTGTCACATCTAAGGCTATTGCAAGTCCCACCAGCACTCCCACATAGTCATGTTACAAATGTAAAACAATACCCGTTGCCCCTAGGTGCCAAAGAAGGCATAAAACAAGTTATACAAGAAATGAGAGAACAAGGAGTCATAATTAACACACACTCTCCTTTTAACTCTCCAGTGTGGCCAGTTAGAAAGCCCAACAGGACGTGGTGACTTACAATAGATTTTTGGCGGCTGAAGGCCAACACTGAACCTCTAACTGCCGCAGTCCCCAATCTGGCTGAGCTAATAACCATGATACAAGAAAAAACTCATCCAGTCATGGCAACAATAGATGTCAAGGACATGTTTTTCATGATACCGTTGCAGCCAGAAGACAGAGATCATTTTGCTTTCACCTGGGAAGGACAACAGTACACTTTCACCTGACTTCCCCAAAGGTACAAACATTCTCCCACACTAGCTCATCACGCTTTAGCCCAAGAGCTAGAAAAAATACCCAAACCCGAAGGCATAGCTGTTTATCAGTACATTGATGATATTCTTGTAGGTGGAAATGAAAAAACAGAAGTAGGGGCAACCCAACAGGATATAATTACACATTTAGAAAATCTGGGTTTGCAAATTCCCCCCAAAAAGTTTCAAAAGCCCTCACAAGAAGTAAAATTCCTGGGAATCTGGTGGAAGGGAGGGATGACCTGTATCCTGCCGGACACTCTTGCTTCCTTAGATCAGATCAAAATGCCTGAATCAAAAAAGGATTTGCAGTATGTTTTAGGGTTGTTGTTTTTTTGAAGGAAACACATCCCAGACTTTTCTATCATTGCTAGACCTCTTTACAATCTGTTAAGAAAAGGGGTAAAATGGGAATGGACAGCTGTCCTGGTTTTGTTAATAAACAAGTTTCTCTTTTAGTGAATTTGCCTGTCAGCTAAAGCCTTCATATTAGCTGCATTTTCCTGGAGAACCAGATACATGTTTTGGTAAACATAGCAAAGGGATGTTAACTTATTGATAAGGACAGATTCACATCTCGCGAGAGGGGCAACGAGAAACCAGTGACCAAGAAACTGACCAACTGTGTATAACATTCCATTCACGTGAATACTTCATATAAAAGTGGGAGATCACAAGGATCTCAGCCCTCTTTGCCCTTCTTCATCCCTTCTGCTTATGGCTGACATTAGGAGAGGACCTTGCTAGTCGTCCCTGCGAACTGAGGCCTAGTGAGAAACAGAATCCAGCTCCGGTTCGCTGCAGAGTCTAATCCAGGACTTTGGGTGCCAGCTCTGTAGCTGCTGAGACTTTCAAGATTGGTTTTATATATTTTGCATTATTTTCTCTGTTCTTATTAGTAGCACTAGTAAAACATTTTTAATTTTTCCAAGGCTCTTCTCTCTGTCCTTCTTTTCCTCCCGATCGCCTGTCCTTAGTGGGAAGGGGGGAGAGGGAGGGGCAAACGGGGGAACCGGGGGAAGAGGAGGTTAACAATACATCTGCCGTGGTTTTATTGTCACCCTGCAATCTAAACCCTCGACAGCATGTGAATTTGTGGGCCAAATGCCGCCCACAAGATATGCATGGGAGCATGACTGAAAACAGACTGAAAACAACGCTAGTGTGGTGTGTTTGGAATAACATTTTTTGAAAAAACATCCTGTCTAACCTCTTGGTCCAGGCCTGTATCTGTAAACCTATAAACTGTGAACTGGTAATAAAGAGAGCTCAGCTCTGCCTGGCTCTGCTCTCGCTGCTAACAAGAACTTTGTGCCTGTGCATCTCTGTCTGGGTCTGTATGAATCGTTCCTCATCACCGCAAATGGTGCCCCGTGTGAGTATTTGACTCCTGTGAGGCTCTTCATTGAGCAGAGTGTGTGTGGCAGCGATCATGCAGTCCAACAGGTGAGTAAATTTTATTTGTGGCCACTAGTCCCTGGGTATAGCAGGAACAAGCAGTACTCATTGAAAGAGAGAGCTGCGGGATTGCATTAGTAATAGAACAAGCTGCTTCCCCGTACATAAGCTATATCCACGAGTTTTACGGTACATATTACGTGCTTCTGTGTATTGCCTCTCTGAAAATCAAGCAGCTTGTCAGGAATGTGAGTTAATTGTTTTACTTGTTGTTGTTACAGTTGTTTCTTTGTGATATTGCTTAAGTGCACTGTAAGACTTCTCCCCATTTCTCCCACTTAGGCTGCAAGCTGCTCAGTGATTCCCCCCCTCCCTCCCTCTTCTCATGGTTTTTACTTATGAGATGGGGTCGGGAATGACTGTTTTCAGTTGTGTTCCTAAGAAATAGGTATTGGGAAGTGTTTTAAATACGAGGAAAAAGGATCTTGTGAAATACTGTAATCGATAGTGGCTGCTGTGTAAGTTAGATGATTGGGAAAAGTGGACAGAGAATAGAACCTTGAAGTATAATACTTTGTTGCAATTAAGGTTGTTTTTAAAGCAAGAAGAGCAGGGCAAAAAATAAATCTCTGCAAGAGATCATTAAATCATTGCAGACACTTTTACAGGCAGAATGGTTTGAACTTCAACAAGCTGAGAGAGAATTAACTGAAAACATATAAGTCACAGAAAACTTGCAGAAATCTGCTAGATGCTTTTCATTATTAACCTGTTTTCTTTGTAGGTATCTGTTTAAACATATTACAGTTTCGTGGGTCTTTGCCAACTATATGGTACAGTGGGTTCACAGACTGTTAAATCATGAGAATCCATGGACTCAAAGTGTACATTTTGTGATAATATGGAAGACCATGAGTAATTTAGTTCTTTATCACGTGTGTGATAGTTGTTACATTTTTTTTTAGCATGCTAGCTTTATTTCAGCATCCAGACTTGTGCAACTCTGTGATAGGTTGTGTCTCATCTCGGTGTACTAAATTTGGCTCTTTTGTACGCACACCAGGTAAAGAATCCTGTTTTTGGGATAACACTTGTAGCATCCCAAATGAGATATTAATAAAAACCTTGCCCAGTCCAGCTTGCTTAAGAATGGAAGGGGAGCAGGTGCCGATTGGGCTCCAGTGTGCACTGACCTATATTGTCAGGGAAACCCAGCAGTACCTCTACCTGGCTGAGCAGTAAGTGGCCCAAAGGTGCAATGCTAAAATCGTGATACTGTCTGGAATGAGTGTAATTGTGATCCATTTGCATATTTGAACTTGGTATTTGGTTTGCATATCTGAGCTCAGTATTTTAGTTTGCATATTTGTATTTGGTACCAAAAGAATTTAGTTTAGGGACATAATTACAAAATTGGAACTGGTTCCGCTACTAAAATACCACCTTGCTCCCCCTTAGGATGCATCCTTGTGTGGGAATCCTCCGATAAAAGAAAATTTGATATGGTATTGTACTCAACTGTAGAATGTAGATTGTAGATGTGGAATTCTGGGGTTTAGTGCTGTATTGCAATTAATGTTGTTCTGCAGAACTTTGGAAAAAATTGGATGAAGTACAGTACTGTAAGTTAATTTGCTCTTATCGTTATCTAATAATTTTGAGACCAGAAAATTATTTAAGCTGGTAAACTCTGATTCGCATTGAATTTATGTGCTAGTTGGAGATATGGGAAAGAAAGCTAAATGTTATGATGGATGTGAACTTGGGAGAGGTTGTATTTAAAAGTTCCTAGAATATGAACTGATTTGGATCTAGGAAAATGAAAATAATAGATTGATGTTTAATATGCTGTTTCTGGACATCTATAAGAAATTGCAAAAGGTAAATGGGGCTAAGGTGTGTAACTATTGCTGAGATAACTGGAATTGCATATAAAATGTATTATGGCTGGAATGAAATGGAAAAACAAAAAAGCAAAATATCCCAGGCCTGTGCTGTACAGTTTGAACATAAAATTTAGGCCTATGTCAAGCTGCAAGATAAACTCACCTCATAACCGAGGAATCTGCCAGACACTGGCAGCACCCACTTGGTACCAGCGACTATGCCACCTGCGTTTCCTTGCCTGTATCTAAACTGCAGCAAGACGAAAAAGAAAAAAAGTAGAAAAACCTGGATGCCCACTGCTAAAGTGGCAAAAGGGGAGTTTCTCCACCCCCCTGCCACAGCGATGTTGCTGCTAGAGAACTGTAATACTGCATTAAGGAATCTGAGGGTGAAATTTAAATGCATCCTCAGCGGATCCGTAGTTCTATTGACGCTGGGAAATTAAACCAAAAATCTTTTAATAAACTTATTCTGTGGTAACTAGTTGTAAGAGACTTCTTAGTAAATTCACCGTGCTAGTTTTTGAGGTCATGGGAAAGAAAGAAAGGCCATTTTTTGAAACCAATGGAATGCCAAATTTGGAACAAAGTTTTACCATATGGATTCTTGTATTTGCCAGAAAGCCCTATACCTCTCTTGGGTCAAGATTTGTTAAGTAAATTGTAAGCTCAAATAACGTTTTCTGAGAATTCTGTTTAGTTGCATGTCCCATAAGAAGATGCTTGGATGGTGCAGATCTGCTTGCTGCAAGTAAGAAATCTCCAAGGAAATTTTGGATGCTATATTTCCACTATTATGGGCAGCCAAAGTATCGGTAAAGCCACCACTATGCTGATAGAACTGAAACAGGACTTCAAGCTGGTAAGGAAAAGCAATATCCAATAAACATGAAAGCCAAAATGGGGTTAGAGACTTTGATGAACAAGTTTGTGACAACCTTACAGGCTGACTGCATTTGATTACACTTGCAGATTTGTCTGTTTGTAGCTACAACACAGAAACAACCTGTAGCTATTGTGGGACAATATTATGAGAATGCGAACAGACTGATATATTTGGAATGGATTTTTTTTGCTCAATTCTTTTCATAAAACTGTTACTCAGCTTCTAGAATTGATTGTTACTCTGATCAACAAACACAGAGAGTGGATTCAGGTCTTAATAGGCCACGACCCATCTGTCATCTATGTACCATTTGTGAAATCTGATTTTGATTTTTTTAATTTGCAAGCTATGTCCTTGTAAATTGCACTAGCTGATTTTCTTAATCCCATAGCTTTCGGCATGCCTAAATGTAAACTGCTGCAGAATCTGCATGTCTTTGACATCAGGTCACAAACCATACTTGTATTTGGTCCAATGCTGCATGCTCACACAGTTTCACATTTTTTTTTGATGATTCAGGGAAATCTCATAAAGCTGTAGTGGTCTGGCGTGAAGATAATGATTGGCACAATTCTGTTAAAATTATTGATGGCTCAACCCAATCAGTAGAACTTGGCGCAGCTTTACATTCCTTAGAGCTTTATAAGGAGGAACCTCTAAATTTGATTCGTGATTCTGAGTATGTAGTCGAGGTCCTACATCACATCCACTCCACCTTTCTTAAAGAAATCTCACAACAGCAGCTCTTTGAAATGTTTGTATCATTGCAAACTGCATTACAGTATTGCAGATACCCATCGTTTGTTACTCATATATACTCTCATACAACTTCACTGAGGCATGGAGATGACCTTACAACCCTTGAGGTTGTAAGGAAGGTATGCAATTACAATGTCAGACACACAGGGAAAAAAAATCACCCAAAATGTGTGTATTTTACAGTAGTTGTGAGCTTGGTTAAATATAGTTAAGTGTTACATATTCATGAAAGCTTTAGGAGTGCCTATACATATTCATAACCTGTCCCCAAGAAGGCGGTTCTTATTACAATGAGTTCCAGGAGACCATTTCCATAGTCTCCTTCTCCGGCTCCTCCTGGTTGCAGCTGCGCATTGATTGTGAACCCGGGTCCTCTTTCTCTGTACACAGTCACCTTTGGTCCAGTGTGATGAGTTGCTTAGGTCTCAGACTGCTGAGCTGGTTAAAACTGGCGTATCCCCTGTCCTGTGCCTAAGTTTCTGTTATCTAGTTCACCCAAGGATGCACCAAGGATGCACCCAAGGATTATTATCTTTGCAAGGCGTCAGCGAAGTCCTGTTTCTCGTACAATAAGTTACACAGAGCTAAGCAAGGCTAGGCAATAGTGATGTGGGTTAAAAGGTTAGCACTCTAAGTGTCTAGTGATGTGGGGTAGGGTTAGTTCTTTAAGTGTCAAGTGTTAGTTCTTTAAGTGTTAATTAGTTAATTGTCAATTCCCTGTATCATCACCAGGTCCCATAACAGAAGGAAATGCAGTTGCAGACTCGTATACTGTAGCTACAGTCATCTTCCACTCTGCCAGGGCATCACATGCTTTTTTCCATCAAAATGATGCTGTCTTAAAAAAGATGTTTGATCAGACACTCGAACAAGTGGAAGACATAGTTCACTCTTGCCTGGAATGTCAAGGCCTGATTACAAATTTACATTCCCTTGGAGTTAACCCCCGCATGCTCACAGCTAATGCCATTTAGTAGACTGATGTTACATATGTCTCATCTTTTGGTCATTTGAAATATGTACACATTTCTATAGATTCTTTTTCAGGTATGCTTTATGCATCTGCTTATACTAGTGAAAAAATGCAAGGCTGTTCAGTGCCACTGGACCTGCTGCTTTGTTATGCTTGGTGTGCCACAACAAATTAAAACTGACAAAGGTCTTGGCTTCACTGCCAGATCCACGCAATATTTTTTATAGCAGTGGGGTGTTTCCCATGTCACAGGTATTCCACATTCTCCCACTGGACAGGCTATTATTGAATGGGCACATTCCACACTGAAATGTTATTAAAACAAAAAAGGGTATATGATGCCTCAGGAACAATTAGACAATGCAACATATACTCTAAGCTTTTTGAATCATACTATGCCTCCCCTCCTCTATCACAGCCGTGTTCCAGATTCACTGTCTCAGAGGCTAAAGGTTTTGTATTGGGATCCCCTGCACAACAGTCAATGGCAAGGACCTGTAGAACTAATCACCTGGGGGAAGGGATATGCATGTGTTCTTCTTTCAACAGGACTTAAGTGGCTTCCTGCGAAATACATTAAACCTTACTATAAGTTGGAGAAACGTGACACAGAACCCAGTGCCAGAGATGGAATGTCTGCAGCAGAGGGTAATGAAGAAATGGAAGACACCAAAGGAAGAGGCCAGTGATGTTACCTGGGGGCAGCTGAAGAAGTTACAACAAAATGCAAGTATTATGATGGCAGCCGCAGGCGCCCCCTCACTCCAGTTAACACCTTCTTAGCCTATTTGGCTATCATATCCTGCAACAGTGCAGTTGTATGGGAATCTACCGGAAGATTGGTGAGGAGACTGGTTAAATGTAAATACACTCAAGTGACTTGAGTGAGTCTGTAGAAAAAGCACATACATCACACTAATTGTTTTACTGACCTTGTTTGCTTGATGAGTAAAACCTCTGTGTTAGATAACATAGGCCTGTGAGAATCTCTAGGCACCTTATCACTATTGTTGCAGGAAAATAGGAAATTAGGATTTTAGGCCTATATCAGTGTTATAAGATGTGCTGCTAAGGCTGCAAGTCTCAGCTTGTCCCCTGTATAGTTCTTACCCAGAACCATGAGCATGGTTACCTTATGCTTGCTTTATACCCTTAGTTAAGACATTGATAAATGCTATTCTTAGGGTTGCTGATTTCTATGCTAGACTGGTGAACTATGGATAACAAATGAGACAGGTGGAACTTCAAAAGAAGCTAGCCCTGCGACCCGATGACCTTTCGTTCGGTACTTGCCAAGAAAGAAGAAGTGGAACCCGCAGATCACTGGAACGGAAGGAACCTGAGGATATCGACAGTGATAGATATCGACAGTGATAGACAGTGATAAATTTTGCTTAGTTGCATAATACCTGTTAGAACCCTACATAATGACTAGTTATACTGCTGTATGATTGTCACTCTCTGAGGAGGTGACCCAATGCTGCTGTTCCTGTGAATCTTCTACAATAAATACTGCTCAGAGTAACCCACAAGAGTTCGAGTCTCTATCCAGCGCCTACCTACTACCTTTTTTCAGTTGGCAACCCAGATGGGACTCTGTAGCACAAACTGAAACAACGGGACCTGGCCAGGGACAGGTGAGTTCGAGTCTCTCCTGTTCTCCCGATTTGTTTCTTTTCTTTATATTTTTTTTAGAGTTCAAGTCTCTAAATATATTTACAAGGATGGGGGCTGGACCCTCAGTTCCTAAAAATACACCTTTGGCTGAAATGATTTCAAATTGGGGAAGATTGTCAGGAACCACAGGGTTGCACATAAAAAGATTAATCGCCCTCTGCCAGGATGATTGGCCTTTTATAAGCAGAGTGGCTGGGGCTTCCCTTGATGATCAGTGGCTGATTTATGGCTCATTTGAAGAAACTAAATTGCAGTCTCTCCGTAAAATCCTGGAGGACCGCCAGCCCCAACAAATGGGCTATTTGTATTTGTGGTTTGACTATGCTGATATACGAAAACGAAAGCAACTCCAGAAGAGCATGAATAAACACCAATTACTTGCTTATCTGGATGATAAAATAAGTGACAATTCTAAGTCCAAAACTGATTCATCTGCAGGTATTTTCCCTATGACTTTATCCTATGTGGCTAATCCTAGAGCTGGTCGTAGTAATGCTGGCAACCAGCCACCGCTTCTTGGGGTAACTACACATTACCCCTGGAAACCTGGTGATCTTTTACTCCGGCATGATAAAATGCCACGACTCCGTAATGACGCGGAGCGATGCTCTAAAATAATTCAAAATATTGCCCGAGATTACTCTCCCATCTGGAATGATATGCAAACACTTTTGTCCGAATTATTTACACATGTGGAAAAACAAAAGATCCTGGCTAAAGATAAAGAACTGGCTGAACAGGGACATAATCCCTGGCCAGAACAAGATCCAAATTGGAACTTACATGAGGAGGACCAAAAAGCTACCTATTTAGTTGCAATTGATAATCTGATTGAAGCAATTCGAAAGTGTGATGAAAAAGTGACAAATTGGTCAAAAGTTACAGAGTGCCAACAGGCTCCTGATGAACACCCAGGAGACTTTTGGCACCGCTTAAGAAAAGCTTTAATACAGTATGGAGGAATGACCGAAGATAATTTTCAGGAACCATTGGCTATTAGCATTTTTGTCAATCAGTCAGCCCCTGATATTCGAAAACATTTTCAAAAACATATGCCTGGCTGGCAAGCAGAGAATTTACAAAAAGTTCTCTCTGTTGCTAATTTTGTGTATAACGGCCGTACAGAAGAGCAACAACGTAAGCTACAATTAGAAAGGGAGGCTGAGCGCCTTCGGCAGGAGAAAGAACGTGAGGTCGAACGTAGACGGTATCAGAGAGAAAGACAGGAAGATATGCACTTACTAGCTGTAGCTATAGCTCAGGGGGTTTCTGCAACTCGGGGACGTGAGTATCCCCGAGGAGTCCGAGGGGTATTCCGAGCTCGCTTCCCTTGGGGCCGGGGACTCCTCGGCAGAGGAATCGGGATGGGAAGTTCCTTTCCACCTATGGGGGGTTCTTTCCCTGTTACAAACCCTGCTGTTACCAACCCTACGAATGACGCAACGCAATTAACCTGTTTTTGGTGTGGTAATTTAGGACACGTGCAACTTGAATGCCCGTTGCGACCCCAATATCAACCAGGAGCTACTCTACCTGCACCTGCTGCCACTGCTGGTTGTCAACTTGGTGGTATTACTGACGCCCCTTCTGCTCCGCCGCCTCCATATCATCGTAGCTACTCTCAGTAAGCATTGCGTAATGACCTTAGAAATTTCCTCTACAGGCCATGTCTTAGCTGATGTTAATGGAAAATCAGTCTCTTTCTTAGTAGATACTGGGGCTACACTCTCGCTTCTCAACTTTGATGTGCCACAAACATCGCAGGAAATTATTGCTATCAAGGGTGTTACAGGCTCTGTGCTTAACCATGCTCTCTCTAAACCACTCCCTGTTACTTTAGGCGATAAAGTTACATGGGCTCGCTTTATTGTTGCACCGGGGGCACCGACTTCTTTGCTGGGACGAGATCTCTTACAAGAGTTTGGCACTCAATTGAACTATGGTAAAGGTAAAGCTAAATTGATTTTTATTGGAAGTGTTTTCACTCTAGATCATACTCCGAAGAAAGAAGTGGCCATTCCGTGGGAATTGCGGAATGTGCCTTCTGGACTTTGGAGTCGTACAACTAAAGATATTGGTCTTTTGAAGTCTGTGCTGCCGGTTGTTATTAAAACTAAAGGTGGTCCCCCTCCTGCTATTAAGCAATATCCAATACCAGCTGTTGCATTACCGAGTTTGCGAAAACAAATTCAAACCTTTCTCGATGAAGGGATTCTAAAACCTGTTATGAGTCCATTTAATACCCCAATTCTTCCAGTAAGTAAAAATCAACTAGATGAGGATGGAGATCCTGAGTATCGTTTTGTACAAGATTTATGGGCTATCAACGATTATGTTGAATCTCCGCACCCAGTTGTACCAGATCCAAGTTTAATTTTAACTGAGATTCCATCTTGGGTGCACTGGTACACTGTTTTAGATCTGACAGGAGCTTTCTTTAGCATACCTGTAGCAGAAGAAAGCCAACCTTTGTTTGCCTTCACTTGGGAAGGTCGCCAATTGACTTGGACTCGGCTCCCTCAAGGCTTTACTGCTTCCCCTACCTTGTTTTCGCAAATTCTCAAATATGATCTCCAAGATATTGAATTGCCAAACAAATCTGCACTGATTCAATATGTTGATGATTTACTTGTTGCTAGCCGAACTCGGGAGGCCTGTGCAATTGATACAGAGCACCTTTGCATTCGACTATATCATAAGGGTCATCATGCCTCATTAGCTAAGTTACAATTCTGTGAACCAGAGGTAAAATATCTGGGCTTTGTTTTAGCAGGAGGAGTTCGAAAGATTGATCCCGACAGAATCAACACTATTCTTCAAATTACACCACCTGTTACTAAAAAACAAATGAGAGCTTTCCTTGGCCAAGCTGGGTTCTCTCAACCATGGATTTTAGGGTTTAGCGAACTAGATAGACCACTTACTGAAACTACAAAGGACAAAGCTCCAGAGCCAATTGTCTGGACGCCAGAATTGTCTGATGCCTTTGCATCTTCGAAGCAAGCCTTAGTCACAGCCCCAGCTTTAGGCCTGCCAAATTACTCTAAATCTTTCACTTTGTATGCTACCGAGAAGGGTGGCATTGCAAAGGGGGTCCTAGTACAACCTCATGGACGCTATGAAAAACCTGTGGGTTATTATTCAGTTGCTCTTGACCCATTTATTAAAGGGTCACCACATTGCCTTAGATCAGTAGCAGCAGCTGTGGAGTTAGCGGAAAAAGTTCGCCCACTTGTTCTGGGTCACAAATTGATTGTTGCCGTGCCTCATGAAGTTGAACTTTTACTAACCCGATATGCTACCAAGTCTCTCTCACCGCAGTGCACACATCGATACGAAGCCATCCTGTTACTGACTGATAATATCTCTTTAAAACAGTCAAAAACCTTAAATCCATCCACCCTTCTACCTGAGGTGTACCTTTCCAATGACCCACACGACTGTGTGCAATTTGTCACCACTTATTCTAAAACCAGAGAAGATTTGCAAGATGTTCCTCTCGCCCACCCTGACTTTAACCTGTTCACAGACGGATCAAGTTACTATCTGCATGGTAAGCGTTTTACTGGTTCTGCTGTTGCCACTGAAAATCGCATACTTTTTGCTGAACCTCTCTCTCCAGCACTTGGAGCACAAGACACAGAACTAATTGCCTTGACTCGTGCTGCAACGTTTGCTAAAGGTCTCTGAGTTAATATCTATACAGACTCTAAGTACGCTTTTGGCGTTTGTCATTCTGTTGGCGCACTTTGGAAGGAACGTGGTTTTTTGACCTCCGCCGGCCGTACTATTGCTCATGGACAATTAATTCATGATTTGCTGCTCGCTATCCAGGAACCGCAAGAAATTGCTGTTATTTACATTCCTGCTCATACTAAACGCCTTGATTTTTTCGCTCATGGCAACGCCTTGGCCGACTCCGCGGCGAGAGCGGCGGCAGTCCACGATGTATCTCCTGCTACGACTGTGGTTGCTACCCTTCTTCCTTTTCCCATTGGTCCTGCCCTTTATGATGAACTGGATGAAGAAGAGCTCAACAAATGGAAACGCTGGGAAGCGACACAACAGGACGGCATTTGGAAACTAGGTGATAAACCCTTATTGCCTATGAGGCATGTCCTTCCTCTAACTCACTGGATTCACGATTGTACTCATGGGGGGCCTGAAGCTGTAGCCTCTAAAATCCAACAGTTGTGGGCAGTGCCTGGAGTTTACAGTGCTGCAAAACACCTGACTGACTCTTGTACTCTTTGCAAGAAATATGGGGTCACAAAGGTCACAACAGTCCCTGGCAAGCGGCCGCCTGCTTACTTTCCTTTCCAGAAACTGCAAATTGATTTCACAGAACTCCCCCCTTCTGTGGGATATAAGTACATTCTTGTTATTGTTGATCAACTTTCGCACTGGGTGGAAGCCTTTCCTACTCGCAAGAACGATTCGAAAATTGTGGTTAAGACCCTGCTTCGTGATATCATTCCAAGGTACGGTATCCCTGAAATTATTGATTCTGATAGGGGACCGCACTTTACTGCTGCTGTTCTAATGCAAGTTTATGTTGCTCTTGATATACAGGCTGCCTTTCACACGCCCTACCATCCACAATCTTCTGGACAGGTAGAGCGGATGAATCGCACTATTAAAGATCGTTTGGCAAAAGTCACTGCAGACACAGGTCTCAAATGGCCTGAGGCATTACCGCTTGTTTTATGGGACCTTCGTACAACTCCTCATGCTACTACTAAACTCAGCCCTGCTGAAGTTTTGTTCGGGCGAGTTTTGGCAGTACCGTTTACCTTTATGTCTGCCAAAACTGCCCTCCTGGAAGGGGACGAGGCAGTAACACAGTACTTGCTCTATCTGCAAAACAGTTTTGCTCGGATCAGAAATTATATGCATTGGTATCGAGGGGTGACACCAGAAATTCAAGAATTGCGTAACCTATCTCAGATTGTTTTACAGAATCGAATGGCCTTAGACATTTTGCTAGCTTCGCAAGGAGGTGTCTGTACCATGCTAAACTCCAGCTGCTGTATGTATATCGATCAGAGTAAGCAATTGATTACTGAAGTGGATAAAATCTGGGAAGTTAGTCATGTTATGCAGCAAATTCAACGAGATGACGCTAACTGGGCTGTCGCAGACCTGTGGCAATGGATGAGTTCCTGGTTTCCTGATCTCGGAACGTTAGTGAAGAAGATTTTGATGATTGTCATTGTCATTGTAATTGTCTTTGTGATCATTTTTGTTTTGATCCAATGTATGTCAATGTTTCGTAATTGTTGCTGTAATCTCTTGAATCAACAGGAGCTTTATTATCGTTATCAGTAAACTGGGAAATTTTAAAGAGAAAATGGGGGACTGTTGTAGGAAAATAGGAAATTAGGATTTTAGGCCTATATCAGTGTTATAAGATGTGCTGCTAAGGCTGCAAGTCTCAGCTTGTCCCCTGTATAGTTCTTACCCAGAACCATGAGCATGGTTACCTTATGCTTGCTTTATACCCTTAGTTAAGACATTGATAAATGCTATTCTTAGGGTTGCTGATTTCTATGCTAGACTGGTGAACTATGGATAACAAATGAGACAGGTGGAACTTCAAAAGAAGCTAGCCCTGCGACCCGATGACCTTTCGTTCGGTACTTGCCAAGAAAGAAGAAGTGGAACCCGCAGATCACTGGAACGGAAGGAACCTGAGGATATCGACAGTGATAGATATCGACAGTGATAGACAGTGATAAATTTTGCTTAGTTGCATAATACCTGTTAGAACCCTACATAATGACTAGTTATACTGCTGTATGATTGTCACTCTCTGAGGAGGTGACCCAATGCTGCTGTTCCTGTGAATCTTCTACAATAAATACTGCTCAGAGTAACCCACAAGAGTTCGAGTCTCTATCCAGTGCCTACCTACGACCTTTTTTCACTATGTCTGAGATTCCTTGCTTTGTTGTGAGAAAGAGTGGGAGGCTGCACCTGTCTGAAGCCTTGAAATACAGGCAAGCTCATCAGGCCCAGGAATGTTCTTAACAGGGCTGAACTGCTGCAGCACCTGTGTCCCCGCTTGTGTAACCTCTGCCTGGGAGCTTAGGAGCTACTTTGGAGATCCCCCAGTAGAGAGGTAACTAAAATAAAACTTGCTCATTGCAATGTATTTGTGGCCTCTGGATCTTCTTGCAATGTGCCTGTGTATGTGCACACAGCAGTAACAATGACACAGACTGGGTAGGTGGTGCATGGATACCACCAGAAGATCAGTTGCTGGTAAACAAGGATTGGATTAAATTTAATCAAACACAACAGTATTTTTTTGAGACCCCTCCTGTATGTATTTCTAAGAAACCAATTAACAATTGTATGTTAAAAAAGTTTTGTCTGTTTTATCAGTGATGGGGGATGGAGGGGTGCTTCAGAGCAATTTGGCTTTTGTTTCCATTCTGGGTCATAACCTGTAAGTTATCTGAAGTAACCACAGATGTTCTGAGTTTGTACTGGGCCTGCTGTAAATTAGAGCACTAGCATATCAGAATTGTAGAGATTACTAAATGCTAAAAAACAAACAAACAAACAAACAAACAAACAAACAAACCCCACAAAAATAAACCCACAAACAAACAACAGCAACAATAAAACTCTTTCATTGCATTAGTTTTCCTTATCAGGATGGCTAACCAGCCTCCTCCAATATTTGGTAATAACTGTAATTGTTGTAATTTGCACTATTCTATTGTTTATTAGTAAGTTGATTTTTAATAATAATGTGTAACAGAAAAATGATACATAAGGTATGATGATCCACAGTGGGCATTCAAACTCGCAAACAGAATGCCCCCTTTTGACTTTGGAGGCAAGAGGTGACTGCATAACCACTCCAAAGTCGTCTGTCAGATCATGACTGTGGTCACAGGGTGGATTGTGTGGCAGTTGCACATCCCCCCCCCCCCCCGAGATCCGGAGCCTTCAGTGGGGCAGTTGATGGCTCTTTAGCACCTTTTGTGCCCCACTGCAGCTGTCCCCACATACACACCTAGGGTGGTACCAAAGTGCTGACAGTTACATCGTCCCCTGCCTCTGGTCAGGGTGACTTCACCTCTACCAGCTGGAAAGGCAGGAGGGGTGGGACCCTTGGTCAATTGACAGGGTCCTTAACAAAGAAAGTGCCTAGAGAAGCTGCAAAGCTTCTGGACTATGTTGCAGTGCCCACAGCCACATCTGATCAGACTATAAAACCCTTTGAGTGGTCTTCTCGGAGCTGCAAGTCTGTGTCCTTTCCTTAGACTGGGACACCATCTAAGGAGACTTCCTGGGACTGAGAGTGCCTCAACTCTTCATTTGGGAGAGTGGTTATTTACTGGATGTATCCTTGAATGAGCCCTCACCTAACCCAGGTGAATGATTATTTCTTGTGAGTACCCTGATGTGAGAGGCCTCTAGTTTTGTTTCTTGTGAGTGACTACATGCACGTTGTGGATCTTCATTATTCTTATGTTGTCGTACTCCAATAATTTTCTCAACTAATATCTGAACCTGTATTTTATGTTGTTGGAGTGCGAAATAATTGTATAAAAGCTTTTCCTTGTCGGTTTATTTGCTATACTTTTCCAGCTAGAATTAAGTCTGTTTTAGAACTTGTCCACCTAGAAGTGACTTTGGGGTGCCTCCGGGACACAGATAAAGAAGGAGTCAAACTTCTTTCTGTAAAGACAATTTCTGCTGAGACTTGAGAGCAGTCATCTAAGGGGAAGAATAAAACTCGACAACTCTTCACACCTCTGCAGTAAATATACGAGAAGCAGCCCTGTTGTGGATAGGAGATGGACTTTGGCTACCAGAATAAAACTGCATTGTGATTGGGAATATGCTCAAAAGAATTTATGTGTAACAACACTAAAATGGAATGAGTGAAATCAAGTGAAACAACATTTCCAGAGAACATTCTCAGCTAATGTGCAAGGCCTGGTTCAGGATTTAGCCAGTTCCCTGCAAAAAATAATTGCATGATTTGCAAGAATTAACACTGTAAGACATAACGGCTAACATTATCGAATAGTATAAAGTGGTTAGACCCAAAACTTGGTTTGCAGGCCTCATTCTGCATATATGGGTTTTTGTGGGAATTGGATGTGCTTGTGTAATATTTTTCCTTGTAGTCCTCCTAATCATCTGGAGAATGATACTGAATGTAAAGAAGAATAAAGCCAGGGTCCTTGATGTGCTCGCTGTGAACTGGATGTTCAAAAACAAAAAAGAGGGAGATGTGGGAATGGCAGGATGTACGGTTCCAGCTAAAGGGCCTTGGGCAGGTTATACAGAAGTATGTTTTTTATGAGCGTAAGGACTGATAGCCCAGGTCAGTGAGAATGAAAACCACCCCAAAAACTGCCCCTGTATGTATGATGTGTGAATGTTGGGCCTGGGCGTGTGAATGAGTGGGTCAGAACGCAACCCACAAGATATGCATGGGAACGCGACTGAAAACAGTCACAACATGAGTGTGGTGTGTTTGAGATAACATTTTTTAAAAAACATCCTGTCTAACCTCTTGGTCCAGCTCTGTGTCTGTAAACCCATAAATTGAGAACTGTTAATAAAGAGAGCTCAGCTCTGCCTGGCTCTGCTCTCGCTGCTAACAAAAACTTTGTGCCTGTGTGTCTCTGTCTGCGTCTGTACGAATCGTTCTTCATTGCCGCATATCTCCCTTATGAGGAAAAGCTGAGGGAGCTGGGTCTCTTTAGCCTGAAGGAGACCGGGGGGTGACCTCATTAATGTAAAGGGTGAGTGTCACAAGGATGGAGACAGGCAGTGACAACCAATGATAAGACAAGGGGCAATGGGTGCAAACTGGAACATAGGAGGTTCCACTTAAATATGAGAAGAAACCTCTTCACGGTGAGGGTAACAGAACACTGGAACAGGCTGCCCAGGAGGGTTGTGGAGTCTCCTACTCTGGAGACATTCAAAACCCGCCTGGACACATTCCTGTGTAACCTCATCTAGGTGTTCCTGCTCCGGCGGGGGGATTGGACTAGATGATCTTTTGAGGTCCCTTCCAATCCCTAACATTCTGTGATTCTGTGATTTGTCACTGCTCTGGTTGGTCTGGCTTATTCCCCAGTTAGTTGTAACGGCATGTTACCACTTTGAACCCTGCCCCCCCCAAGCCCTTCAGTTTAAAGCATGCCTCACCAAGGTGGCCAGCCTGCTGCCAAAGATTCCCTTGCCTTTTCTAGACAGGTGAATCCCATCCCTCCTTAACAGGCTACAGTCGTCATAGAATATCCCCTTGTCATAAAAGCCAAAGCCCTCATGACCGCACCAGCCACAAAGCCAGAAGTTGATTTGCATTATACATCTATTTCTAGCTGCACCCCTTCATCTAACAGGTAAAATGAAAGAAAAGATAACTTGGACACCAATACTTTTCGCTTGCGCCCCAAGGGCCTTGTAGTCTTCCTTGATTCTGCCCAGGTTCTGGCTTGCCACATCATTTGTGCCTACATGGAAAAGCAGAAGTGGATAAGTAGTCTGTGCTCTTGACAATTTGTGGCACTCTCCTGCCAATGTCTCGAACCTGAGCTCCCAGGAGGTAACATACCTCTCGTGACTCCCTGTCAGGCCAGCAGATGGGCTACCTCAGTGCCCCTTAGCAGAGTCACCCACTACAAGCACTCATTTATTTTTGCAGTATCCAGTGTTTGCTGCTGGTACCATTTCTCCTTGCAGATCTTGTTTGTGGGTGTCTGTATCTATTAAAGCTTCATATCTGCTTTTGTTTGCAATGCTAGAGGGTGGGGACTGAAGCTGAGTCCTGCTTTTGTGGGTCATGAGGGTCCAAGGTGACTCATTCACTGTGGTGTCTGCCACAGAAACATGGTTCTGAAATCAGTTATCTATCTCAGCCTCAGCCCCCTTAATACTGCTCAACCTATTAACTGTTTCCCGCAATTGAATGGTCTATTGTATCCACTAATGCAGACTATGTATCTCCAAGAAGAGTAGGTAACTTTAAAATTAGAAATAACATGGTGTTGCTTAATGTGCTATTATCTTCTGAGTCTGGGATCTGAGAGGACAATAACAATACTAGTATTTAGGCTTAATTTTCTATATTTTACTTCACTATGGAAATTGGCCCCAGTCTAAATTATAATTTTTTTCAGCAAAAATCATCTTATATATGAATAATCTGCATCTGGCCACTCAGAGCACTGCTGGAAAAATTTAGTTTGCCATAATATATTGCTGGATCAACTCTTCTACTAGCATGAGCAATGCCTGCATGGATTTGCCAATCACCCTAAAAGAGTCAGCCCTATGTTACTGCTGCTGTGTCACAATTTTTTTGTATAGTTTTTACGGATATCATGCTGCTGTCCTCTCAGAAGTTAGACACTTTCAGGGGCACCTAGAGATAGGAAGAGAGCAAGTCCTTTCAGGTAGGAACATACCTTGATCGTCATCAGTGAGGCTGGCTCTTTTCTGTACAACAGAATATGCTCAGTCTTTTGGAGAACTTAGTAAGAGGGAAGAAGAAATGGATAGGGGAGAGTATCATCTTAGTTCATGATGTAATCATAGGGAGCTAGAAAACAGCTTGGACAGAGATGCATAGGCAAATATAACAAACCACTCTACACTAGAAACTATTGCACCAAGAAACTTTTCCCTGGAGTTTATATGTTAGCTACACAGTCCCATGTGTCCTCAACTCTAAGTGCCAACTTAAGCCATACCAGAATGCTACTTCCCTTCAGCCACTACAGGTCCCACCTATGTTTATATTTCATGCTGACCTGCATGTGGTTCTCAGCAACTGCACATCATTTTTCTGTGGGTTTGTTTTTGAGAAACGTGTATTATTTCTTCTGAAGAATAATTTCTATTTTAAATTCTGCTTTACCCAGCAGATGCAACACCCCCCAACACACCTTTTCACTTCAGCATTTATTCACCACACTCTACTCAAGGGCCTGCAAGCATAATTACTATTATGCTGACTGCAGTCAGTCAGCTAAGGCAGGCTTTGTCTGCTCCAGTCACTGTTCCTAATGAAGGTTCATGGAAGAAACTGAATATGCAGATGTTCTCAGTAGCAGTTATTTTGCCCTGTGAACAGGGCAGTGTCTGTTGGCAGTTACATGCCC
This sequence comes from Columba livia, assembly GCF_036013475.1. Lineage (NCBI taxonomy): Eukaryota > Metazoa > Chordata > Aves > Columbiformes > Columbidae > Columba > Columba livia. The sequence goes on along the minus strand of NC_088641.1, from coordinate 4,876,042 downwards.
AGGACACAATGCTGGTAAGAAGATGCGCATATACTATTATGAAAACATAGTGTTGTCACAAACTGTTTTATCTCTTAGTGCTGTCTAATACTGGTCTGGGGTCACTTCAAAAGTAGGTCATTCTGCAGTCAATCAGAAATCTTGCAGTGTTGATAATCTGTCAGAGCAGTGCTTAAAAGGGATGGAGAAATAGACTTATTAAGTACATTGAGAGTAAGGTACACAAATATAGGTACTGAAACTGCAGTTTACCCAAACTCAGGCAAATTAACAACAAATTTTAATAAGAGTATTCAATATAGCATCACAGAAAAAGTATACTGTGCTTTGTGTTGCCTTTAAGGAACATGCCAAAAAAACTTTCAAACTAGAAAAACTAATGTAAAAAGCTTTCTTGTTCATCAGAGCTTACTCTTTGCTGTTTAGAGAAGCCATTCTGAAAGAACAGCAGCTTTTGTATATGTTTGGTCTTCCAGGCAGATTAAGCATTGTTCCCTTACCCATTAGTTCTCTTTCAGCTTCTGGGATTTAAGCCTTGTTCAAAGAAACTCACTTAAGCCAAGGCGATTTCAGAAAAAGCATTCAGTCCAGAACTTCTACCAGCAGATACAACTGACAACATACTAGTAATCTGCTAAATTCTGTTTCTTGAAAAAGTAACAGAATTTTGATCAATGGTAATTATGTGAATTGGGCTCTATGAATCAGCCCTAGGCAAACTGAGAAAGATCTTGAATCAGCTCTTAATTCTGTCTTGGGTCCAAAGATAAACAAGGAGTAATACTTGATAAAATTACAAAGAAATTGCATCACAGAAAAAAAGATGGGTGATGTCGAAGGGTCATTTCTTCTTTCAGTACAGACTGTTATGCTATAATGGCTTGAAATTATTTCAAATATAAGGTGCCTCTAAAGTATTTATTGGTCCCTCACATTCCTTACATAGCTAAACTTTCTTAGTCTGAATTGTTCAGATTAAGTTATGTGTATTAGCTATTACACTATTATGCTTACATTAAATAGGCTTAATTTTTTCCTTACTGAAAATGTTTCTGTTTTGTCTGAATATGGAACACAGAGATGTTTCAGAACATCTTTTATTTGATGCATCTTGCAGTTAGAGAAAGGCCAATTTGCATAAAGGGAACCTTAATTAGCAAGCCAACAATAGTAATAGAGCCATAGTCAAATCAAAGTATGGAATGGACCCAGTGCTAATGCATATAGAGTCCTGGAAAACTTCTAGGCTTCCAGCTTCACTGACTCTAGTATGGAACGTGCTTCTTTATAGTCTTCGGCTTCTTCCAATTCTTTTTCATTTTCCTGGAATTAAAAACAAAACTTTTGAGTACTTTGAAAATAATGGACATGGGATTAAATTTAAGAAGGAAACTATGAAAAAATGGATATATCATTATCGAAAACACTAGCTTTATATAATTCAAAGCACAGGTAATTTCTTTTGTCCTGCTTAAGGTTCAGGATAATGGCTGTCATGTATGAATAGATTTAACCTATGCATACCTTTATTTTGTTAAATAAATATTTAAAACCAAGGACAGCATAACTGGAACCAATAACAACAGAACTTAGAACAAGAGTACCATCAGGAAAAAGCTTAAGTAGAGACTGCCAAATGAAAAAACATACTAAGTTGATTTTAAGCATTGAGAGTGAGCTAAGAACAGAAAGCAACCTTTAAAGACTTCCAAATTCTTAATAAGAATACTAACTTCCCAAATTCCTCATTTTAACTTTGTACAGCATGGTATATGGATCAAAAAAGTGGGAGATCACGAGGATCTCGCCCCTTTTGCTTATGGCCAACATTAGGAGAGGACCTTGCTAGTCATCCCTGCGAACTGAGGCCTAATGACAGACTGAATCCAGCTCTGGGTGGCAGCAGAGTCCAATCCAGGACTTCGGGTGCCGGCTCTGCAGTTGCTGGGACTTTCAAGATTGGTTTTGTATATTTTGTATTATTTTCTCTATTTTATTAGTAGCATTAGCAAAACATTTTTAATTTTTCCAATTCTCTTCTCTCTGTCCTTCTTTCCCTCCGCATTGCCTGTCCTTAGTGGGAAGGGGGGAGAGGGAGGGGCTGAAGGGGGAAGGGGGGGGAGAGGAGGTTAACAATACATCTGCCATGGTTTTATTGTCACCCCGCAATCAAAACCCTTGACACCTCCTCAGAAGGGAATCGCCTACTAGAATTTCCCTTCTTCCTTTCTTATCGGAGGCAGTCTTGAGATGTGGAGTTAACCACCTCTCCTATTTGATCTTGTTCATGGGCCTTTCACCACATCATCGCCTACCTCATCTTCAAGATCCAGGGTCTCAAACTTATTATGGAGGGGCACCTGAGGAAGCAAAGCAGGTAGGGAGGGGGGTTGCCCGTGGCGCTGAACTGGAACTCACTTCCAACCCTCGTCAACTTTTTGGTCCCCTGCCTCTGCCCGACAGCAACAGGGCAGGGGCTGTCTTGGGTCTTCCCCCTCTGCCCAACAATGCAGGGGGTCCATCACCTTTTGGGGGGTATCTCCCTGGGACCTTGTTTACTGGCATGCTAGGGAGTTACTCCACCAGTCGATCTCCTTTTCACACTCCCTGATGGACCTCAGTCCCTCGACTTCCTCCTTAAGTTTCATGACCATGCTGAGCAGATCTTGCACCTGCTCACACCTCATGCAGGTGGAATGCTGGCCTACCTCCCCCAGCAGCAGCAGGCTCTGGCACTCCCTGCAGCCAGAGACCTGAACAGCCATGGTTCGGGGCAGGTGCTCCATCTGTGTCACCACAGTCGTTTTATGACTGGCTCTCTTTCTGGAGGAGACCATGGTTAGCAGCAGTCTGGGACACTGGCAATAGGTGAGAGGGTCTAACAAGCAAGGAGTGACAACCTCTGCACCTTGCTGCATGAGCTACCACACCCGCTGCTACAGCACAGTGTGGGTGGTACTCACTCACTTCACAAGCTGGTTGCCCCTCCCAGCGCCTGGTGGGCATCAACACATCGCTGCCCTCTTGAAGGTTTTTTCAAGGTGAGGGGCGGGGTTGTGATCACCGTCACCATGGTAACGCCCATGCCACCTCAGCTGCTCTCACAAGGGCTGCCAGGTGCTTCTGGGTCGTGAAATTGAAACCCAAGGAACCAAAAAACCCTCCTGTACCTTGGGATCTGCTGAAACAGCTCTGGTTTAGCTGGCTCCAATCAGCTGACCTTGGGGACTGAGTGCTAGTTTTGCATTTCAACCTTTTTTAAATCTCCCACCATCACCGTGGTAATGCCCACGCAACGTCAGCCGCTCTCACAAGGGCTGCCAGGTGCTTCCGGGTTGCAAAATTAAAACCCAAGGAACCGAAAAACCCTGCTGTACCTTGGGATCTGCTGAAATGGCTCCAGCTTAGCTGGTTCCGATCAGCTGACCTTTCTGATCATATAACTATCACAGGAATTCAGAGTCCATTCTAACATTCAGTATTTAAGTGTGTCCTGGTTTTGTTAAAAAAGAGCCCAGTTTCTCTTTTAGTGAATTTTCCTTTCAGCTAGGTTCTTCTAAGTAACTGCACTTTTCTAAATTTGGCTGCATGTTTTTGTAGACAGGAGCTGATAACAGAAGCAATGGAATGCAAAAGAGCCCCAGGTTTAGATGTAATGCTATGACAGCCAAGGATACTGATAAATTGTGCACGTCCCATAAGTGAGAGGGGTGTATTTGCAAGGAGGGGTGAACTGAACAGGTAACTAAAATTGACCAACTAAGTATTCCATCCCATCCACGTCATACACCCTATAAAAGTGGGAGATCATGAGGGTCTCGCTCTTCTTCAACCGTGGCCAGCATCTGGAGAGGACCCTACATGCTGTCCCTGCGATCCGAGGCCTGGTTCCAGACCCTGCAACCCTGAACCCAGTTCCGGTTTGCTGTGAAGTCCAGCCCAGGACTTCCGGGTGCCTGCCCTGCAGCCGCCAGAGCAGCTCCAGCTCCGCAGCAGCCACGGCTGTGCTGCCCCAGGAAATTCAAGATTGGTTTTGTATATTTTGTATTATTTTCTCTATTCATTATTAGCATTAGTAAAGCATTTTAAACTTTTCCCAACTTGCAAGTCTTTCTCCCTTTTCCTCCTATTACCTTTCCTTAGTGTGTGTGGGGGGTAACAGAGAGCATCTACCACGGTTTATTGTTGCCCTGCAGTAAATGGTGACAAAGTATATGTTGACTATGCACTCCCTTAAAGACAGCTTCTAATATTCTAACACACACAGTTTTCATAGACTAAAGACCAAATCTGCGAAGACAGTTATCTAAAATGAAATATTGGTATGTTATAGGATGCTAGTCTTGGGACCTATGAAAAGTAATTCTTCAGTTCTGTTATGCTGCAATTGCACTACAGGTGAGCACGTTTATCCAAGTTCATCAAGGAACAGCAGCATTTCTTGATCAGTGGATTTTGGTGCTATACTTACTAGTAGTTGAGTAAGATCTGCATATGCAACTTCTAATCTGCGCTGGCAGTCTGGAATCATCATTCGTGACTCTTGTAAGATCTCAATCTATGAAAATTAGAAGCCAATGAAATGAGAATGTATTCCAGATAGGAACGTTATTTTTTAAGATAAGTCTTTACTCTGAAAAATCAGTAGTCCAGTCATCATCTAGGAACTTCAGAACAGTGGCACCTATTTTCTGAACAGGCTTTTTAATTAAAAGACACGCTTAGCATAATTACTTAAAACTCTGTTAATTTAAAGGACACTTCCATTTACTTTGTGCTTAATTAAAGCATAAAAGAGTATTTACAATTTTTTTTTCATTAGAAAAAGGTACTGCCTGGTAAGCTTTCCATACAGCATTTGTTAAAAAGGCTATTTAAAACAAACTTTCTCCTGTTGTTGTGAAGCAGCTTCATCCAAAATGGGATCAGCTGGTTATATAAATATCTCCTGCATCTTTTGAGTAATAAAGAAAAACAGTGTTCAGATAATACAACATAGAGATAATTACTGCATGGAAAAAGTTATTGATCACATTGTATGCACACTGCAGGAAGATCTGACTGAAAGAGACAGGTAAAGAAAAATGAAAAGCAAAGACCAGCAGGCTCATATTTTTTATGCTTATCATTACTTATCCTTGTGCTTCATTTTAGGAGAAAGATTATTCTCACCATGCACTTTGAACAAAATTACTAAACTGGAACCCCACCGAATCTGAACATCCTGCCTCCTCCTACAGAAAAATTCAGATTTATACAAGGGAACATTTATTTCATGGAACATTTCTGGATCCAAACTCCAACCACTGAGAAGAAAAGGTGTGCAGAGTTGTTCAATTACATTAAATCTATTTAGAAATGAAAATAGGTTAGATATCTAAGTATGAAACCTCTTCTGCATTTAGGATAACCTGCAACAGAAAGCTTTCACTTTAAATGGCTTACTTCATTCTGTCATTCCTATGTTATATTCTTTCAGGATTAATGCTGGTATACTGAAGGGAACATTGTAATCACAAAAGGGAAGATAAGCTATGGCTAAGAATGCGTTTATGCATACAGGAAGGCCTTTTGTAGTACAACATGATCATCATTCCTAGGTGTTATATGCTTAAGTTCTTAGTTCAAGTCATTTTTTAGATAAAGGGTTTAAAAACTTTGTTTTCATTACCTTTCAGAGAGTCTAGTGCAAAACGTGTCTACTTTGATGAAACAAAGATGGGTGACAAATGTTTAAAAAAGTTAAGCACCCCAAAGTTCTAGTTCTCATCAGTATTATCACTTTCTTTTAAGCATTCAGCATTGGACTGTGTCAAAAATAAGATTAGTCGGTCTGCATGTTACACTTTCAGCAGTGAATGAATAAAGGTTTGTAACTTCTATGACATAAGGTATGCCATGAGGTTATGACTTCTGCTTTATGTACTACAGCTTTGTTCTACAAAGAATACCTACAGGAGTGAGAATATCCAGTAATGACTTCCATGGGTTAGTATCGCTAAACCGCTGTGTGTTGTAAAGCTGGTGAATGATATCACAGAATCATAGAATGTTAGGGATTGGAAGGGACCTCAAAAGATATCTAGTCCAATCCCCCTGCCAGAGCAGGAACACCTAGATGAGGTTACACAGGAAGGCGTCCAGGCGGGTTTTCATTGTCTCCAGAGTAGGAGACTCCACAACCCCCCTGGGCAGCCTGTTCCAGTGTTCTGTCAGCCTCACTGTGAAGAAGTTTCTTCTCAAATTTAAGTGGAACCTCCTGTGCTCGTTTATATCCATTGCCCCTCATCCTATCATTGGTTGTCACCAAGAAGAGCCTGGCTCCATCCTCATGACACTTGCCCTTTACATATTTATAAACATTAATGAGGTCACCCCTCAGTCTCCTTCAGGCTAAAGAGACCCAGCTCCCTCAGCCTTTCCTCATAAGGGAAATGCTCCACTCCCTTAATCATCTTCATGGCTCTAAAAGTAGCATGAAAATTAGTAACTTATTTGAGATATGCCACTCCATAAGTGATCTGGGAAGGCATATAAGCTGTAGTCCTGGCTGCTGTAAGGAAAGAACAAAACTACTCTGTTCAAAACAGAATTTGACTGAGATCCAAAGGGGTACCTGAGTTTTATTTACATTTGCCTGCAGTTATGCAATAATAAATAATAAACAGAAGATAAATCTTTTAACTACATTCAGTAGCTGCAAACAGTTGGAGATTAGAACAGGAATTTTGTGGAACCAAGATTATTAATTGATTACTGAACTACCTATACAAACTTTGATAGCTTCTACATAAAACACTTTTTTCCAAAATAATCACAGATGGACCATTTACTGTTTCAATTGTATATAATAAAGCAAAGTCAAAAGCTCAAATAATTAGTTAAGTTTTAGGACTGGAATTTTTAAGAAGTGTTTGCTTTCCAAATTCTATCAAAATGTAAACAGCAGCCCTCTCCTCTCCCCCCCCACATTCTAGAAACTTTGTGACTAAATTCTAAGGAGTTTAAATTATAAGCAGGTCACAGAGGAAGTTATTACATGAAACTGATCTAACTTGTAAAGAATCATAAATATCTGCAAGGTTTCTATGAATTACAATGCCAAATACAAGTATTAAAAAACTGGAGTAACTAAAGTACATCTAAATAAAGTGTTAAGACAAAAGCAATAAGGCACAAAAGTATGTACAGAGAGAAACAAATTGAATTTGTTGTCAGTAAGTGGATGTAGGAAGAGCTACTGTGGCTAGTGAGGATGATGCCCTTATTCCTTTAAGTGTACTGAAAAATCCAGTTAAACAAATATCTTCAAAGAACCACATTTCTTGTCAGTTGTCTTCAGGACTGAAGGTATTTCTACTAAGGGAGCATCTAGATATCTGGCATCTCTCAAGAGAAAGCAGTCTGTTCAGATGTGATAGAGCTCTCTAACTGTTGGGGTTGTAGATAGCCTATTTGCTAAACATGATGTGGATTTTTTTTCAAATTGGTACAGATGTCAAAGAACTAGTGTGCATAATGCACTATCAGTAGCCTTCAATCTGTTTTCCATAAATTCCAGATTGCGGTGACAGATAAAGCAAAACTGGAAACAGGCCAAATAGATGCAAACACACTTATCCACCTACCAGCTTCTTAAGTGCAAGGGTACCATAACAAAAATCAGACAATTATTTTACACATTCCAAATAAGCACAAAGGCCAAACACAACTCTATGAGAAACAGCTGAGCTGAGGAGGTAATGCCTGAGGCTTTAAACAAAAGCAACTTTGATTTTAGGAGGTCCCACAATAAACATTCAAAGTCAGTATTTCAACTTATCTAGGCAGATCAGAGCTGCTCAGATGATGCAGATTCTCTATTTTTTGTCTCACCCAAGCACTTATATTCAATCAATTTTTTGATAATTTAAGAATACAAATAAATATTACTGTTTATGAGTTTTGATACAAAGTATTCTCCAACAGGAAACAATCCTGCTCAGCCTAACTGACATGTATTATATAATAGTGACAACAGTTTTATCAGCTTCAAAAAGATGGAAGCAGAGTTTGGTGTTTTTTTGAGGACTGTTTAGTTTTCCATGGGTTTTTTTTGTTTGTTTGTTTGGGGTTTTTTTGGTGGGTTTTTTTGGTTGTTGTTTTTGTTTTGTTTTTTCAGATGACCCACGACTTAACAAGAGATTTAGAGATGTACAGACCCAAAAATACTTTGAAAACAAGAAGAAGAAAACCTCCATAGGATGCTCTGTCATTCCTTGATCTTAAGAAGGACAACCTAATAAATTACAGGGTCACAGCATATGGTGACAGTATTGTTTTATATGACAAGAATGGTGTTTTAACCAGAAAAGACAGGCTAAGAAAAATTAGAAATGCAAGTGAGTTATATATGTATAAAAATTATATACACACACGAATATTTATTTACATTTTTAAATACTGCCTCCGTGTGGGAATAACGGATGATCAGTGTGGCAGTTGCACATCCCCCTGAGATCTGGAGCCTTCACTGAGGCAGTTGATGGCTCTTTAGCACTTTTTGTGCTCCACTGTGCCTGTCCCCATGTACACACCTAGGGTGGTACCAAGGGCAGGGTGACTTCACCTCCATCAGCTGGTGTGGCAGGAGAGGTGGGACCCTCGGACAATTGACAGGGTCCTTAATGGGACCCTGAATCATTTGACAGGGTCATTAACAAAGGAGGTGGTCAGAGTAGCTGCAAAGCTTCTGGACTATGTTGTAATGACCACAGCCAGATCTAACCAGACTAAAAAATGGGGTCCCCGCCAAAGGCCCCCTTTGAGTGGTCTTCTTGAAGCAGCGGGTCTGTAAACTGGAGCCCTCTACTTAGACTGGGACGCCGTCTAAGGAGATTTCCCAGGATTGATAGCGCCTCACCTCCTCGTTTGGGTGAGTGGTCGTTTACTGGATATATCCTTGAATGAGTCCTTGCCTAACTAGGCAAGTGTAAGCCCTCGCATAACCCAGGCGAGTGATTATTTCTTGTGAGTACCCTGGAGTCAGAGGGCTCTGGTTTTGTTTCTTGTAGTGTATGCGTGCATGTTGTGGATCCTCATTATTCTTATGTTGTTTTACCCCAATAATCTCCTCAACTGATATTCAAACCTGTATTTTATGTTGTCGGAATGATAACTAATTGTATAAACCATGTTCCTAGTCGGTTTCCTTGCTACACTTTTCCAGCTAGAATGAAGTCTGTTTTGGAACTTGTTGTCTGCCTAAAACTGACTTTGGGGTGCCTCCCTGACATTTTAAATTGGCGTAGTCGGCAGGATTTCAGCCCAGGTTAATACACGTGCAGGTGGATTTCGGGGGTTCTGCTTGTTAACAGTCTATAGCCTCCTGAATTCTCTCTCTGAGGGACTGGACGTGTATTTTTAAAGTGTCCAGCAGACCTCTGATAAGCGGCCGAAGGTGGGTCGGATTTATCAGGGCAGCCATGGGGATTCCTTTGCTGCCCTCTCTCATACATTGCCTATATACAAGCAGCCTTTTGAACGCCCTTGGCCAGCTCCGACAAGCCTCTTATCCTAATGGTGACAGGCTCCCCATGTTCCTTGGGATCCACACTGCCTACCCAGTAAGCCACATGAGATGTTACGGGCTGATAACCATCTGGACCATCACTTAAAAACACACCAGGCCCCCAAAAGCCCGCAGCTTCTTCATTACTCAATAATATTCAATCGTCCCCCATAAGTGAAACACACCAAAGATATTCAGTTTCTGTTTCGCCCGGCTTGCGTGAAAATTTAGCTTGCAAGTCGCCGAGCTCAGGTCCCGTCCATGGGGTGGTACAAACAGCAGTACGGGGGTGTCCACCCCATGGACCTGTACATGTCTCAGATTTAATGAGAGGTCGTACATCCTTTGTCTCCACCTCCTCTTCATCAACACTGTTTTCAGAATCTCCCCAGATATCCCCATCCCAGTCTAAGGGGAGGGTTCCAGTTCACAGATCCGCTGCTCCAAGATGACCACTCAAAGGGGACCTTCGGTGGGGACCCTGTTTTATAGTCTGGTCAGATCTGGCTGTGGGCATTACAACATAGTCCAGAAGCTTTGCAGCTACTCTGGGCACCTCCTTTGTTAACGACCCTGTCAATTGACTCAGGTCCTATTAAGGACCCTGTCAATTGACCGAGGGTCCCACCCCTCCTGCTCCACCAGCTGGTGGAGGTGAAGTCACCCTGCCCTGGGGTAAGGAAGGATGTGACTATCAGCACCTTGGTACCACCCTAGGTGCGTACGTGGGGACAGACACAGTGGGGCACAAAAAGTGCTAAAGAGCCATCAACTGCCCCACTGAAGGCTCCGGATCGCAGGGGGATGTGCAACTGCCACAGTCAGCAATGAGAATTTTAAGTACACTCAAGCAACTGCAGCTGGGGTGTAGAAAAACACATAAATCCCAAGTAGAACCTCTGTATTTAGATAACAGGCCTGTGAAAAAAGTCTTACAGGAACCTTATAATACATTATTGAAATTCCTTTATGCAAAGATCAAAGCAGTGTGGTAAACTGCACCTGTGTGAATCCCTATATACAGGCTGAAATGAGCAGGCTCACTGATCTTCACCAAGTGTAGTGGCAGAGCCCCCCCCCCCACCCCGGGGGGATGGGGTTGTTGCCAGCCTGGCTGAGAGGCGAAGCCAGAGACAAACAACATTTTGGTGACCCCGACATGATACTTTGTATCGAAGCAAGACTGCAGGAAGTGAAAAAGCAAGGAAAGCAACCTGGATGGCGAGGTCAGCCGGGCGCTCGAAAAATAGCGGAAAGTAGATCTACAGGGAATCACGTGGCATGGGAAATGCGGCATCCGCGGAAGAAAAAATAATAGCGAAAAGTATTCTGCAGCTGGCTGCACGAACAGGAAGATTTTTGTAAAAAGACACGGTGGAGTGTCTTTTACTATTCGCCCAGCGGAAGGGGTGTGTCCGATCGACGGACGAATTTTTTTCTCCCGGTACATGGGAGGACATAGGGACTAAACTATGGGAAGCGGTCACAGGGGGAGCCGTGAGGCTTGCAACCTCGCCGGACCATGGCGGGAGGTCAGGCAGCTGATGGAGGAAGTCTCAAGGGAGCTGGAGGTGTGTGCCGTCCCCCCGGAGCCGCCCGCCGCGAGCTGCCCCCTCTCTGAGAACTCCGAAAAATCAATACCGCTGGTATGTCCCATATCAGATTTGGAATTCTGGAGCGGAGAGCAAATTATACCCTCTGCACTCTTTGAGCCATTGCCTGCCTCCGACGATGAATGGCAACAACCAGCAAGTTTCAACAAGCCAGGACAAGTTAATCCAGCTGACGTGCCTTTGCCGGAAGACCCGATGGAGTACCAGGATGGAGCACCGCAGAATCGCCCTGACTTCCAGAAGGAGAGCCACGTGCAGAGCCTGAAGGACTTACTGAGATGGCAAGAGAGCCAGATGCAAGAAGTTCTAAAAGCTATGAAGCAACTAGATGGCGGTAACAGTAAAACTTCACAGTTAATAGCATATAAAAAGGCGTCAGATGCAATTAAGGACGTGTTGGAGGCAATTGGCAGGGAGTGTGAAAAACGGGGAAAACAGGAACGGGAGGGGGCGGAATTGGACCTCACTCCTGAGGAGCACCGTATTAAAAGGGAGCGAATACAAAAATGGGCTAGACAATGTGTTGAAGATGGGATGTGGTCTGTAAGAGAAGCAGATGAATATTTGAGAGCGCGATATGGAAAAGGGCTGGAGACTGGGTTAGCAGATCAGTTTGCAAATATGCGTCGACTTACTGATCCACAGGGAAACCCAAGGGAATTGTATAGCAGTGACAGTAATGATAATTTGGGTGCTGCCCCTGTGCATCAGGGTAGAGATATTCCTCGAGATCATTCTTATAATGCAGGGCAACGCTGGCAAGGGGTAATCAGAGATGCAACCACTGAAGGGATGTTACCTGGTAGTATTACAGCAATGCCAGCGCACATAGATAACAGAGGACAAAGGCAGTGGTCGCCCTTTCATTGGAAAATGGTTAAGCAATTGCAAAATGCAGTTATGCAATACGGTATGGATAATAAGCATGTGATGCAGCTAACAAACTCATTTTTCAAGCGGCAAGTACTAACTCCAACAGACATTAAGGCATGGATGGAGTTATTGCTTCCCCCAACAGGGTATTTGCTGTTCTTGGACAAGTGGCAGAGGAAGGTGGAATTGGCAGTATTAGAAAATGCTCATTTACCAGCTGATGATCCATTGCGATTACCTAGCATGGACCAATTACTGGGTCGTGGACAATATGCGGATGGTGCCACTCAGGCAGCACTTCATCCAAGGATTTTGTAGCAAACACAAGGGCTTGCCCTGGTGGCAGTGAAAGAATTGCCAAATATAGGTAACCCTGTGCCATCCTATTCTACAATAAAGCAGGATCCTGGGGAACCCTATATGAAGTTTGTGGACCACTTAAAAGAAGCTATAGATGCCTCTCCTAACCTGACTCCAGAGGCAAAAGCTGCTGTGGGGAAAGATTTGGCCATGATGAATGCAAACACCCAATGCCAACAGATATTAGCCAGTTTGGGAAAAACTGCTTCTTTGGCAGAGATGGTGCAAGCTTGTACATGGGTACCGATTATGCAACAGGAGGTAGAAAAGCCAAAAATACATGCTCGAGCCCACGCTGCGGCCTTGGCTGCAGCACTTAAGCCTGCAATGAAAGGCCAAAGCCCTTCTTCTCTTGGCCTAGCATGTTTTACTTGCAGACAGACAGGACATCTTAAAAGAAATTGCCCTCAGTAAGCTCGGAGATGAGGACCTAGTAATGGCACTAGTCAGTCGCCAGCTCCCCTCAATTATTCGCACTTCAATGGCATGTGCAGTCGGTGTGATAAATATGGACACCGAGCAGTGGAGTGTCGATCAAAATTTAAAAAAGATGGGACACCACTGCCGGGAAACGGGAGGGCCAGCGCCAGGGGCTGGGGCGCGATGACACCACAATACCAGCCGAGAGGGGGAACAGCCATAGTTGCTTGTCCGAGCTCAGGGCAGCAACCTCAGAAAGAGCAGGCGTCGATCTGGCCGTGGGAACAGACATCACAATAACGGACCAGTCTGTACATGTAGTTCCATCTACAGTAACGAGGCCCCTAGGGTATGGATTGAGTGCACTTTTAATAGGTCATTCTTCTGCTTCAAGACAGGGATTGTTTGTTTTGCCTGGATTAATAGACTCTGATTATGTTGGACCCATAGGCATTATGTTGCAAGTCTTAACACCCCCTGTGACTATTAAACAGGGAACCCGTATAGCGCAATTGGTACCCTTTAGAGCATGTGTCCCAAAGGCTTTAGATGCGGAAAGAGGTCAGAAAGGTTTTGGCTCTACCGGAGCCCCTGTGGTTGCTTTCACGGAAAAACTGACTTTGGACAAACCATCTAGGTTAGTTTCTATATATGGGCCTGGAAGTGAAATTAGGAGAAAAAGAATGCTTTTAGATTCAGGTGCAGATGTGACAATTATCCCTCGCACTGATTGGCCTCTGTGTTGGCCTTTAGAAGCAGTAAACACCATGGTAGTGGGGATTGCGGGGGCCACTCCTAACCACATCAGCACACATATGGTTAAGACGAGAAGAGGTCGAGGGCTTAGAGGCATAGGTACGACCTTATGTTCTGAACACGACAATTGCATTATTAGGAAGAGATGTGATGTCTCAGTGGGGAAGAGTCATGCAGTCGCCTTTTTGATAATGGCCATTGCGGCGAGCGACACCCGGCCGTGTATGAAGCTGAGTTGGGAAACAAATGATCCTGTCTGGGTGGATCAATGGCCATTACCAAAAGAAAAGCTCGCACATTTAGAGGAGCTGGTTGAAGAGCAACTCCGTCTCGGACATTTGGTCCCTTCCACCAGCCCGTGGAATACACCTGTTTTTACTATCCAGAAGAAATCAGGGAAGTGGCGTTTGTTACAGGACCTCAGGGCAATTAATGCAGTAATGAAAGATATGGGGGCACTGCAACCAGGTCTTCCTACCCCAACCATGCTTCCAAAAGATTGGAATATAATTGTCATTGATTTGAAGGACTGCTTTTTCACGATCCCATTACACCCAGAGGATTGTGAAAAGTTTGCCTTTACTGTTCCAGTGCTTAATCATCAAGCTCCCATGAAAAGATATCATTGGGTAGTGTTACCTCAGGGAATGAAAAATTCTCCTACTATTTGCCAATGGTATGTAGATTTGGCTTTAAAGTCATTTAGGCAACAACGCCCTCAGATGATCATCTATCATTATGTGGATGATATCCTTTTGTGCCCAAATTAAGAGGGAAATCAGCAGCCCACTTGAAGTGCATGTACACTAATGCACGCAGTATGGGCAACAAACAAGAGGAGCTGGAAGCCATCGTGCAGCAGGAAAGCTATGACATAGTTGCCATCACAGAAACATGGTGGGATGACTCATATGACTGGAGTGCTGCTATGTGTGGCTACAAGCTCTTCAGAAAAGATAGGCAGGGTAGGAGAGGTGGAGGGGTGGCTTTATATGTTAGAGAGTCACTCGACTCTGTTAAACTTGAGGTCAGCAGTGACAAGGTTGAGTGCCTGTGGACCAGAATCAGGGGGAAGTCCAACAAGGCTGACATCCTCGTGGGTGTCTGTTATAGACCGCCCAACCAGGACGATGAAGGAGATGAATTATTCTACAAGCAGCTGGCAGATGTCTCAAAATCGATGGCCCTTGTTCTTGTGGGTGACTTTAACCTGCCGGATATCTGCTGGGAGCTCAATACTGCACAGAAGAGGCAGTCTAGGAAGTTCCTAGAGTGTATAGAGGACAATTTCCTTCATCAGCTGGTAAATGAGCCCACCAGGGGCAAGACCCCGCTAGACCTACTGTTTACAAACAGAGAAGGGCTGGTGGGAGATGTAGTGGTTGGAGGCCGCCTGGGGCATAGCGACCATGAAATAATAGAATTTTCAATATTCAGAGATGCAGGGAGAACCATTAACAAAACCTCTACGCTGGACTTCCGGAGGGCAGATTTTTGCCTATTCAGAAGTCTAGTTCAGAGCATACCCTGGGAAACAATGCTTAAAAACAAGGGGGCCCAGGAGGGTTGGACATGCTTCAAGCAGGAGGTTTTGAGTGCACAGGAACAGGCTATACCAGTGTGCCGAAAGGCTAGCCGGCGGGGAAGACAACCGGCTTGGCTAAACAGGGAAACAAAAGTGCAATTTGAAGTTAACTTGGCCAATTCTGTCAGGGATAATAAAAAGTCCTTCTTCAAATATGTTAATAACAAAAGGAGGGGCAAGGAAAACCTCCATTCTCTGTTGGACTCTGAAGGAAATATAGTTAACAAAGATGAGGAGAAAGCTGAGGTACTTAATACCTACTTTGCCTCAGTTTTTACCAGTAAGACAGGTGGCCCTCAGGACAACTCATCTCTGGAGGTGGTTGACAGAGATAGGAAGCCAAATAGGCCCCTTGTATTCCAGGAGAAAATAGTTGGTGATTTACTGAGCCATCTGGATCCTCACAAGTCTATGGGACCAGATGGGATCCATCCTAGGGTGATGAGGGAGCTAGCAGAAGAACTTGACAAGCTGCTCTCCATTATCTTCCAACAGTCCTGGCTCACTGGGGAGGTCCCATATGATTGGAAATTGGCCAATGTTACCCCAGTCCACAAAAAGGGCTGCAGAGCTGACCCTGGCAACTACAGGCCTGTCAGCCTGACCTCGGTGCCTGGCAGGGTTATGGAGCAGATCATCCTGAAGGCAATCACACAGCACCTTCAGGATGGACAAGGGATCAGACCCAGCCAGCATGGGTTTAGGAGGGGCAGGTCCTGTCTGACCAACCTGATCTCCTTTTATGATCAGGTGACTCACCTGGTGGATGAGGGGAAAGCCGTGGATGTGGTCTATCTGGACTTCAGCAAGGCCTTTGACACTGTCTCCCATAATATACTCCTGCAAAAGCTGGTAGCCCATGGCTTGGACAAGTGTACTCTATGCTGGGTTAAGAACTGGCTGGAGGGCTGGGCCCAGAGAGTGCTGGTGAATGGGGCTGCATCTAGCTGGCGGCCAGTCACTAGTGGTGTTCCCCAGGGGTCAGTGTTGGGTCCAGTCCTGTTTAACATCTTTATTTTAGATGAGGGGATTGAGATTTAGATTTAGATGAGGGGATTGAGACCACCATCAGCAAATTTGCTGATGACACCAAGTTGGGAGGGAGTGTCGACCTGCTGGAAGGCAGGAGGGCTCTGCAGAGGGATCTGGATAGACTGGAAAAATGGGCTGATTCCAATGGGATGAAGTTCAATAAGGCCAAGTGCCGGGTGCTGCACTTTGGTCACAACAACCCCCTGCAGTGCTACAGGCTGGGAGCAGAGTGGCTGGAGAGCAGTCAGACAGAAAGGGACCTGGGGGTACTAATTGACAGGAAGCTCAACATGAGCCATCAGTGTGCCCAGGTGGCCAAGAAGGCCAACGGTATCCTGTCCTTTATCAAAAATAGCATGGTCAGCAGGACAAGGGAAATGATCCTTCCCCTGTACTCTGCATTGGTGAGGCCATACCTGGAGTATTGTGTTCAGTTCTGGGCCCCTCAGTTCAGGAAAGACATTGAAGTGCTGGAGCGGGTCCAGAGAAGAGCAACACGACTGGTGAAGGGACTTGAACACAAGACCTATGAGGAGAGGCTGAGGGAGCTGGGGTTGTTTAGTCTGGAGAAGAGGAGGCTTAGAGGTGACCTCATCACTCTCTATAACTACCTGAAGGGAAGTTATAGGCAGGTGGGGATTGGTCTCTTCTCCCAGGCAGTTAGCAATAGGACAAGGGGGCATGGGCTTAAACTCTGCCAGGGGAAATTTAGGCTGGATATTAGAAAGAAATTCTTTACAGAGAGAGTGGTCAGGCATTGGAATGGCCTGCCCAGGGAGGTAGTGGACTCGCCGTCCCTGGAGGTTTTTAAACTGAGATTGGACATGGCACTTAGTGCCATGATCTAGTAAACGGACTAGAGTTGGACCAAGGGTTGGACTCGATGATCTCTGAGGTCTTTTCCAACCCAGTCGATTCTGTGATTCTGTGCAATGAAAAGGAAATTAGTAAGGATACAATAATTCAGTTGACAAAGCAATTAGGTCAGTGGGGTCTGGTTGTGGCACCAGAAAAGGTACAGTGAACTACACCATGGAAATATTTAGGATATGAACTAACTCAGTCCATAATTAGACCTCAGAAGCTTACTGTGAAAGCAAAGGTAGCAACCCTTCGCGATGCAATGAAGTTGGTAGGGGACTTGCAGTGGATAAGAAATGTTGTGGGAATTACAAATACAGATTTGCAACCGTTGTTTAGTCTCCTCCAGGGGGACAAGACCCCCAAGAACCATGGTACCTTATACCAGAAGCAGAAAAAGCACTTGAGCAACTTTCAAGAAAAATTTCACAGAATACTGCTCAGCAGATAAGATCAGAATTGCCTGTTACTCTTTATGTCTATAATATCAATAAGGAGGTGGCAGGACTTTTGGCCCAGTGGAGCACAGAAGAAAAGGATCCATTGTTAGTATTAGAATGGATATTTTTAAACAACCAAAACCAAAAAAACATCATTCAAAGGTGGGAAGCCATTGCCCAAGTGATAGTGAAAGGACTAAGCCAATATCTGACCTTGTCTGGATTGTATGTTGCTAAAATTGTGATCCCTATTTCTCTCAATTTGTTTGAACAGATGCTTCGCAAACACGATGATCTTGCCTTAGCTCTTGCCTGTATTCCAGTGCAGGTGGACAATAATTATCCACCGCATCCCATATTTAAAACCAACCTCCCCTTGGAGCCTATGTCAATTGTTAGTGAGCGTCCATTAGATACAATAACCATTTTCACGGATGCAAGTAGTCGCTCACGCAAAGGAGGTTTTGTATGGTTTGAGAATGGTCAGTAGCATTCACAGACTGTTGTAGCTGAAGGATCAGTTCAAATTTTAGAGTTGCAAGCGGTGATAGCAGCATTTAAAAAATGGCATAACTTCCCAATTAATTTGGTAGCAGATTCTTTTTATGTTGTGGGAGTTGTATAAAGAATACATAGAGCGCTTTTGCAGCGAGTTTCCAATTCCTTGTTGTTTGAAGCACTGTTAGATTTGTGGAACGTGTTAGATTATAGGACAGCACCAGTATTTATAATGTATATAAAAAGCCATTCTAACCTGCCAGGTGGTCTAGCTGAGGCAAACAACATTATAGACAAATTTGTGGCAGTGACAGGTGCCAGTGCCAGAAGAGGTTTTGATGAAGGCATTGTATGTGCTGAACTGGCTTAATCCTAAAAGTGAGACTGAAATGGAACCTGTTGTTATGCACCATATCAAAAATGGCAACGATTTTTTCAAAAAAATGTACCTAAGGTTAGTGTGTTTAATCCAATAACACAACAATGGGAAGGTCCTATGTCATTAATAACCTGGGGAAGGGGATATGCTTGTGTTTCTACAGGTAACCATAAAAATTCGTGGATCCCAGCAAAGTGGGTGAGACCTTGGCTAGCTAACAAAGAAGAAACCGATTGCAATGATGACGACCCTTAATCTCAGAGGTGTTATCGTTTTTAGCAACGGATGTAGCCAACGTTGAGAATACCACTTTGTAAAACAGAGCAGCAATTAATTTTTTGTTATTGGCCATGATCACAGTTATGAAGTGTTTGATTGTATGTGTTGTTTGAACTTAAAAGATAAAAAGATAAAAGATTTGCAGAATAAGAAAATAACAGAAGATGTTGGGTTTTTTGGGTTGGATGCCTTGTTTGGTTAAAAGGAATATTGAAAACAGGTTTGTTCTTGTTAATTGTAATTGTATTAGCCTTAACGTTCTTACCCTGTATTTCACACAGTCTTCAAAGCATGATACAGTGTATTGTCAATGTTATATTAAATAAAAGAGGGGGAGATGTAGTGGCAGAGCCCCGCCCCCACCCCAGGGGGATGGGGTTGTCGCCAGCCTGGCTGAATGGCTAAGCCAGAGACAAAAGAAACGAAAGAAGCCCCATAAGAAGGTAACAATGAATGAGCAATTGCCGGACACATGCTTGCAGAGCGTGTGGACAGTACATGCAGCCTATCACGTTATTGTATAGCACGAGTTACAACCAATCACATTATTGCAAGGCACGTGGACAGGGCAGCTTTGCTATAAAGCTAGCCTGGTCTGACAATAAAGTGAACTCTGTGAACATCACATTGGTGTGTCAGGTTCCATCTCTCGCATGGAAAAAGCAACAATCGAGGGCTGAATTCTGCAGTGCCTGTGTCTCTGCTCATGTGACCTCTGCCCACAAACTTAAGTGGTGTGTTGGAGATGCCCCAGTAGTGAGGTAACAAGAATAAATTTGCTCTTTCCATTGCATCTGTGGCTTCTGGTTGTTCCTGGGACCTGCCTGCGTCAGCTCACACAGCCTCATAAGAACTTGCCCTTTGATGCACAACTGAGAATGGATAATCATAACGGTATGATCTACTCAAAGACAGTAGGGAAGAAAACAAAAAGCATGCAAATAATTCAGTTTGCTAAGAAAAGTGCTACTTGTTGGAACAACTTTTCATCAGAAAGTTTGTAAAATACACTTGGAATCCATTGATCAGTTACAGTCATATTGGATGGAAGGACAGAGATCAAATAGAAAAAAAAGGACGTCTCTAATTATCGTGAACACCAATGGTTCCAAAATTAATAATCCTACTAAGGAAAAGATAGTAGCACGAAGTAAATAGTGATGCCAAGGTTACTGGTTGTCTAATCAACATACTTGTAACTTAAATCTACAGCATGGTATTACTTCTCACCTCACTGGTAATCAGGGACTATAAATGCACAAGGTGCTTGGTCAGGATGGTGACAAGGAGACACAGGGAATAGGACAGCATAGGTGATGTAGGAAAAAGCTGGGTGTAGGGAAGACAGGAGTTCACAGGAGATAGAGCATTAAGGGGAATATAGAGGGGGAAAAAAAAAAACCCACATACAGAAACTGTAGGAAAACAAGTTTAATTATTAGATTGGTGCAAAAGTAATTGTAGTTTTTGCATTGTTGAAATTTGCTGTTTGATATTGGAACACATTATTAAATAAATGCAGTTATGTTATACATAATTTTAATGCACTTTTCTCGCTTTATGTTATTTTTGCTACTGACTTATTACTTGCCCTTTATTTTATATTTATTTTAGACTATGGAAATGATGCTAGACAAAAAGCAAACTCGAGTGATTTTCTTATTCGAGTTCAAAATGGGTCGTAAAGCAGTGGAGACAACTCACAACATCAACAATGCATTTGGCCCGGGAACTGCTAACACACATACAGTGTAGTGGTGGTTCAACAAGTTTTGCAAAGGAGACGAGAGTCTTGAAGATGAGCAGCATTGTGGTCATCCATCAGAAAGTGACAAACAACAATTGAGAGCAATCATCAAAGCTGATCCTCTTACAATTACACCATAAGTTGCCAAAGAACTCCACGTTGACCATTCTATGGTCATTCGACATTTGAAGCAACTTGGGAAGGTGAAAAAGCTCGAGAGGTGGGTTCCACATGAGCTAACCAAAAATCAAAAAATAGTCATTTTGAAGCGTCGTCTTATTCTATGCAACAATGAACCATTTCTCAATTGGATTGTGATGTGCCCACTGCCTCTCATCCTGCTGTTAGGCACCACTGAAAAGACTCTGGTCCCATCCTCTTGACACCCATCCTTGAGATATTTATAAGAATAAATGAGATCCTCTCTCAGCCTTCTCCAGGATGAAAAGACCCAGCTCTCTCAGCCTTTTCTCTTAAGAAAGATGCTCCAGACACCTAATCATCTTTGTAGCTCTCCACTGGACTCTCTCAAATAATTACTTGTACTTTTTAAACTGAGGCACCCAGAACTGGACACAGTACACCAGATGTGGCCCCATCAGAGCAGAGTAGATGGAGAGGATAACCTCCCTTGAGCTGCTGACCACACTCACCCTAATGCACCCCAGAATACCATTGGCCTTCTTGGCCACAAGAGCATATTGTTGGCTCATGGTCAAGCTGTTGTCCAACAGGACTCCCAGGTCATTCTCTGCAAAGCTGCTTTCCAGCAGGTCAACCTCTAACCTGTATGGGTGCATGGAGTTATTACTCCCTAGGTGCAGGACCCTACACTTGCCTTTACTGAATTTCATTAGGTTCTTATCTGCCCATCCCGCCAGCCTGTCCATATGTCACCAAATGGCAGTACAGCCTTCTGGTGTATCAACCCCTCCTCCCAGTTTTGTCTCACCAGCAAACTTCCTGAGGGTACGCTCAGTCTCTTCACCCAGGTCGCTGATGAACGGGTTAAACAATACTGGACCCAGTACTGACCCCTGGGAAATACCGCTAGCTAGAGGCCTCCAACTATACTGCACTGATGATGACAACCCTCTGAGCTCTGCCATCCAGCCAGTTCTCAATCCATCTCACTGTGCACTCATTCAACCCACGCTTCCTGAGCTTACCTATGAGGATGTTGTGGGTGACAGTGCTGAAGTCACAGTAGATTAACATCCACTGCTCTTCCCTCATCTACCCAGCCAATCATACCATCATAGAAGGCTATCAGATTGGTCAAACATGATTTCCCTTATTTCATTCAATTCAATTTCATCATTGAATTTCATTCAATTCAATTTCCATCAATGGAAATTGGATTCACCAATATGGTGAATCCATATTGACAACTACTGATAACCTTCTTTTCCTCCACATGCTTGGTGAAGATATCCAGAATGAGCTGTTCCATCACCTTTCAAGGGATGGATGTGAGGCTGAGTGGCCTGTAGTTTTCTGGGTCATCCTTCTTGCACTTTTTGAAGACTGGAGTGACATTGGCTTTCTTGCAGTCGTCAGGTACCTCTCCTGTTCTCCATGACCTTTCAAAGATGATGAGTACTCGTGGGTCCATCCCATAAGGGCCTATGGATTTTTGGGTGTCCAGTTTGCCTAAATGATCTCTAACCCGATCCTCCTCAAGCAAGAGGAAAGTCTTCCTTTTTCCAGACTTTCTCTCTTACCTCCAGGGTCCGGAATTCTTGAGGGCCGTTCATAGCAGTAAAGACAGAAACAAAGCAAGCATTCAGTAACTCAGCCTTCTCTGTATCCTCTACGACCAGGACACTCTCCTCATTCAGTAGAAGACCTACATTTTTTCTAAACTTCCTTTTGCTGCTTATGTACTTGAAGAAGCCTTTCTTGTTGTCCATTACATCCTTGGCCAGATTTAACTCCAAGTGGAGCTTGGCCTTCATCACCACAGCCCTGCATACTCCAACAGCAATCTTATGTTCCTCCCAAGTGGCCTGTCCCTTTTTTCCACATTGCATAAGCATCCTTCTTCCATCTGAGTTTTGACAAGAGCTCCTTACTCATCCATGCTGGCCTCCTACTCCCTTTACTTGATTTCTTGCTCATAGGAATGCATTGATCTTGAGCTTGGAATAAGTGATGTTTGAATATTAGCCAGCTCTCTTGGACCCTTCTACCTTCCAGAGGCGTAATCCATGGGATTCTTCCAAGCAGGACCTTAAGGAGGCCAAAGTTCACCATCCTGAAGTCCATGGTTGTAGTCCTACTTATTGCCCTGCTTCTTCCACACAGGATCCTTATCTCCATCATCTCATGCTCACTGCAGCCAAGGCTGCCCCCAACCTTTACATCTCCAACCAGTCCTTCTTGGTTTATTAGGACAAGGTCCAGCAGCACACAAGTCCTCATCAGCTCCTCCACCACCTGTATCAAGAAGCTATCATCAGTGATCTGCAGGAGCCTGCCGGATTGTGTGTGCTTAGCCGTGTTATCTTCCCAGCAGATGTCAGGGTGATTAAAGTCTCTCATGGGAACCAGGGCTTCTGCTTGTGAGAGTACTTTCATCTGTCTGTAGAAAGCCCCATCAACTTCCTCATCAGGTGGCCTGTAGTAAACACCCACAAGAGTGTCACCCTTGTTAGCCTGCCCCTTAATTTTCTACTCATAAGCTCTTGACTTGTTCATCTCTCCCTAGGCAGAGTTTGATATATTCCCATTTCTCTCTCACATAAAATGCAACTCTTCCACCTCACCTTGTTGGCCTGTATTTCTTACATGTCTCTGTAATTTCAATGAGGTCATGGCCCTGTGACTGCACATAGATCTCTAATTCTTCCTTTTTGTTCCCCAGGCTGTGTGTGTTGGTGTATAGGCACTTCAGAAAAGTAATTGAGCATATGGGGATTTCCCATTAGAGGTGCAGAAGGATCCACCAGAGCCATACATACATACATACTTTGAGGTGGTTTGCCTTCTAGTTCTCATCTTGGGAGGCAGCTAAAGAATATTTGTTGCTGCTCGAGTTGGATGCAATTCCATGAGCATTGCCACTTCAGACCCCACCTCACCAAGCTGGCCAGCCTGCTGCCAAAGATTCCCTTGCCTTTTCTAGACAGGTGAATCCCATCCCTCCTTAACAGGCTACAGTCGTCATAGAATATCCCCTTGTCATAAAAGCCAAAGCCCTCATGACCGCACCAGCCACAAAGCCAGAAGTTGATTTGCATTATACATCTATTTCTAGCTGCACCCCTTCATCTAACAGGTAAAATGAAAGAAAAGATAACTTGGACACCAATACTTTTCGCTTGCGCCCCAAGGGCCTTGTAGTCTTCCTTGATTCTGCCCAGGTTCTGGCTTGCCACATCATTTGTGCCTACATGGAAAAGCAGAAGTGGATAAGTAGTCTGTGCTCTTGACAATTTGTGGCACTCTCCTGCCAATGTCTCGAACCTGAGCTCCCAGGAGGTAACATACCTCTCATGACTCCCTGTCAGGCCAGCAGATGGGCTACCTCAGTGCCCCTTAGCAGAGTCACCCACTACAAGCACTCATTTATTTTTGCAGTATCCAGTGTTTGCTGCTGGTACCATTTCTCCTTGCAGATCTTGTTTGTGGGTGTCTGTATCTATTAAAGCTTCATATCTGCTTTTGTTTGCAATGCTAGAGGGTGGGGACTGAAGCTGAGTCCTGCTTTTGTGGGTCATGAGGGTCCAAGGTGACTCATTCACTGTGATGTCTGCCACAGAAGCATGGTTCTGAAATCACCAATCTATTTCCATCTTCGCTCCTCTAATACTGCACAGCCTTTTAACTTTTTCCTGCAACTCAGCCACCAAACATATCAGATCATCAATCTGTGCACAGCTCATGCAGGCACTTACCTTTTCTTCAGGAGAAGGGTCTGGGCACTCATTGCAACCTACTCCCTGTACTGAAGTCTCCTTTACTGGTTCTATCTGGGTGAAAGCACAAGACACCTCAAGAGCTTTCTCTGCAGGAGCACTAGTTTAACTCTGAGGTGAGTGCTCACCATTATGGCAGAGAGCTAGAGCACTTCCTTGGGCTGTGGACCTACAAGCAAGCCTGCAGTGCCCTTCCTGCACACCCTGCCTGTGCAAACCGCCACACCCTGTTCACCCTGCTCCTGGTCACTCACGCTCCCTAGGGGCCGTTTAAGTCTCCTGTGGTTGCTTCTGGCAACATTTCACAGCAGAAGTTCCCAGCTTCTGCAGTTTTTGCCTTTGATGAGATCTTGCCAGGTCACTGTGGAAATACCACGGTGCAGTCAAATAATCAGATGAATAGGGGACACTAAAAACAGCAATTGCATTCATATGTTTCTGTTAGCGCAGCAGATCTTCAAAAATACTTTTTCTGTCTCAGTCTATGGTGAGGGAAAAAACAGCTTAGCTCTATAAATACAATTATTTTTTTTATACAAATTCTTAACTTGTATTTCTTTCTCATGGCATAATGAAAGTATGCCAGGACATGCACACATGAACTGCAATCTGAACTTATTTTTAGAACGAACTACAAAACTTAAAAGGATTTCTCCTAGCTTGTTTTTATTTATTTTTATATTAGGCTTTGTTTAACCTATTTTTCCATTGTTTGAAAATGAGGATGGGAAAACAGTAGGTTTTATAACATAAAGTCACCAGACTATTGAAACAAGTGAAAATTATTTTAATTTACAGTTTCAGTTTCTGTGAAGATTTAAGAGAAAACATATGAGAAATGCTTGGGAAGACACAGTTAAAACATAGCATATTTAGCTGAAAGAATATAAAGGCCACAGTTAAACACCAATATGCACAGTTCTGTAAAGAATATAATTGAATCTCCCAAACCCAAGCCTTGTCTCAGTGAAAAGGAAACTTGACACTCCTCCTTCGAAAAGGGCATGTACCAAGTGTCTGCAATGACTATCCTTTATGGAGAACCTTCCATAAAAAAATTAATCTTTTTGTAATAGTGACTAAACCATACCCACTGTTAGCGAGTGATAACCATCCTGATATCAAGTGCTAAACAATCCATACCCAGTGTCCTTATACTGTAGCAGTTCTGGAGAAAAGGAAGTTTCTACCAATGGATATTATGATTTTTAAAACTGACAGAATCTTAGCCTAGTACTTATATAACAGTCTGGAATAACATACAAGAGATTATTTTATTTAAGGATGATTATCATTAAATCAAAGCAAGGAAGAATTTTATAAAACAATTTCTAGGATAGTTTACCTGCTTCTTAATTCCATAATCATCATATGCTTCAGCTTTCATTTTTTCAATCTTTTCTTCTTGCTGTTTTGCTTCTTTTTCATACATAACTTTTTCTTTTGCCAATCTGCAATTAAACCAAGTAATTGTGTTAATCTGGTTCTATTATATGAAAAAGTTACACCACTGAAAACAAAAAACCCTCTGAAAACTGCAGCCCTCTAAGATAATTTTAGGTTGGTGTAAAAGTAATTATGGATGGTTTCAGACTGTGAATTTTAAATCATTATAACTAGGCTCAAACACATCTTTATTAATCAAAATAGGAACCACTGCAATCAACACAGTTTTGCCAACAAGAAATAT
This sequence comes from Columba livia, assembly GCF_036013475.1. Classification (NCBI taxonomy): domain Eukaryota; kingdom Metazoa; phylum Chordata; class Aves; order Columbiformes; family Columbidae; genus Columba; species Columba livia. The sequence continues at coordinate 4,850,039 of NC_088641.1, read as the reverse complement.
GTTTATTCCCATAGCAAAAAATCCACGCTTTGGGATTCAAACTCTTGGAAAGCATTTTCTGCATCCTACTGGTTGTGAAAGCGTTCTCCCTGCATAAAGCTGTTGAGATGATTGAAGAAGTGGTAGTCGGTTGGTGAGAGGTCAGGTGAATGTGGCGGATAAGGCAAAACTTCATAGCCTATTTTATTCCACATCTGAAGCATTGGTTGTGTGACCTGTGATCGGGCACTGTCGTGGAGAAGAACTGGGCCCTTTCTGTTGACCAATGCCAGCTGCAGGCACTGCAGTTTTCGGTGCATCTCATCAATTTGCTGAGCATACTTCTCAGATGGATCAGACCGGCAACAGACCACCAAACAGCGACCGTGACTTGTTTTGGGGTATAAGTTTGGCTTTGGGAAGTGCTTTGGAGGTTCTTCTCGGTCCAACCGTTGAGCAGGGCATCACCAGTTGTCATGTAAAATCCACTTTTCATCACACATCACAATCCAATCAAAATATGTTTCATTGTTGTTGCATAGAATAAGAGAACATGACACTTCAAAATGACGATTTTTTAAAAATTTTTGGTCAGCTCCTGAGGGACCCACATATCAAGCTTTTTCACCTTTCCAAGTTGCTTCAAATGCCAAACAACCATAGAATGGTCGACATGGAGTTCTTCAGCAACTTCTGGTGTAATTGTAAGAGGATCAGCTTCTATGATTGCTCTCAATTGTTGTTTGTCACTTTCTGATGGACAACCACTATGCTACTCTTCTTCAAGACTCTCGTCTCCTTTGCAAAACTTGTTGAACCACCACTACACTGTATGTGTGTTAGCAGTTCCCGGGCCAAATGCATTGTTGATGTTGTGAGTTGTCTCCAATGATTTACGACTCATTTTGAACTTGAATAATAAAATCACTCGAGTTTGCTTTTTGTCTAACATCATTTCCATAGTCTAAAACAAATAAAATAAACGGCAAGTAATAAGTCAGTAGCAAAAATAACAAAGCAAGAAAAGTGCATTAAAATTATGTATAACATAACCACATTTATTTAATAATGTGTTCCAATATCAAACAGCAAATTTCAACAATGCAAAACCTACAATTACTTTTGCATCAACCTACTATTAATTAAAAGCAATTCTTAAAGTGTGTAACTACAGATATTTTTCCTGAAGAACTTAAAGTTTTGTGAGCAAGCTCTCCTGGTATTATATAATTTTCTTTAGTGTAAGAAATTTGATCCTGTGAAAAGTGTACACATTAGTTCTGAGCCTCCGAGTTCTTTATAAGCTAAAATATTAACAACTTCCAAAGTGCTCTAAAAGAAAAATAAATGAAGATGTCATTGGAGGAATTGATTGACTGCAAAGTGGATCAGGCAATTTCTGAATGAATCCAGACTATTATCTTTGAAGGTTTTTGTCACTTGTCTCTGAAAATACCTTCAAGTGTGGAGGGGTTTTGATAGATAAAGATTTGTTGCTGAATTAGTCAGGCTCAAAGGAATCTCAAGGCTGCTTCAAGATGCTGAGAACAGAATCTGCTGTGAGAGAGAGGGGCGTCTCCTCATTAACGGGGCCCCAACATGGCGTGAATCATCGGATGTATCATCAGTGAGACTCCAGCACGTGGACAGCCCATGATACTCATTTAGCGAATCCATGCTTGGAGCGTGGATGCGTGATCAGAGAACAGTTGCATATATAAATAAGGAGGCTTGTTTCTGTAATAAATGGCTTTGCGTGATTCGCATTGAATCGGAATGCTGAGTCCTTTATCATTCCAACATTCAAGTAGTGTGTAATGTCATTTCACATAATCACAGAATGGTTGGGGTTTGAAGGGACCTGCAGAGATCACCTAGTCCAACCCACCCGCCAAAGCAGGTTCACCTACAGCAGATTGCTCAGGAATGCGTCCAGGCAGGTTATTAATGTCTCCAGAGAAGGAGACTCCACAAGGTCTCTGGGCAGTCTGTTCCAGCTGCCTTGTAGATCAGGATGACTGCTAATAATGACAGTAAGAGGCAAAAGCTCTCTCTATCTCTGAAAAAAATTCCTCACATCATATGTAGCCAAAACAAACTTAACATTAAGATATCTGCAACGGCAACACTCTAATCATCAACTTTTAGATCAGCATTTTTCAGACTTTCTCATCACCATCCAGACTCTGATAGTTTTGTGCATGACCTATACTGGCATTTATCATTATGTGGCCTTTCCCCTTTCCTATTCACTACTAAATAACACCATTGCACCTACCTTAAAAACTGACATTCTTCTTAGCAGCAACTCTGAAAAAGTTATCATGTGTATATGATAAGAAGAAAGCTCTTTCAGGCTCACAAACTCTGGTCCCCAAATTTTTTTTCCTGATTACAACTCCATGTCATGCCATTAAACATAATATTTCCCATACAAAATAATAAAAAGTAAAATTCCCAAATAACATAGTAGCCTCATATTCTTGTGTTCCTTAAAATATTTTTCCCATTTACTTTGATGCTGGTTTAGGAGTTACAGACAAAAGTAACAGTTCCAGAATTTACATTATTGCAAGTTTCTTTATGGCCTTATTTTACAAAGGGAAAAGAATCCATCTTTAAATCCTAATAATGGACCCGTATTTGGAAGCAGGACATTTTTTGCTAGCAAGCATAGATTCAAGAATAATGCAAGAAATTTTGAAGGTCAAAAGGAAATATTAAGGTAGTCTAGTCTGATGTCCTGCAGTATTTTTTTTACATTGCAATTCCATTATCAGGCCTAATTATTTGTTGTTACTGCAATTTTGCTATTACATCTTCTACTTAGTTACATATGTTTATTATGTGTATGCTGAATTACATAATGCTAGATTCAAATCAAAACATCCTTCAGGATCTGGAGAATTATGAAGTAATTCTTGATTAGCTAATTCAAGATCAAAACAAACATTGAGATGCTAGTGCAAACCTGAGAGCATGCCAAAGAAAAGCCTTCCCCTAACAAGAACAAGCCTATATCAGAACAGCCTGTATTAGATAAGATTGTTTAAGGAGAACTCAACAGGCAAAAGAACATAACCAGATCCAAGAAGCAAAGAATATTATACAAATGAAAAGAGAATAAAGGTCTTGTAGAGAGCTTCTTTGGCCATGTTAGCATATCAGAGCAAATTCATTCCTAATTTGTCACAGTTAAGTGCTCTAATAGAAGTGCTGCTGAGGATGGACAAAACAGTACTGGGTTGATAAGAACCTTTTATGAACTGAAGCTGCCACAAAAGCACCACTGCAGTAATATCTTGAGAAAAAAAAAGATGTCAAGGTTTAAGGCAAGGTGGCAATAAACCGTGGCAGACGCTCCCTGTTATCCCCTCATTTTCACGCCACCCCTTTCCTTTAGATCGTAAAGATGATTGGAAAGATAAGAGGAAAGGAAGAGAGACTTGGACTTCACGTTGGAAAGTTTAAAAAGGCTTTACTAATGCTACTAATAAATAGAGAATATATATATAAAACCACTCTCAAGTGCTTGATGTGGAGTTGGTGTAACTCCAGCAGTGGCGGAGCTGGGTGTGCGGAGCTGGCGTGGCTCCAGCAGGTGCAGGTCAGGCCCCCGGAAGTCGTGGGTGGGACTTTAGAGCAAACTGGAAACTGGTTGCAGGGATGCAGGGCCTGAGGACTGTAGATCACAGGCAGACAGACAGGGTCCTCTCTAGATGCCGGCCATGGTCAAAGAGAGCATGACCCTCACGATCACCCTCTTATATAGGGGGTATGATGATTATGGGATGGCATACTTCCGTTGGTCAGTTCTAGTCACCTGTTCCATCCACCCCTCCTCAAACACACCCCTCTCACAAGGGAACGTGGGAAAACTTATCAGTCTTTCTTGGCTGCCATAGTAATAAACCTAAACACAAGCTTCTTGAGCATTCTGTTGGTCTTCTTATCAGCACTGAGTACAGCATCCTAGGAAAAATACGCAGGCTAAAATTCAGAAAAGTACAGCCACCTAGAAGAACTTAGCTGAAAGAAAAATCACTAAAAGAGAACCAGTCTTGTTTTTAACAAAACCAAGACAAGATAATATGCTGATACTGCAACAGCAGAACCTCTCCCTGCTTTTGACAGAGTTTACATCATGAAAAATTGTTTTGCCAAAATAGCCTTAAGCTGTGGTTCCACAACAGCTAATCTATATTGGGCTGTGGCAACACTCACCTGAACTGGTTTCAACCCCTGTGGAATCACACCATTAGTATGATTCAGCCTTATAAAGAAGCAGTGTGTAGAGCACATAGTGTAGGTATCATCTAGGTTAGTTTCTACAAGTCAGCCAAATACTGGCTTTGAAAAGTAGTACTGGGAAAAGATAGCCTAATTACTACTAATAAAGATACTAAATCGGGGCTGTAAATACAGCTACTGGAAATCAGCTCCAGTATTAGCATCAGCAAATATTGATTAAATACAGGATGCGTTGACTGAACAATGTTACTTGATTTAATCCCAGACACTTATTTGCTTTGCTATTTTTAGGTTCCAAAAAAGTTGATTTTAATCAACCTGTGAGACAGCTGATTTTTTTTTTTTTAAATGAAAATATAAAATTCCCTTGAGGAGAAGAGGGAGAAAAATACAATTAAAAGCAATTTTAATGTTGATTCATTTACTAAACAGTGTATGCCATCAAAACTAAATGCAACTTGCATCACTAAACCCAGTATTTTAAATTATTTTAATTTTTAGCTAGAACAAAAGGCACAATGTTTGTTACTACTTATGTTTTCACATTACGTTTTCACTCTCAGATCTCCCTCTATGCACACTAAGTTTTCAAACTGACCACTATTCAAGTTGGCTCACTTTTGTAAAGAGGTAAAGGACTGCATGTTCTGGCCTAGTTTAGAACTAAATTTTAACTTGATTTTTTGCCCACCTTTCTCAGATCTAGATGCTTAATAATTACACACATTTATCTACCTACTTCTGTATTAATTGTACACTTCAGAAGCAGAACTTGAAATATTCTGCTTTCAAAACTGAAAACATTACATGAAACCCGAAATATGAGACTGCTTTCTATGACACTTTTTCCATTGCACTTTGTTCAGTAATCAGAATTGTCCAATTTAATATTCCATTTATCATTCATAAGATTAGGATGCTGATATTAAAGCTATTAAGAAGTTTTGATTTGAAAACATTTTCTGCAGTAGGTCCTTCCTCTAGATGCCATGAAGCTATTTCTATTGAATACATAGCTTGGGAGATGCTAAATTAAAGCAAGGTATTGATTTCAAAAGGAAAGTGAAATTTTATAATGGAGTAATATTATCCCTTAATCATCTCTTCCTTAAAATTTTCAGCAGATACACAGAATACTGTGCCACACAATACTTCTTTTCCTCTCTTCTGCCTTCACCCTTTGTCAATCTAGAAGTAAGATTCTCTGTTGGTGGTGGGGTTTTTATGTTGTGTGGTGGATTTTTTGTTTGTTTTGGATTGTTTGTTTGGGTGGGGTTTTTTTTGGAGGGGGGGTGTGTCCCCTCCCAGGTTAAAATGAATACTAAACCAAAATCTTCATATATGGTGTAATCATACACAATGAACAGACTAAGAATAGCTCAGTAGGTACCAGAAAAAGACAGACCATGACTCGTTTTATTTAAGTACATCACTCATTTCTAGATGGAAAAACCTACAACCATAAAAACTACTACAGGCATAACTTTAGCAGACATTCTACAGTATCATATAAAATATAATCTTCAGTAACTTTAACTTTTAACTGCAAGAACTTGAAAATTAAAAAAGGAAACTATGTAGATAACCTATCATAGTTATACTTACCTGTGCTGGTTTTGGCTGAGGTACAGTTAATTTTCTTCATAGTAGCTAGTATGGGGCTGTGTTTTGGATTTGTACTGGAAACAGTATTAATATTACAGGGAGGTTTTCATTATTGCTGAGCAGTGCTTACACAGAGTCAAGGCCTTTTTGGCTCCTCATACCGTCCAACCAGCAAGTAGGCTGGGGGTGCACAAGAAGTTGGCAGGGGACACAGCTGGGACAGCTGACCCCAACTGACCAAAGGGATATTCCATATGATATCATAGAATGCCCTGAGTTGGAAGGGACCCATAAGGATCATGAAGTCCAACTTCTGTCCCTGCATATGACAACACCAAAATTCACACCATGTGTCTGAGGACACCATCTAGTTTCTTCTTGAATATTGACAGGCCTGAGGCTATGACTACTTCCCTGGGGAGCCTGTTCCAGTGCTCCATCACCCTCTGGGTGAAGAACTTTTTCCTAGTGTCCAATCTGCTCAGCAATAAAACTAGGGGGAGGTTGATGGGGGGGGGGCACTGCTCAGGGACTGGCTGAGCATTGGTCAGTTGGTGGCAAGCAATTACTTTCATTTGCATCACTGGTCTTTCTTCAGTTTTATTTATATCTCTGTTATTTTCCTTTTAATTATAATTTATTATTTTATTTCAAGTATTAAACTGTTTTTTCTCAGCCCACAAGTTAAAATATTCTCTTGTTTTTAAACAATTATGTCACCTAGTATCGATCTGAAACCCTACAGTTAACCTTATTTCAGCTACACAATATCCTACATCCTGCAATAGCTCTGAAAATAAATCAAACATTAATGACCAAAAAGCTCCGTACATTGAAAGGCACACTGGGTTAAGAAATATTGTCAGTTCTGTGACCAGTTCGCTCAAATCTGATTGCCAAAGTTCAGAATCTAAACACAGTTCTAAATGCTGTTCTTTTTCTTCTCTTTGGTAAAAATGAGCCTGTTTTTCAGTAGTACTCTATAAACAGAACTTAGGTGTACACGAATAGGAGAGAAGGGTACTCAACCTTTTAAAAAGAAAAATCTTAACTCTGCTCACAAAACAGAAATTCTAGTCCTTCATGCACTCAAGATAAAACATTTTGGCATACATTACGACGTGTTGCTGAAGGGAGCTGCTCTGAAGCTGACCTGGTCTGCATCAGAGCAACAGATCTTGGCATAGTGAAGGTTTTTTTGAATCAGGGAAATGCCAGGGCAGCAGAGAGACCCACCAGGAATTGGCAGCTCTCTTGTGGGAGACACTGACAAGACCTGGGCATCGCCAGAGAAATAGTGACCACCCCCCATGCCTATAAAAAGCAGCCTAAGAAGTGGTAGTGACCAGGACCACTGGGACCAGAGTAGGCAAACAGAGCATGGTGTGGCAGTTTGTGCAGAAGGGCGCACAGGGAGGGTGGAGAAGCTTTGCCAGCTTGATTATGGAGCAATGGTATCCATACAGCAGAAAGCCATGGCTTCTGTAAGGTCAGCATCCACCTCAAGTGATACAGCTGCCCAGACCCAGATCCAATGGGAAGATGCTGCCACCCAGGTGTTGGGCTGCAGGGTGTGCCCTGCCCTTACATCAATACCAGGTGGCAGCAGTAAGCACACCACACACCTGTGGGAGTTATGCCCAGGTAGAGGAAGGTTGAGAAATATCAGCAAGAGCGAGAGGGAGATAGACTACTGAAGTTACACCCTACCTTCCCTAAGGCAGGCCCAGCAGGCAGACAGGGTGCATGATACATGACTCCTTATCCTCTCTCTACATGGCAGAACATAGTGACTCAAGGGATATAGGACAATGGCAACATCTCCCTGCCTGGCACAGAAGGAGGATCTCTGCTGTAACTATCCCACCTTTCCAGGTTTCCTTGCACAACAAGTATGAGGCTCTGCAAATGGAAACAACAATACTGAGGAAGATGGCTCAACTAAGTTGGAGATGTCACAGAGGTCAAGTTGGTCTACACCCTCCATCAAAACTGCTTCTATAAAGAAAAAAAGGCAGGTTGTTATCATAGGAGACTCCCTTCTGAAGGGAACAGAAGGCCCAATATGCAGACTGGACCCACTTCTTAGGGAAGTCTGCTGCCTCCCTGGGGCCAGGGTTAAAGATGTGAAGAGAAAACTTCCTGCCCTGGTAAGGCACTCAGATTATTATCTGTTATTGATTTTTCAGGTGGGCAGCAATGAGGTTGAAATAGGAAATCCAAAGGCAATCAAGAGGGACTTTAGGGCCTCGGGATAACTGGTTAAGGGATCAGGAGCACAAGTAGTGTTCTCCTCTGCCCCCTCAGTTGCACGGTACGATGAGGGAAGATACAGGAAGACCCATCAGATCAATACCTGGCTGTGAGACTGGTGTCATCGGGAAAACAAATGGAGTGCACCTGTCTCAAAGGGAGGGAAAGGATCCTTGGACAGGAGTTAGCAGGGCTCACTGAAAAAGCTTTAAACTACATGTAAAGGGGGAAATGGATAAAACCACACTCAATAGAGTTAAATCTGGTGGCAGCACACCAGTGTTTGGGGAATGGGGTGCTAGCAAGGTCCTTCAGTCAGTCATCTCAGTGAAGGTAGGGGATGGAGATCAACATAGCAGCAAAGACGCAAGAGTTACTGATGTGTTAGAAACCACAGAAGCACAGTCTCATAGGAAATAGTGCTTCTCCCCAAAAAAAGGTGGTGGGATCAGTAGCCCAAATGAAGCAAATCTATACCAATGCATGCAGCATGGGCAACAAACAGGAGAAGCTGGAAGCCATTGTGCAGCAGGAAAACTGTGATACAGTTGCCATCACAGAAACACAGTGGGATGACTCCCATAACTGGAGGGCTGCAATTGACAGCTATAAAGTCTTCAGAGGGGATAGGCAAGGAAAGAGAGGTGGTGGGGTAACTCTGTATGTTAGAGGGTGGTTTAACTGTCTAGAGCTTCATGACACTAATAATAAGCTTGAGTGCTTATGGGTAAGAATCAGGAGGAAGGCCAACAAGGCAGATATCCTGGTGGGAGTCTGTTACAGACCACCCAAACAGGATGAAGAGGCCAATGAAATATTCTGCAGTGAGTTGGGAGAAGTCTTACAATCTCTAGCCCTTATTCTCATAAGGGAATTTAACTTACCAGATGTCTGCTGGAAATACAAGACAGCAGAAAAGAAACAATCTAGGAGGTTCCTGGAGTGTACGGAAGACAACTTCCTGACACAGCTGGTCAGTGAGACAACAAGGAAAGGTGCCCCACTGGACCTGTTGTTTGCAAACAGAGAAGGACTTGTGGGTGATGTGATGGTTGGAGGCTGTCTTGGGCACAGCGATCATGAAATGATCAAGTTGGCCAAGAAGGCCACAATGGCATCCTGGGGTGTATCAGAAGGGGGGTGGTTAGTAGGTCAAGAGAGGTTCTCCTTCCCCTCTACTCTGCCCTGGTGAGACCACATCTGGAATACTGTGTCCAGTTCTGGGCCTCTCAGTTCAAGAAGGACAAGGAACTGCTAGAGAGAGTCCAGCGCAGGGCAACAAAGATGATTAAGGGAGTGGAGCATCTCCCTTATGAGGAAAGGCTGAGGGAGCTGGGTCTCTTTAGCTTGGAGAAGAGGAGACTGAGGGGTGACCTTATTAATGTTTACAGATATATAAAGGGTGAGTGTCACGAGGATGGAGCCAGGCTCTTCTTGGTGACAACCAATGGTAAGACAAGGGGTAATGGGTTCAAATTGGAACACAAGAGGTTCCACTTAAATTTGAGAAGAAACTTCTTCTCAGTGAGGGTAACAGAACACTGGAACAGGCTGCCCAGGGGGGTTGTGGAGTCTCCTACTCTGGAGGCATTCAAAACTCACCTGGACGCCTTCCTGTGTAACCTCATCTAGGTGTTCCTGCTCCGGCGGGGGGATTGGACTAGATGATCTTTTGAGGTCCCTTCCAATCCCTAACATTCTGTGATTCTGTGAATTTACTTATCGCAGATCACTGGATGAGCCCAATTTAAGTTTAATATTAATCATTTAGCTTAAGTGCATTTCAAATAGAAAGAATCTCTTCAAATTATAAGGTCATATGATTTTTAATATACTGTCTGCTTTGTGTTACTTAGTAAGCTAAATTTGCTGAGATCTTAAGCTGTACCTTGTAAAGTTCTGCTTACATTCACCAAACTTTTATCTACTTAATGAAAACGAAGCAGCTACAGACCATCATGGACATCTGCAAGATAAGGCCTGTTTTGCACTTTGCTGAGCAAAACAGGATACGTTTGGACAGAATAACACTTTCAAGGACAGCGCAAAGCAGCTATGGACAATGTCTGCAGCTAAACAAAACAAGAGGTCAGTGAAAGAATCCAGTGAGAAGCAAGACGACCCCAGACTCAAATATTACTATCGGACTGAATTGTTGTGTGAAGAGCAGGTAGTCTGTAAGGGTATTATTACCCAGGGACTTCTCAGTTCGGCACCTCTGTGAAGGCATCCAGCTTGAGTCAACCCTGTTGCTGTACTACTCCATTAAATTTTTTATTTCCATGTACTTTGATGCCTGAGAATTTGCTTCAAGAGACCTAGGATCCAGACTCTAGAGCAACCTGGCACCAGACCCCTAAGCAGGTTGAGATGCCAAATGATCAAACTTTGAAATCCTACCCAAGCAGTATAAGGAATCAGGTACACACACAGAATCCTTCGGCCATAAACACATATAATCCCTTACCTGTGTTCCCTTACCCTCCATGTCTCTTAGGCATGAACTGTTGACCAAACCTGGGACTAAGTTTGGCTCTAGCCACATCTAGACTCCTCTCTAAGGAGTTCAGAAAGCAAGGGAGTCCATTCTGAACCTCGTGACTCAATAGGAGGGCCTTCCTCTACCCTTTTGCATCTCCTGTCCCCATATAAATCTCTCTAAAACAACTCTCACCCAACTCTGTTTGGCATATTTCCTCCATGCAGTAAGCAACAGAGTGAACCTTGCCATCAAACTGTTAAGTCACACTTTTCTTTAAGTGATCTAAACAGTGCTCTGCGGCAAATAGGAAACTAAATCACTGTTCCGTGACAATACCATGGATTCAACCTAAGCACACAGAAAACCCAAAGCTGACAGGATGTATTGAGCAGATAGTGAAATAGCTATTCTGACTTAGTTAAAACCTAAAAATCCATACTAGTGTAACTGTACATGGTATTTTTTTGTTACAGTATAATAAAATCCTTGTATTAATATTATGCACAATTATAGCAGAAGTAATTAAAAAACTGCAATAACATTGGTGCTACGTAAATCACTACCTGCAGAGCTTAAAATATCAGGTCTTAAATCTTGCAACTTATGCACATTCTTGGTCTCACTGAAGATACATAAGCGCACACAAATTACAGGCCAAGGCCTAAGAAGAAAAGTCAAGGAAGGAAGAAGGAAAGAAATACAGTACTTGACAGAGTTATCACCAACTGCCATATTTTCTTAGCCGTGAGTAACTGACTACTTTCTGATTGGGACAGGATCTCTCAAATTTATGCATTCATTTTCTTGATAGTGACAAAATCAACATAAAATATTATCTTTCTCTAAAAGAGTCAAGATGTAACCACACACAAGTATACGCATTATTTTTACCACACATACCCCTCCCTGCATCTACAGCTTACAGAACTGAGTTACCATGACATTTTCAGGTTAAATTTGCAGGCTTGGCATTTATCAGGGACTACTACCATGAAGACTATGAAAATCAGTTAGTTTTGCTTTTTTAAGTTAGAAAATTATTTTAATTTTAAAATGACTTGGTTTTAACATTTTTACAGCATCTCTTATTAGTAAAAAAGGAAAATTATACCATTTTTAAATTTGAGATTTCTCTGAATCTCCAGGGCTTCACATTGTCTTCACTTCTCATTTTCCTGCTCTTGCAATATATTCTTGCAGGTTTTTTTACATCCTTGCCATAGCAATAGCTGAAGTTCCCCTTTTGCCCCGCTGAGAAAGTCTGATGAGTTAGGGCATCATTCAATGTCAGCAGCCAGTGGGAGCATGGAGGGGGAGAGAGGAAGCAAGGAATGGAAGGATTCAACAGATGCAACCAGAGTGAAAGATCTTAATTTATGGACTACTTGAAAAGCAGAAAGATGCTAGCCAGAGATGAAATATTTGCTGATGTACTGAAAGAAGCAACTTGGATGGCTGGGGGAAAAGAGGTTGGGTACTGAACCAAGAAAACTGAAAGAGCATCTCTGATAAACTGAAGACAAGAGTTAGAGAGAAATAAGAAGTCTACCAGCCCATCCTGAAGAGGCTCTGGAGTGGCAAAAATTCTGGGAGAGGAGGATATGGAATGGAACAGGACAGAAGTTGAAAGTTATAAATGCTAAGGAGCCTGAGAACTTCACTTCTCGAGAAGGAAAAACAAAAACAGGGTCACTGTTGTGGCAATTGGGGTTACCACAGACAGCTTCATTTTCCCTTCTATAACCCCACAGAGTCATCATCTTCAGTCAAGACCTTCGTTTTGGAGAAAAGGCATAGAATCTACTTCTCCCGCCTCCCCTAAAATCTGGGGTTAACCAACTGGAAGTATCAAAGTAGTGATCATAATTAGATAGAACTGAAGTCATAATGTGTGTAGTCAATTCACAATGCATCAGGAAAGAGACTGAATACAATTTAAAGAAAATACAATGGGCCTCCTGATCCTGAATGAGATTTTCACCTATATGGTACATATAATTTAATAATACTTAACTCAAATTCAAGACAGGATGTCAAGACAGGGTTGTTAGTGCAGTATCTTCTGTATACAAAGCGCTACCATAAGTTTAATATAATAATTTAGTTTTTCCCATAGAGCCACATGTAAATAATAATTTTGCATGAATTAGCAACTGTTTTATTGACATAGTTGAATATGTGGCTCCATGCCATGGTTGAGAATGCCATGAAAAAAAATATGTACAATGAAAAACAAAACAATAGTACTACACATTGGCATAATGGCACCAAACTAGGGTTGCCAAGCAACTGCAACTACAGTATTTCCAAACTTTTGAAAGGTTGCTGAAAGAATGTAATGTTGCAAAGCCAGTTTCACATATGTACTTGCTAAAAAAAAAAAAAAAAAAATTCCTTCCTCAACACAGAATCACTACTGACACCTATGGTGATAAACCTAGTTGATGTGTGACATAGTTCTATCAATTAAGATTATTACATCAATAGATTACTATGGTCAATCACAATACAGTTTTGCCTCAGGAGGCAGAAGATAATTGTAAACACAAAACCAATCAGATGCCAGAATCACGTGTTTCACTAGAGGCTTTTTTTTTTTTTAGAAAAGGTAATGGGATGGAGGAAGGGATGTGAAGGAGGCAATCTTTTAAAGGTCTGACCATTATTAACTTAAATTTGTGAGATGCTTCTATAAAGAAACCAGTGTTCAGGTCTGCTCAAAAGGTAAAACAAATGAAATAATTTTATTTTTTTTTTTGAAGCACAAAAAATACCATGCAATTTTCACAGCAACCACTGTGCTCTTCTCGCAGCTTAAAAAAAAAAAAAATTAAAAAAAAAAAAAAATCTGTGTGGGTACTGTGGTATTCCTGAGGTTTAAAAGAAAGAATGCATTGAAGAACACAGGGAAGTAGGAACCCCTTCAAACAAGTAGCTTTGTTTCTGGAGACTAGAGTCAACTTGCAATTACCCTTAAACTAATTATCTGGGTTGGCAACTATGTATGCCTGAGATGCTAACTCAGACAGCACTGTGTAAACGCAGGTCCACTCTTCTCTCTCAGAGTTCACATAAAGCAGTTTTTACATGGGATGGAGACTAAATTATTAAGTCTAAAAAACTGAAGCAGCCTTCAACCACAGGGCCAACATGGGACTTTTTATATCTAATCCTCATGCCAGAAGCACTACAGAAGGTACTTAAAATGTATCTAAGTAGCTCTGGACCACAACCACCACATTTGGCTAGCACTGAACCCAAGTTTACGGGCTGAGCTGTTAAGACTCCAGGACTGAGCTGGTGACAACCCTAGACAACAGCTACACAATGCTCCTGCACTCTAAGATGGGTTATTTAATTTGGATATAGTCACAGCTTGTATCTGACAGTGCATGCAATATATTCACCCCACCTGAATTCCTGCGCTCTTAGACATGCAGTGTAAACATTAAATATCTTTATCATGCTGACTCAGTATAGCTGAGCAGTTCTGCAGATCATTCCTCAATACTCATATAATGTAGGATATCCTAGCCCTTCCCATTAATTGAGCTAAAAAGCAGTCGCTGCATACAATCTTGTAATTATTATGGGAATAAAGAAAGAAGACATGAGTTTCTTATCAATATACTGAGGATAAGAATCATGACTGGTGCCTATGGCTAATCAGAAACAAGCAAGAAAGTGACCATAATTCATATGGTGGAAAGAAGATCAAGAAAATTTGTGATTTACACCAAAAATAGCAACTTTCTTGAGTAACCAATAAAATTAAACAGTTCTATGTTTGAATTAGCAATAGTCACTACAGAGCAAAATAAATGTCTGCATTCCCTGCAATACTTCACCTGCACAAAATGTATCCTGAACCCACCAGTAAAATAATTAAAATAACTGTTTACATTTATATTTTAAAAGAAACCAACAGTTTTGTGTAACTTATAGAACTTTCTGTGCTGGGGGGGGGGGGGGGGGGAAGAGGGGAAATCACAATGGAAGTTGCTTAGCAATGTGAGAATATTTTACAGAGAGAAAAAAACCCAGCATCAATACCAGTCCTACAGGTAAAAGAACATCTTAGGAAGATTCTAGAGTTTTAAAAAGGTGGTTTTAAAAAAGGGTTGCCTGACAAAAAAACAATACACTTTCCCCATAGATTCATGACTCAAAATTCTATAATCAAGGCTTGCAGATTTGTAATTATGGTATGTCAGCCACATTTAAACAAGAGTGTTAAAAGATTGTTCAAGTTAAACTAACACAATTGCAATGCGAACTGTCTTAATCTCATCCTAATCTAGTGGTGTCACTTCCATTTAATCAGATGGAAACTACGGGCAAATGCCAGTGCTATTTTCACATCCCAACTTTGTTCGCAGTAGTTTTTTAAACCATTGCCAAACTGAAATGAGTACAAGATATTTTTAGGAAAAAAAAAAAAAAAAAAAAAAACACACACACACACAAACCCACTTCAATCAATTCCCTCACTATCCAGCAGCCCGAGTTTAGATTTATTAAGAGTAAGACTATTTTGAGTCACAAAAATCACAGAATATCTTCAGTTCAAAGCAACCCATAAGGATCAGAGTCAAACTCCCTGCTCCTTGCAGGAATACCTAAAACTAAACCATATGACTAAGAGCATCATCCAGACACTGCTTGAACTCTTGACAGGCTTGGTGCCATGACCACTTCCCTGCAAAGCCTGTTCCAGTGACCAACCATCTTCTCAATTAAGAACCTTTTCCAAATATCCAATCTGAATTTTCCCCTAATGCAGCTTCATTCCATTTCCTCATGTCCTACTCCTGGCCACCAGAGAGATGAGATCAGCACCTCTCCCTGCACTGCCCCCCTTGAGCAAGTTGTACACTGCAATGAGGTCACCCCTCAGCCTTCTCTTCTCCAAGCTGAACAAGCCAAGTGACCTCATCCATTACTCATAAGTCTTGTCCTCAAGAATCACAGGATGTTAGGGATTGGAAGGGACCTCAAAAGATCATCTAGTCCAATCCCCCTGCCAGAGCAGGAACATCTAGATGAGGTTATACAGGAAGGCGTCCAGGCAGGTCTTGAATGCCTCCAGAGTAGGAGACTCCACAACCCCCCTGGGCAGCCTGTTCCAGTGTTCTGTTACCCTCACTGAGAAGAAGTTTCTTCTCAAATTTAAGTGGAACCTCTTGTGTTCCAATTTGAACCCATTACCCCTTGTCCCACCGTTGCTTATCACTGAGAAGAGCCTGGCTCCACCCTCCTGACACTCACCCTTTATATATCTGTAAACATTAATAAGGTCACCCCTCAGTCTCCTCTTCTCCAAGCTAAAGAGACCCAGCTCCCTCAGCCTTTCCTCATAAGGGAGATGCTCCACTCCCTTAATCATCTTTGTTGCCCTGCGCTGGACTCTCTCCAGCAGTTCCCTGTCCTTCTTGAACTGAGGGGCTCAGAACTGGACACAATATTCCAGATGTGGTCTCACCAGAGCAAACTAGAGGGGGAGGAGAACCTCTCTCGATCTACTAACCATCCCCCTTGTAATACACCCCAGGATGCCATTTGCCTTCCTGGCCACAAGGGCACAGTGCTGGCTCATGGTCATCCTGCTGTCCACCAAGACCCCCAGGTCCCTTTCCCCTACACTGCTCTCTAAGACCTTTCACTATCTTGGTCACTCTCCTCTGGATGCACTTTAATAGTTGGATGTCCTTCTTATACTGAGGTGCCCAGAACTGCACACAGTATTTGAGGTGGGGCCGCACCAGTGCAGCATAGAGGGGGACAACTGCATCCCTTGACCGGCTAGCTATGCTGTGCTTGTTGCACCCCAGGACCTGGTTGGCCCTTTTGGCTGCCAGGACACACTGTTGACTCATCCAACTTGCCATCAACCCAGACTCTCAGATCCCTTTCTGCAGGGCTTTTGTCCAGCCTTGTCTCCTAAATTGTACATATAACCAGGATTACCCTGTCCCAGGTGCAGAATCCAGTACCTGGTCCTGTTAAACTTCATATGGTTGGTGATTGCCCAGCTCTCTAGTCTATCAAGATCTCTCTGTGATGCTTCTCTACCCTTCAAGAGAGTCCACAGCTCCTCCTAGCTTAATATCTTTGGCAAAATTCATTACATTTGATTCCTGCATCCAGATCATTTATAAAAACATTAAACTGCACTAGCCTTAAAACTGAGCCCTGGGGAACCCCACTGGTGACTGGATGCCAGCCTAATGTAACTCCATTTACTATAACTCTTTCAGCCCTGAAAGACCTGTCAGCCAACTGCTCACCCATCATATTATGGACTTGTCTAGCTGTATGCTAGACATTTTGTCCAGAAGGATACTGCAAGACACTGTATCAAAAGCTTTACTAAAATCCAAAACACACATCTACTTGCTTCCCTTGGTCAACTAGATGTGTGACCTTGTCATAAAAGGAAATTAAGTTGGTTAAGCAGGACTTTCCCCTTGTGAACCTGTGCTGGCTATGACCAATGACAGCATTGTCTTTCAAGTGTTTTTCAAAAACTCCAAGAATAACTTTCTCCATAATTTTACGAGGCACTCAAGTTGGACTGACAGGCCTGTACTTACCAGGGTCTTCCTTCTTACCCCTCTTGAAAACTGGGACATTTGCCAGCTTCCAGTTGACCAGGATCTCTCCAACCTCCCAAGACCATTGAAAAATAATGGAGAGAGGTCCTGTAACAACATCGGCCAGCTCTTTCAGTACCCTGGGATGAATCCCATCAGGTCCCATAGATTTATGTGCATCCAGCTGGAGCAACAAGTCTTGAACAAGTTCAGGATCGGTTGGGAGTTTATCATCCCCCCAGTTGTGGTCTTCCAACACAGGGCTCCAGGAGTCCCAGAGCTCATCATCAGTGTTAAAGACAAAGGCAAATAAGGCATTAAACATTTCTACTTTTCTACACGCCTATTTGTGAGGTGACCAACCTCATCAAGTAATGCACCAATGTTATATCTGATCCTCACTTTGAAGTGATTAAACAGAAGCATTGCATGTTAGGACATAAGCCACAAGTACAGCAAACATTATTATTCACGCTCATCAAATCTACTTTGTTGAAAGACTGGCTAACCAAAGTATGCAATCACCAAGAGCCTGGCTGTCCAATTTGTCAGAAAAAGCAAAAGGTTCTCCCTGTTTCTAATTCAAATTTATTTATTTCATACTTCTTACATTGTCATGTATCAATGAAAGTAAGTAAAGTATCCACAATCTACAATATAGCCTCTTGAGAGGGGTACACAAAGAATATATGATATATAGCTTAAAAAAAAACAAAACAAAAAAAAAACCAAAGCAAAACCAACCAAACAACAACAACAAAAAAAAACAACAAACCCACACACACATTAAAAAAATCCCACATTAAACAGCTGCTTTGATCTTAGTTTGAAAA
Organism: Columba livia; assembly: GCF_036013475.1. NCBI lineage: Eukaryota > Metazoa > Chordata > Aves > Columbiformes > Columbidae > Columba > Columba livia. Next base: position 4,832,043 of record NC_088641.1, on the reverse strand, counting down.
AAAGTGATGTGTTAGGTAACTGATGAGAGAAAAGAATGGGCTACAGCAGATGATTAAAAAAAGACAAAGTGCCAAAAAGTTCAATACATCCTAATGGTTCTTGACCCTTATCTTTTTCTATATACTCTCACAGCCTGAGCACTGAATTTACTGTTTTTCAAGCATGTTCAATGCACTTTTCTAAACTGCAAATTCAGAAAAAAAAATAAGGAAAATTAATCAAAATGTTAAGTCAGTCACTTTATGGCATGTTTAACAAGCCTCTACATGAGTCCTCTCACACACTACTAATAAATACCTATATAGTTGCTCTAGTCCCAAATGAGAAGACAATATTAATGTTCCTAAGTTGACTCAAGTCACATGCACATTCACTATAGTACAGAACTAGGCTTCTAGTTGGAGAAGGGTGGAGTGAGGTAGAGCCACACCTCTTCTTGCATATGTGTGCAACTGCTACATAAGTGGGAGCTGCTGCTGTATCATCTCCCCCACAGGGAGTATAAGATAACTTTAAAAAAAAAAAAAGTTATCTTCACTTACAGTATGCCAGCCGCTATAGAGTAACTGTGGATTTACATATAGTTATCACACAACAAGCATAAGCTATTTACTTTCTTATTCACACAGCCATTCTCCAAAAGCAAATCTGAATCCTGCTGATTCCACTCATATGATTTTCCCAGATGTTTTCATCACTTTCTTTGTACTAGCCCTGAAACATATACAGCAGCATGGCAAGCTGGTCCAGGCAGGCCTCATCCTTCAAAATAACAATTTTGGTTTTTTAAGTCTGTGTTATTTTTCAGTGGATCAGCTCCCTGAAATATATAGATGTGCGCTCACATAAGTCCTTTTGCTGGACAAGAGGCTGTAACACAGTAGCTCAGATTTATATTACCTTAAGATACCATGGACCAACAAAGAGTCTTCTTCACTACCAAAACCTTGCAACATAAACCCAATACATAGATACAACAGTTTTCTCAAAAGTACTTAAACACCAATAAATTATACTTCTGACTGACAGAAAGAATACAGAGACCGGAAAAAAGTTAACCTAAGTAAATCTAGTTTTCCCACACCTCAGAATACTTTATCTACAAAAACTGACACAAACCACCATCCACTTAGAAATGCAAAGAGAACATTTACAACAACCCTGTCCAGCAAGACCAGCAACCATAATACAGGTCATGAAAGGGACCCAAAGCAAGAAGCAGTCACCAAGCCACTCAATCAGACCACACTAAAACTTTCCAGCTTAAAAATAACACACAAGCTGCACAGTGACAGGATATGGGACATTACAGTCACATAACAAATTTCTTGCTTATAGCAGTACTTGAGAATTGCTCCCCATTCTGACAGGGGTTTTTTTGTGTGTTTTTTTTTTGTTGTTGTTGTTTGGGTTTTTTGTTTGGAGGTTTTTGGGGTGTTTTGTTTTTGTTTTTTTTTTTTTGTTTTTTTGTTGGTTTTTTTTGAGAACTCAAAGTGTCTTTATCTGGCATAAACATAATTATCCTGTATACATTTGTGTGCACAAGCACAGGCACATCGCAAGAGCCAGAGGCCACAAATGCAATTGCAAAGAGCAAGTTTTTAGTTACCTCTCTACTGGAGGACCTCTAAAGCCACACCTAAGCTCCCAGACAGAGGTGACGTAAGTGGGAACGCAGGCGCTGGTAAGTTTAGCCTTGCTGGAAGATCACTAGGCCGGCTGTGCTCGCCTATATTTCAAGGCTTAGAGCAGACAAAGCCTCTTGCTGTGCTCTGCTCTTTCTCAAAACAAAGCAGGAATCTCAGACATGATAAGGTACTGTAGGGTTTCTCTCAGGCCTATCTCACACACAGGTTCTACTTATCAAGCCCACAAGGTCAGTAAAACAATTAGTGCGATGTATGTGCCTTCTATATACCCCAGCTGTGGGTCACTTTAGCATGTTTACCTTTCTCCTCCTGGCCCAATCTTCCACAATTCCCATACACCATTTTACTTCTCTAGTCCAACCCTTAAAAGCTAATGAGATGTTACAAAGTGTACTCATTTTACTGGTAGTCTATTACTAGCTGAATTAAAATAAGTAATAATGCAAAGTTGATTGTATGAAGCTGGACTACTTAAGATCCTGATCCAGCACACACACTAATTCCTTTCTCTCCTTAAGCCAGTGCAGTCTTAGTAGGATGCAGCCTTAGTAAACTCCAATGTGATCAAATATTTAATGTCAAAGCCTTGCGCTTACACTCATAATAAGAGGAACTTTTCTTAAAAATGAAGACTGTGTTATATCTAGACAAAACCAAGACTTAAGTGCTGAACTTTCCATCATTTTTGTGGTGTGAACTATCAAATCACAAATATCCCATTCAACATTTGTTTCAGTAAAACAGGCAAGACTTCCTGCCTCTGCAAGGTATAGGGCGAGACTGCTCTGAACACTGACGGAGCAGCATGACAAAATCTCCCGTTTAATTGCGTTCTCGGGGAAGAAAGGCCTTTTCCCGACGACCGTGCACAAGGTGAAGAAATCGGCAGCCATGGCAGAACTTGTGCCACGGCCACCCTCCAGCACATCACAGCAGCCCCACCCCACCTCAAAAGGGCCCAGCGCAACTCCCAGACCCCGCAACAGACACGGCCGGCCGCGTACAAAACCCTGATCGCAGGCAGCTCCTCCGCTCGGCTCGGCGGAGCCCCAGGAGGCCGCGGCAGGGCTCCATCCCCGCTCAGACCGCCCTCAGAGCTCGCAGCTGAACCAAGCCCGCTCACCCCCTCGGGAGCGGCGTAACTACCTTCAGCCTCTCCCAACAGCTCCGCCTCGCACACGCACTCACCGCCTCACTACGCCGGTCTTGATCTTAATCTGCCTCAAGCGGAGATCGGCCATAACGAGACTAGAAAAATAACAGCGCGATCTGAGATATAGCGACGCAAGAAAGTAAGATGCAGCGCAGCGCCGTAACTGCGCAGCCCAATTCTGCGCATGCGTCAAGCCGCCAACCTGGGCAGGAGCAGGTCTCCGCGCGCCCCCCCCCCCCCCTTCGCCCGGTGAAGGCGTCCCATAGTGACCAGCGAGGGCCAGGCTGGGCTAGGCTGGGTGCGGGCTGCCTCGCGAACGCGCAATAGCCTGGGCGGGGCTGCGACTGTCCCTCAAGCGGCCAGGTGTAATTCACGGAGTTGTGTCTTTTTTGCAGAGGAGGATGAACATGACCCCAGCAAACCTTCCTGGGGACCTGTGAGATGGGCCAGCCCAAATACATCCTTGACTTGGCAGGTTGTCTCTGTAGGAAGATATAGGTCTTAAAATCAACAGCCTGCATAATGCCATGAATGAGTGTGACCTGGAGACAAGTTTACAGATGTATTATTTATTTGATATGAAAAACTGACGTCACTCATGCAGGAAGAGGAGGAAGCAGAGCAGCATTCTGGCAGGCATAAGGGAAAACATGGCCCCTTGCTTTGACAGAAACCCAAATCTTATTCATCCAGCTTTAGAAAGTTGTACCAAGTCATGCTGGGGCTGAAGCTGTTCTCTAAGCAATTCCAAGGCAGCGCGATTTCCACTTATACTATATGCCCTTTGGAAATACAGACCTGTGCAAGGGACATTTCATTACCGCTGTGCACTTGCAAATCAATTAAATTTTCAAAAATAGTCTTTGATGTCATTTCTGTATTTGACATAGTTGTTCCATAAACAAGGAGGCCAACAACAAAAAACTGTGAAAATAAAAATTGCCTAGAAGCAGCAATATTAAGAAAAGTAACTCATGTTTTCAAGTGCTACAAATGTTTTATTTCTAGCCCTGAAGCATTAACTCACATCATTGACAGTGTTCAGTCTCAGCTACTGAATTTTAGAAGTAGAATACAATTCTTTTCTTACAGCTAATTCAGATAGCTAAATAGATGATAATATATGAAATCTGAATTCATATTTAAGAATGCATGATGGTAACATGAAAAACGTGTTACTGACGAATGCTGAACTATAATGTAAAATGTGTCTAAAAGTGTGTTCTACTTTATTATTAATAAAAGTTGGTATTAGTATCTGAAAATTATAAAGTAACAATTAAAAAAATAATGGTTTTATTTCTAAGGGTCTGGATATCTGGATAACCAGGAAAGTATGCATAATGCTTTCTAAGACAGACACTCCTTTTTTAATTAAAAGTTTGTTTCGGGTTTTTTGTTTGTTTGTTTGTTTGGGTTTGGTTTTGTTGTGGGATTTTGCTTTTTTTTTTTTTTTTTTCCAGAACTCCTGAGGAATATTTTCTAGCCTAGTCAGCTGTAGATGTCACGGTTGAGATGGACAAACGACACAGACCAAGTTCCCTTTATATACAAACAGCAGTCTCCATTTATTGCCACAAACACCTTTTTATATAGTCTTTACCAGTTTATGTGTCTTTTTGCTATTGGTTACATGTTGCAGTAGTAACATTTTGCTGTCATCAATGTTACTCTTTTACTCCCTTCTCTCTCACGGGTACACCTTAATATCTCCAGATACTCCTTTACTCCCATCTTTCTCACAGGTAAGCCTTAATATCTTCAAGGCTAATTTCTGTTCCCCATGCCCTCCATCAGGGAATCCATGGACCCACTGTAGTCCCCCACATGTAGATATGTGAATTAATGTGAATTAATGAAGTTACATGAGAGGTGAATACACTCTATTATGAAGATTGTGAACCCTATTGTACCTTTTGAGTGGTACAGAAACTGTAGATTCTTCATGAATTCTGGCAGCATTCTGCTTGTGTTTCATCTGGTTGAATGTTTTCATATTTATTAGTCCTAAGTCATTATGTGCACACTGTTGCATAGAGGTGGGTGCCTAAATATAATTTCCTGATGCTCCTAGCTATGCTGATATATGGAGCAAGTCATTCTGTACATGAGACCTTTATAGGGTCTCTGTGGGAGATTTAAACGTGGTGATACCAGAAGCAGCAGCAGTCAGCAAGGCACTCAGTAACGGCAGCGGCTAGTTCCCACGGCTGAGCGCTAGACCGGGGCAGACAATGGGCTTCCCGGAGGCAGGGAAACCCGAGGAAGAGGCAGTTCTGGCATTGGCGTCAAGAAGCGGCAGATCTCCCGAGAGAGGCTGATGTGGAGGGGGCGTTGCCAGGAGATTTAAACGGCCCTTAGGGAGCACAGACGGCCAGGAGTCCAGTGAACAGGGGTGAGGCAGTTAGTGTGGTAGTTCACGTGGAATGGTGAGTGGAAGTGGTGAGGAAGCTTTGCCAGCTCAAGAGATTAGTGCAGTTAGTGGTTATCACTCTCACAGGAGGAGCCTAACTATGGTAGCCACTCAGAAGAAAGGTAAATCCCCTATATTTGCCATGAAGGAGGCAGCAACACAGAGCTGCCAAGGAAACATACAGCTGTCCAGAACTCAGGCTGCAGGGAATGCCAGAGTCTCTCACTGGCATGGAATGGTAAGAGAGAGAACAGCCGTGTGAGGTGTTACTAAGTGAATGACCTGCTCAGCATGGTGGTGGGGCTAAAAGAGGAGGTAGAGAGGTTGCAAAGTATCAGGGAGGCAGAGAAAGAAACAGACTGGTGGGATCAAGCCCTGGCCTCCCCAAGACATGAAAGGCCACCACCAAGTAACCAAGACCAAGAAAACCCATTACCTTCCCCCTGACTGATTAAAAACAGTAGGTCAAGGGAAAGGGGTGAATGGAAACAAGTCCACACCTGAGGCAGCAGGCAAAAATCCCCTTGCCCACCCCACCCTCCCAGGTGCCTCTATACTACAGGTACAAGGCTCTGGAAGTGGAAGGACAATCAATAGCAGATGAAAATGAAGGACCATCTATGCCACATGTGCTCACATGATCTGAAAGGCCTACCCCCTGTTTTATGATGACATCCACAAGAAAGAAAAGGAGGGTTATAGTTGTAGGTGACTCCCTTCTGGGGGGTATGGAGGGTCCAATATGCTGGAAGGACTCCCCTCTTAGGGAGGTCTGCTGCCTTCCTGGGGCCCAGGTTAAGGACAGGGCCAGGAAACTTCCTAGCCTAGTACAGCCCTCGGACCACTACTGATTACTGGTTTTCCATGTAGGTGGCAATATGGTTGTGACCCATAATCCAAGGGCAATTAAAAGAGACTTCAAGATCTTGGGATGGTTGGTGAGGGAATCAGGTTCATGGGTTATTTTCTTCTCTCTTCTTCTAGTCATGAGCAGTGACATTAGAAGAAACAGAAGGGTGCACTCTATTAACATCTGGCTCTGTGCTTGGTGTCACTGCCACAATTTTGGCTTTTTTGATAATGGGATAGCCTACACAGCACTGGGTTTGCTGGCATCAGATGGAGTTCACCTTACACATAAGAGGAAGAAGGTCTTTGCAAGCAAGCTAGTGGGCCTCATTGACAGGGCTTTAAACTAGATATGATGGGGGAGGGGGATGTAATTGGGCACACCTGTGACATGTTGTGGGATGAGACAGCAAGCATAGAGGGGCAAGGTGAAGCAGGCTCTAAACTGATGAGCTTGGGGGGTGTGGTCCAAAGTGGTGATGATCATGCAATCATGTCCAGCTGGGGAACATGCCAGACCAGTCAGAACAGTGACAAATATTCCTTAGCTGCCTCCCAAGATGGGAACCAGAAGGTTAATCACCTTAATGGTACATGTGGCTGTGGTAGATCTTTCTCCACCCTTCATGAGAAACCTGTGTACTTGAGTACTTCCCTAAAGTGTCTTCATGAGAAACCTGTGTACTTGAGTACTTCCCTAAAGTGTCTATACACCAATGTGTGTAGCAAGGTGAGGTGGAGGAGTTGCATTTTATGTGAGAGAGCAACTCTAATGTCTTGAACTCTGCCTGTGAGGGGGGGGGAAGATTAGGGACTTGAGTCCTTATGGGTAAAAATTAAAGGACAAACTAACAAGGGGGACACTGTTGTGGGTGTTTACTACAGGTTACCTGATCAGGAACAGGAAGTTGATGAGGTTTTCTGCAGACAGCTGGAAGTAGCCTCACGAACATATGCCCTGGTTCTCATGGAAGACTTCAATCACTCTGACATCTGCTGGGTGGGAAACACAGGTAAACACACACAGTCCATATGGGGGACTATGGTGGGTCTGTGGATTCTCTGATTGAGGGTACGGGAACAGAGATTGACCTTGAAGATATTAAGGTGTACCCATGGGAAAGTAGGGAGTAAAAGAGGAATACTGATGATAGCAAAATTAGCCAATGATATGTTACTATTGAAGCCTGTAACTAATAGCAAAAATACATGAGCTGGTAAAGACTGTATAAAAAGGTGTTTGTGGCAATAAATGGAGACTACTGTTTGTACATAAAAAGAACTGCTGTTGTGTTGTTTGTCTGTCTCAACTGTGAAATATGATGACCCTGACATGATATTGCATGAAAAAAAAAGACAGCGGAAGAGCCGTGACAGCTGGAGATGAGCCATGTGGACAGAGCTCGGTGTAGCTGAAAGAGTGGCAGGGAGAGCTGCCGTTGATCTGGATTGTGGAGAAGACACCAACACCTGGAGTGATAGGTGAGCCACTGGGAACATGGGAGGGAACTTCTGAAGAAGAGGATGTTATATTATCTACGTGGAAATTGTTTCTGAAGAAGTGGTGTGTTACCCTTCCAGAATTGACTTTGTGAAAGATGTTACTACGGGGCAAACCACTACCCAAGGATTCAAAGAAACAACTGAACTGTTTACGACATGGCACTTGTTGCTAGAGACTTTGAGAGGATTAAAAGAGCAGTGGGAACAGGCAGAGACAGCGGAGGGTGATGACTTCGCTGGGCTAGATTTGGAAGAAAAAAAACAAAAATGTGCACTGTTCCAAACTCCCCCCTGTTACTAATGATTCTCCAGCACTGTTCAAGTCCGTGTTATCTGATGACTCGGACGAGGGTCCGCAACATTCTCTTGAAAAGTTAAAAGGAAAAGGAGTATGTGTATGTGTTTCCCTGAGATCAGATAAAAAAACATGGAAGACTCAAACAAAATTAGACCTATGCAATATAACAGCTATAGATCATTAAAGATGAAACGATGGGGATTGGTTGAAAGGGGTGAGTATCCCCCAACTCTTGGAAGAGACACTAATTGGCACACCACAATTACAGGCGTGATTAGCTCCTGAAATCCTGAGGCAGTCAGCAGACCTTGCATATCAAGGTATGATAAAGGTGCCTGAAACAGACAAAGCAGCCAAATCATTAACGACTATTAAACCGGGTACCAATGAGAATTACATGCAGTTTATTGACTATCTTCAAGAGGCCATCAATAAGCAGGTCAAAAACTTAGAAGCTAAGGAAGCACTGGTGTTGAAATTAGCAGTAGAGAATGCTAATGTTTGCTATCAACGTGTTATCTGTGAGTTTTACGGTACATATTATGTGCTTCTGTGTATTGCTTCTCTGAAAATCAAGCAGCTTGTCAGAAATGTGAGTTAATTGTTTTACTGGTTGTTGTTGCAGTCGTTTCTTTGTGGTATTGATTGTGTAAGTGCACCATAAACCGTCTGCCTCCACTTTTCGAACTCGCGCTGCAAGCAGCCCTGTGCTTCTCCCCCCTCCTCCCTCCTTCTTCTTATGGTTTTTACTTATGAGATGGGGTCGGAAATTACTGTTTTCAGTTGTGTTCCTAAGAAATCGGTATTGGGAGGTGTTTTAAAGCATAGGAAAGCACTTGGAAATATGAGGAAAGAGGATCTTGTGAAATACTGAAATCAGTGGTGGCTGCTGTATAAGTTAAATGATTGGGAAAACTGGTTGGAGAATAGATCCTTTAAGTATAACACTTTCTTGCTATTAATGTTGTTTTTAAAGCGAGAAAAGTAAAAAAAAAAAAAAAAAGGAAAAGAAACGGAAACGGTTTGAACTTTAACAAACTGAGAGAGAATTAACTGATAACACAGCAGTCATAGATGTTTTCCTTATTAACCTGTTTTCTTTGTAGGTATCTGTTTAAGCATATTACAGTCTTAGTAAGTCTTTGCTTGTTGTAAAGTAAGTTCACAGACTGTTAAATCATGAGAATCCATGGACTCAAAATGTACATTTTGTGATAACACAGAAGATCATTAGTAATTTAGTTCTTTACTGTGTGAGTGTGATGGTAAAATTTTGTGTGTAATGGCTATTCCTTTTCTTTCTAGCATGCTAGCTTTATTCCAGCATCTAGACTTGCACAACTCTGTGATAGGCTGTGTCTCATCTCGGTGTACTAAATTTGGCTCTTTTGTATGCACACCAAGTAAAAAATCCTGGTTTTGGAATAACAGTTGTAGCACCCCAGATGAGACACTAATTAAAGTCTTGCCCAGTCCAGCTTGCTAGGGCAGTGGGGGGGGCAGGTGCCGGTTGGGCTTCAGTGCACACTGACCTATTTTGTCATGGAGACCCAGCGGTACCTCTACCTGGTTGAGCAGTAAGCAATTCAAAGGTGCAATGCAAAAATCGAGATATTGTCTTGAATAAGTGTAACTGTGATCCATGTGCAAATCTGAACTGGGTATTTGGTTTGCATATCTGAGCTCAGTATTTCAGTTTGCATATATATATATATTTTGTACCAAAAGAATTTTGTTTGGGGAGATAATTACAAAATGATAACTGGTTCCACTACTAAAATACCCCCTTGCTCCCCCTTAGGATGCATCCTTACACATTAGAGTAACTTTGTGGTCTGAGTTATAGTCCTGTATTGCAATTAATGTTGTTTTGCAGAACTTTGGAAAAAAAATGGGATGAAGTACGGTACTGTAATTCGCTCTTATTGTTATCTAAGAATTTTGAGACCAGAAAATAATTTCAGTTGTTAAACTCTGATTTGCATTGGAGGTATGGGAAAGAAACCTAAATGCTATGATGGATGTGAACTTGGGAGAGGTTGTATTTAAAAGTTGCTAGAATATGAACTGTTTTGGATCTAGGAAAATGGAAATAATGGATTAATGGTTAATATGCTGGTTTTTGACATCTGTAAGAAATTGCAAAATGTAAATGGAGCTAAGGAATGTAACTATTGCTGGGCTAATTGGAATTGCATATAAAGTGTATTATGGTTGGAATGAAATGGAAGAACAAAAAAGCAAAATATCCCAGGCCCGTGCTGTACAGCTTGAACATAAATTTCAGGCCTGTGTCAAGTTGCAAGATGAACTCAGCTCATTGTAACCGAGGCATCTGCCAGGGCTTGGCAGCTCCCACTTAGCAGCAGTGATTATACCACCTGTGTGGCCTTAGCTGTGTCTAAACTGCAGTGAGAAAGAAGAAAAATAATGGGAAAACCTGGCTTCCTGCTGCTAAAGTGGCAAAAGGTGGGCTTTATTGGTCCCCCCTCAGCAATGTTGCTGCTGGAGAACTGTAATACTGAATGAAGGAGTCTGAGGGTGAAATTTACTAGACTTATTCTGTGGTAACTAGTTGTAAGAGACTTCTTAGTAAATTCACCGTGCTAGTTTTTGAGATCATAAGAAAGTAAGAAAGGCCATTTTTTTAAATCAGTGGAATGTCAAATTTGGAGCAGGGTTATGATGGATGGGTACTTGTATTTGCCAGAAAGCCCTATACCCTCTCTTGGGTCAGGATTTGTTAAGTAAATTTTAAGCTCAAATAACGTTTTCTGAGAATTCCGTTTAGTTGCATGTCCCATGAAAAGATGCTTGGAAGGTGCAGATCTGCTTACTGCAAGCAGGAAATCTCCAAGGAAATTTTGCATGTTTTATTTCCACTGCTGTTGGCAGCTGAAGTATCAGTAAAGCCAACACTACACTGGTAGAACTGAAATAGACTTCGATCTGATAAGGAAAAACAATATCCAATAAATATAACAGCCAAAATGCAGTCAGAGACTTTGAATAAATTTATGACAACCTTACAGGCTGACTGTATTTGACTGGACTTGCAGATTTGTCTATTTATAGCTACAACATAGAAACAACCTGTGGCTATTGTGGGACAGTATGATGAGAATGCTAACAGACTGATATACCAATTGTTACTCTGATCAAGAAATGCAGGGAGTGAATTTAAGTCTTAATAGGCCATGATCCTTTTGTCATACATGTACCATTTGTGAAATCTAATTCTGATTTTTTTATTTGCAATCTATGTCCTTGTAAATTGCACTAGCTGATTTTCTTAACATTATAGCTTTTGGCATGCCTAAATGTAAATTGCTGCAGAACCTGCATGTCTTTGACATCAGGTCATAGACCATACTTGTATTTGGTCTGGTCCCACATGCTTGCACAGTTTTTGTTGATGGTTCTGGGAAGTCTCATAAAGCTGTAGTGGTCTGGCATGAAGATAACAATTGGCATCATTTTGTAAAAATTATGGAATGTTCAACCCAATTAGCAGAACTTGGCGCAGCTTTACATTACTTAGAGCTTTTTAAGGAGGAACCTCTAAATTTGATTTGTCATTCTGAGTATGTAGCCAAGGTCCAACGCACACATCTAATTCTGAAATGTTTTTTGTAAAAACAGAAAGGGGGAGAAGTAGAGGAAACATCACAAAACCGATTGTCAAAAGCGTTGTATGTGACGAATCACTTATATCAAAGTGGTGCAGCCCAAATTTGCCCTGTGATGAAACACTTTGCAAGTATGACCCAAAAAAACATGCTAAATCAGAAAGAACCTACATTAGTTATGGTCAAGTCACTAGTTAACGGTCAATGGGAAGGGCCACATCAGTTGATAACATGGGGTCGAGGTTATGTTTGTGTCATTATAGAACAAGGTTCGCAGCGGGTGCCTGCATGTTGTGTCAGACCGTTCCTGAAGAAGCTCAACCCAACAGCTGAAGAAGCAGAAGCTGCACCTGGTGGTGAAACCGATTTGCTACCTGTCATACAGTTAGACGACAAGAACGGAGGGTGATCCACAAATGATTAGTCCCAACCCTTTGGGACAACATAACCTAGCCTCTCTGGTCTTCTGTACAGAATGTTAATGATGTTGAGGGTTTTACAATGCATAATAAGCATTGTCCTAGTATTGTTGGACATAAGCAATGCTTTTTGGCTTCTCTCTCAACCAAAGACTAATATTTTGATAACTTTAGCCAACATGATGAGACTCTATCTGTTTAGGTACTGCATCTCTGAGCAGTCCTTTTTCAACATGTTTGGTTGGTGTTCCACTAGACACCTGGCCTATTCCCGAAAACAAGAGGCAGCTGGCTGGTGGTCAAAATGTGACAAATAATTGGGACAGATGGGTCGTAGACCTACCACAAGGTGGTTTGGAACCCCAAGAAATTGTGTTACTAGGATCAGTAAAAATGGATTTTTGTCTGTATTTCAATTACTCAGGAAAAAATACTTGTCTCGTGCAAGTGATAAATGCCTCATCAGCTGTATATTGTAATCAGAGTTTTTGGTGTAATTATACCAGTCCCAATGTATCTAAGGCCACCAACACCCCTTTGAAATTGCTCACAGGAATATTTTTAATTTATGGTGATAGAGCCTGGCAAGGGATTCCTTTCCACATAAAAGGAGGGCCATGTTTTTTAACCTTATTATCTCCAAACATCAACCATTTTAATGCATAAAAGAGGAAAAAGAAGTATTCACACCTTTGTCAAAGATTGTAAGGATAATGTAGAATTTTGGGGAATGGGAGAAACTGTATTGGCCTCCATTTTTGCACCTGGAGTTGCAGTAGCGAACACTTTGAATATGTTTAACAAATTAGGATGTTGGTTAGCAAAACAGACTAACGCCACCTCCTTAGCATTGTCTGGGCTTTTAGCAGATGTTGATTCAATTAGACATGCTATGCTTCAAAATCGTGCTGCCATAGATTTTTTTTGTTGTTAGCGCAAGGACATGGTTGTGAAGATTTCGATGGGATGTGTTGCATGAACTTATCTGATTATTCTAAATCAATTCATAAAGCAATCAGAAGGTTAGATGATATGACCAAGAAAGTAACCTATGAAGACTGGGGTTTAGACAAATGGTTGAATGGTTGGGGTATTACAGGATGGATTAAGGATTTATTAAAAAAATGGTCTAGTTCTATTGATGGTTGTATTAGTAATATTAATGCTTGTCCCTTGAATCTTACAATGTGTACAATGAACAGTAGAAAAATCTATGAAAGGTCTATGGCTAGTTGAAAAACAGAAAGGGGGAATTGTGGGAGACTAGGGTGGGTCCATGGATTCCCTGATGGAGGGGTGTGGGAACAGATATTGACCTTGAAGATATTAAGGTGTACTCATGAGAAAGAAGGGAGTAAAAGTGTAACATTGATGATAGCAAAATTAGCCAATGATATGTTACTATTGCAGCCCGTAACCAATGGCAAAAAGACACGTGAGCTGGTAAAGACTATATAAAAAAGCATTTGTGGCAATAAATGGAGAGTGCTGTTTGTACATAAAAAGAACTTTGTCTGTGTTGTTTGTCCATCTCAACCACAACAAGTCCAGGAGGTTCCTACAGATTATTGGTGACAATTTGTTGACAGAGATGGTTGAGAAGCCAATGAGGAGAGGTGTGCTGCTGGACCTTGTCCTAAGAAACCAAGAACAACGGTTTGGAGATGTCATGGTTGGGGGCAGCCTTGGCCACAGTGACCATGGGATGGTAGAGTTGAGGATGCTGCGTGGAGGAAGCAGGACAATAAGTAGGACTAAAACCATGGACTTCAGCAGGGTGAACTTTGGCCTCTTCAAGGTCCTGCTTGGAAGAACCCCATGGATTAGGGCTCTAGAAGGTAGGGGGGTCTAAGAGAGCTGGCTAATAGTCAAACATCACTTTCTCAAAGCCCAAGACCATTGCATTCCCAGCATGGATGGGTAAGAAATTTCAGTCAAAACTCAGGTGGAAGAAGGATGTTTATGCAATGTGGAAAAAGGGACAGGCCATCTGGGAGGTATACAAGGAGGCTGTTGGAGTATGCAGGAATGCAGTGAGAAAGGCCAAGCTCCACTTAGAAGCAAATCTGGCCACAGATGTCAAGGACAACAAGAAGGGCTTCTTCAAGTACATCAGCAGCAAAAGGAAGGCTAGGGAAAATGTAGATCTGCTGCTGAATGTGGAGGGTGCCCTGGTGATGGTTGATACAGAGAAGGCAGAGTTACTGAATGCCTTCTTCACTTTCATCTTCACTGCTAAAACCAGCCCTCAGGTATTCCAGACCCTAGAGATAAAAGAGAAAGTCTGACAAAAGGAAGACTTTCTCTTGCTTGAGGAAGATCAGGTAACAGATAATTTACACAAACTGGACATCCAGAAATCCATGGGATGCACATGATGTGGGAGCAGCAGGACATATGGCTCCAGCCACCTGGATGATAAAAGATCAATACTAACATGATTTATGACTCCAGCCATCTGGACAGTTGAGGTAGACTAATATTAATATGATTAAATCACAGCAATCAGTCAAAATAAAAAGTGGTCTTTGACAGGGTAGACAGGATGATTGTGTGCTTATGAGTGAGAGGCCGGCTTGGAATACCACCCAAGGATTGCATGTGAAAGAATGTGACTGAAAACAGTCACAAGATGAGTGTGGTGTGTCTGGAATAACATCTTTTGAAAAAAAGCATCCTGTTTGAGTTCTTGGTCCAGACCTGTATCTGTAAGCTATAAATTGAGAAAGAGTTAAGTAAAGACAGCTCAGCTCTGCTATGCTATGTTCTCGCTGCTGACATGAGCTGTGTGTGTATGTGTGTGTCTCTGTGTGCATCGTTCTCAATCACCACACCCCCGAGCGCTGAGAGAGTTGACAGATGTTATTTCAAAGCCTCTCTCCATCATCTTTGAGAGGTCTTGGAGAACAGGAGAGGTTCCTGAGGGCTGCAAGAAAGCCAATGTCACTCCAGTCTTCAAAAAGGGCAAGAAGGATGACCCAGGAAACTAAATGCCAGTCAGCCTCGCCTCCATCCCTGGAAAGGTGATGGAACAGCTCATTCAGGACATCATCTCCAAGCATGTGGAGGAAAAGAAGGTTATCAGGAGTAGTCAGCATGGGTTCACCAAAGAGAAATAATGTTTGACCAACCTGATAGCCTTCTATGGTGGTATGAATGGCTGGGTAGATGAGGGAAGAGCAGTGGATGTTGTCTACCTTGACTTCAGCAAGGCTTTTGACACCATCTCTTACAACATCCTCATAGGCAAGCTCAGGAAGTGTGGGCTGGATGAGTGCATGGTGAGATGGATCATGAACTGGCTCAATGGCAGAACTCAGAGGGTTGTGATCCATGGTGCGGATTCTGGTTGGAGGCCTCTAGTTAGTGGGGTTCCCCAAGGGTCAGAATTAGGTCCAGTCCTGTTCAACCTGTTCATCAGTGACCTGGAGGAAGAGACTGAGTGCACCTTGATCAAATTTGCTGATGATACCAAACCGGGATACACCAGAAGGCTGTGCTGCCATTCAGTGAGACCTGGACAGGATGGAGGACTGAGCAGAGAAGAACCTGATGGAGTTCAACAAGGGCAAGTGTTGGGAGGAATAGCCCCAGGCACCAGTACAGGTTAGCAGTGGACCTGCTGGAAAGCAGCACTGCAGAGAAGGACTTGGGAGTTCTGGTCCACAACAGGTTGACCATCAGTCAACAATGTGCCCTTGTGGCCAAGAAGGCCAATGGTATCCTGGGGTGCATGAAGAAGAGTATGATCAGCAGGTCGAGGGAGGTTATCCTCCTCCTCTACTCTGCCCTGGTGAGGCAACATCTGGAGTACTGCATCCAGTTCTGGGCTCCCCAGTTTAAGAAGGACAAGGAATTACTGGAGGGAGTCCAGTGGTGGGCTACAAAGATGATTAGGGGTCTAGAGCACCTTTCTTCTGACGAGAGACTGAGAGAGCTGGGTCTGTTCAGCCTGGAGAAGAGAAGGCTGAGAGGGGATCTTATCAATGCTTACAAATATCTCAAGGGTGGATATCAAGAGGATGGGACCAGACTCTTTTCAGTGGTGCCCAGCGATAGAATGAGGGGCAATGGGCACAGACTGAAGCATAGGAGGAAAAACTTCTTTACTTGGAGGGTGCCAGAGCACTGGAACAGGCTGCCTAGAGAGCTTGTGGAGTCTCTTTCTCTGGAGACGTTCAAAACCTGCCTGGATGTATTCCTGTGCAATCTACTCTAGGTGTACCTGCTTTAGCAAGTGGTTTGGACTAGATGATCTCCAGAGGTCCCTTCCAGCCCTAACCATTCTGTGATTCTGTGATATGTATCTTCCTGTATTCTCCTATATCACTCCCTCCCAGCATCTCAAATGTAAAGCTGCAGCTGCTGTGAATATGAATTTTCCCTCTGACCATTGTTATCTGGTCATCTCAGCTTTCATCTGGCTCCACATGAGAAATACTTCCAAGGCAGTTTGTTACATGTTTTGCACAAATTTACTTGAGCAGGTGCAATTGTCACTGCTGGTGTACTTCCGTCTAAAGAATCCAGTTAAATCTTTTTTATTTCTTCTGGATAAGAGCACACATAGTGATTACTGCTTATTTCCATTTCATTTAACAAAGGACTGGAAGCAGCTAATCAGACTGATGAGCTCAGATCTCTCTATACACATAAACAACTATATAATAGTTGTTTGATCTGAAATATTCACATTGCACCCATTTCACATGCAAGGGAGCACACAAGGCTGCAAAGCACTTCCTACAGCTCATAACAATCTGTGTTAAAGACCAGCAAAGAAATTAATGCCACACATATGCTTCACCACAATAAAAGAGTAGACAGACTCAAAGGCATTGCTGTATGCCACAAGTCCCTCTGATATGGGCAACTGCAAGTTAATAGGTCTGCCAATTAAAGACTACCTTTAAGAATCACACAACTTCTAAGCTGTGCAAATATTAAATCTCATTAATCCTGTAGTCTCATAATATCCTTTCCTCTCCTTTGAATTAATGATGTATCCTTGGCTTTAGTCAGGGAGCTCCTGAAATAACAGGGCTAGGTTTTTGTTGCAGTTGAGCTGTTTTGTGTTATACCACTAGTTCACTTGTACTGTAGAGCCAACATGTTTATCAGCTGATATAGTTAAAATTAGAGGTATTATGCCACTCCTATCTATGCTGCTGACATCAGAATGTATCTTGTAGAAGGAGGTGCAGTTGCCTCTGAAGTCCACTAAAGCCCAGTGGCAGTTTCCATCATCTTGTCCATTACCAGTTGGCTTAGACAGCTTGAAAAACCCATGGCCATAGATGTGCCAAATATATGCTTGCTTCAGCTGAGGACTGAGACCATTACTTTAATAAGTAAATGTTCAAGGAGCTTTTATGCTATTTTGTTTATCCATCAAAACCATCTATGTGGTATGAATATAATTTCATTTCCATTTATAAAACAAAATGAGGAAGTTATTTAATCTTCAAATTTTATCTTTTTTTTTTTTTTTGTAGGAAAAGCAAATTTAATTCAGCCTCTCTAAAGGGTATTACATAAATAAGATTAGATTTTAAATAAAGGTTAGTAGCATGTCCTTAATTTATTTTACATAGCCAGAAGACAAAATTTACCTCTGTGTAGCTGGCCACTGCAAAGCTAGACACCATTTAAGTGCACAAGAATTGATTTGCCTGGTTGTGCGCATACAACATAGTATCAGTATTCCATGTAGTGTAGATCTCTTGACCCACTTTCTTATTAGGTGATCATCACTGGTCAAAATGATCTTCCAAAAATATCTGCCCCCATAAAATGCTTAGAGAGTTATTCAATGTCATAAATATAGGCAAGTGACACAGGTTATTAGCACATAGCCATGGGATGGGACAAGGATAAAATGGGTTGCTGCTGCAGAGTTTGCAAGATACCTACTGAACACGGTGAATCAAGTAGGAGCTGTGTTTTGTTACAAGAGACACTTGATTACATTGGGAAGTTAGGTAAAGGAAGAATGAGTCACCAGGCAGAAACTGAAAAGAGTCAGGGGCAAAGTTTGTTCCCATTTCTGCCTTTGTAGCATCACCAAACACTGCTGGGACCGATTCTGATTTCATCTATGCTTCTGTGAAAAGGAAGTAGCCCACTGGGATGTGGTGGTGTAAAATCGGAAGGAAACCTACTCATTTTCAGCAGAGTTATAGTGACAGTACAATTTACCCTTGGTAGAGAAGGCAGCAATGTTGATTCCTCAAATATTACACTACTAGGGAGCACATGTTACAAAACAACACTCTCATACAGTTTTGAAGGTTAAACTGTGCCTATAATAAATACTAAGCTACAATTCAAACCTTTTTAGCTAACTTGAGGCTTTTTTTAAACCAGTTTTTGTGGTGATGAGAATGACGCATACAGACGCAGAGACGCAGACACAGAGTTCTTGTTAGCAGCAAGAGCAGAGCCAGGCAGAGCTGAGCTAAGCTGAGCTGAGCCGAGCCCTCTGTTATTAACAGTTCTCAATTTATAGGTTTACAAATACAGGCCTGGACCAAGAGGTTAAATAGGATATTTATTTTCAAAAAATGTTATTCCAAACACACCACACTCATGTTGTGACTGTTTTCAGTCACGTTCCCATGCATATCTTGTGGGTGGCGTTCCAACCCACTCATTCACACGCTGAGGCCCAACATTATCACATCATACATACAAGGACATTTTTCTGGCCCGAGATATCATTCTCCCCAGCCTGGGCTATCACTCCTTACGCTCATAAGAAACATACTTTTGTATGACCTTGTCAAGGTTTGATTGCAAAATAATAAACTGTGCCAGATGCTTTGTTAACCCTCTCTCCCCCCCAGCCCCCTCACCCCCCTACCCCCCCCCCACTAAGTACAGGCAATAGGAGGGCAAAGAAAGACAAAGAGAAAGAGAGTTGGAAAAAAGTTAAAAATGTTTTACTAATGCTTCTAATACAATAGAGAAAATAATACAAAATATACAAAACCAGTCTTGAAAAATCCCAGCAACTCAGAACTGCTCTGGCAGCAGCAAAGCAGACACCCAGAAGTCCTGGGCTGGACTCTGCAGCAAAACAGAACTGGATTCAGTCTGTCACTAGACCTCAGTTTTGCAGGGATGGCAGGCAGGGTCCTTCCCAGATGTCAGCCATAGCTGAAGAGGAAAAAAAAAAGGGACAAAGCCCTCGTGATCTCCCACTTTTATATGAAGTATCACGTGAATGGGATGGAATACTTAGTTGGTCAGTTTTAGTTGCCTGTTCGGTTTGCTCCTCCTTGTCCCTCTCACTTACGAGACGTGCATCCTTATCAGCGACCTTGCGTTCCATTGCTATGTCTACCAAAACATGTATCCAACTTTAGAAAAGTGCAGTTACTAAGAAGACTTTAGCTGAAAGGAAAATTCACTAAAAGAGAAACTGGTCTTGTTTTTAACAAAACCAGGACAGACCTGTCCAAGGTCCTTTATGTTTGACTAATTGTTGTGATTTAATCATGTTAGTGTTATATGTCCAGGTGGTCATGTTAGTATTAATCTTCCTCTGTCATCCAGGTGGCTGGAGCCAAAAGTCCTGCTGTTCCCACAGTTTTTCCTACCTCAGACCAACCATTAGGTGAAGAACTGGAAGTAGTGAAAGAAAAAGGGATTTATGGGCACGCATCAAAAGAAGAACATATCCCTTTGCAAATTATTTCCATGGGACCCTTACCTATAAATGAGGAGATATGTGATATAAGAATTCATTGTTTTGACACATATTGCAATCATTATGTGCAGTTTTTAATGCATTGTGTTACATTAAGCTTAGCCTATGGTCTAACACCATGTAACATACATTTCTTTGAATTAATGTAAACCAGTACTGTCTTTTAAAAGACACACACAATTTTTTCAGATCACTTACTTTTTTTCCATGAATACCCAATCTAAAAATCGAGGTGGCAGAAGAAAGTGAAGTGAATGAGTATCCACAAATCAGAATATTTATATTGTGTAGTTTTGCTTATTGCTACATGTATTCAAAGACCCTGGTCAATTTTTATGTTGTAATGCATGAGTAAAGTTGCCAGACATATTCTTTGTCACCTTCAGTTGTACTTTATTTGCAGTCAACTGGAGAGCAGTAGAGACAGCAGCTGTGTGATATGTGACCAGGTGGATGATCTGCTCAGCCTGGTGGCAGAGCTAAGGGAGGAAGTAGAAAGGTTAAAAAGCATCAGGGAGTCCGAGAAGGAGATAGACTGGTGGAACCATGCTCTGGTCTAGCCTCCATGAGACAGGAACAGGAATGGCCACCAGAAAAAAAAAAAAAAAAAGATCAAGGAGGTCCTGTATCCTCCCCCTGGCAAGCAAAAAGCAGTCGCTCAAAGGAAAGGAGTTAATGGAGGCATTTCCACACTCAGAGTGGCAGGCGAAACCTCTCCTTGCCCACCTTGCCCTCCCAGGTGCCTCTGTACAACAGGTATGAGGCTCTAGATGTTGAAGGCCAGTCAATGGATGAGGAAGATGAAGGTCCATCTACACCAGAGGTGTTGACAGTGTCAGAAAGGCCTATCCCCCGGTATTACAACCACCTCCATGAGGAAGAAAAGACAGGTTACAGTTGTAGGTGACTCCCTTCTGAAGGGAACAGAGGGTCCAATATGCTGGACAGACCCTCCTCTTAGGGAAATCTGCTACCTCCCTGGGGCCCAGGTTAAGGACACCACTAGGAAACTCACTAGCCTGATATGGCACTCAGACTGCTACCCATTGCTGGTCTTCCGTGTGGGTAATGATGAAGCTGCGACCTGTAGTTCAAGGATGATCAAAAGAGACTTCAGGGCCTTGGGATATTTGGTAAGGGAATCTGGAACACAAGTTATTTTTTCCTCTCTCCTTCCAGTTGCAGTTAGTGACATTAGACAGATGGACCCAGTCTATTAAAACATGGCTCCATAGCTGGTACCACCACCACAATTTTGTTTTGGTGGTTTTTTGTTTGTTTGGTTTGGTTTTTTTGGTGGTTTGGGTTTTTTTGTTTGTTGGTTTTTGTTTTTTTTTTTTTTTTTTTATAATGGAATGGCCTACACGGCACCAGGTTTGCTGGTGTCAGATGGGATTCACCTTTCTCAAAGGGAGAAGAGGGTCTTTGCTCATGAGCTAGCAGGGGTCATCGACAGAGCTTTAAACTAGACATGATGAGGGAGGGGGAAAAATCAGGCTTCCTTGTGACAAGTTATGGGATGAGATGCCAAGGTTAGAGGGATGGGGTGCTAGCAAGGACCCTCAGCCGGTGGTCCTGAGACATGTTGACCACACTGGAGCACACTTGAACTCTTACAGGGACAAGCCAGGGACTCCCGAGGTAATAGAAGCCAACAGGAAACCACCAGTGAAATACTTCAAAGGAATTAAGGGGTGTTCCTCTAAGAAGGTGATGCAGCCAACAGCCCAGCTGAAGTGCCTCTACACCAATGCACACAGCATGGGCAACAAACAGGAGAAGTTGGAAGCCACTGTGCTGCTAGAAAGCTATGACCTAGTGGCCATTAATGAAACTTGGTGGGACAGATCCCATGACTGGAGTGCAGCTATCAATGGCTACAGGCTGTTCAGAAGGGACAGGCAAGGAAAGAGGGGCAGAAGGGTTGCCCTCTATATACATAGATGGATAGAGTGTGAAGAGCTCTCTCTGAAGAATAGCCACAAGCTGGTTGAAAGCTTATGGGTAAGAATTAGAGACCCAGCCAACAGAGAAAACCTTGTGGTTGGTGTCTACTATAGGCCACCCAATCAGGGGGAGACTATTGATGAAGCCTTCTTACTCCAGCTACAAGACGCATCGTGCTTGCAGGCTCTTGTCCTGCTGGGGGATTTCACCCACCCTGATATCTGCTGGAAAAGTAGCATGGTGAGCTGTAGACAATCCAGGAGACTTCTGGAGTGCATTGAGGATAACATCTGAAGCCAGGTAATAGACATCCATACTGGGGGGATGCAATACTCAAGCTGATGGTCACCAATGCAAGTGAGCTAAAATCAGTGACATCAAGACTGGAGGCAGCCTGGGCTGCAGTGATCATGTGCTCGTGGAGTTTGCAGTCCTGACGGATGTGGGACAGGTGAAGAGGAAAGTCAGGACCCTGAATTTTAGGAAAGCCAACTTCCATCTCTTCAAGGAGTTAGTCAGCAGGACCCTGTGGGAAACTGCCCTCAGGAACAAGGGAACAGAACAGAGCTGGCAGATCTTTAAGGATGTTTTCCACAGAGCACAAGAGCTCGCCATCTCCAGGTGTAAGAAATCAGACAAGGAAAGCAAGAGGCCAGCATGAATGAGTTGAGACCTGCTGGTCAAACTAAAGGGTGAGAAGGAAATACACAAGCAGTGGAAACAGGGAGAGGTATCCTGGGAAGAGCATAGGGACACTGCCCAGTTCTGCAGAGATGGAGTTAGGAAGGCCAAGGCACAGCTGGAGCTGAACTTGGCAAGAGATGCAAAGAATAATAAGGGCTTCTACAAGTATGTCAACCAGAAAAGGAAGGTCAAAGAAAGTGTACCGTGTTGGAAAGTAAAATGTGGGAAAGCAAGATGTGCGGTTCCAGCCACCTGGATGATAAAGGAAGATCAATACTAACATGACCATCTGGACGGTCAAAGACATAATACTAACATAATAATATATAAAGGGCCTTGGACAGATTATTTTGAAGTACGTTTCTCATAATTGTAAAAAGTTATAGCCCAGACTCGCAAGAATGGTATCTCAGGCTGGATAACCGCCCCCAAGTGCATGGGATGTGTGAATGTCCTTGGGCCTGGTCTGTGAATGAGTGGAAAAACAAGTGAGACAAACATCACATGAGTTTAGTGTGTTTTAATAACAATAAGTGGAAAAACACTTTTTGTAAACATTTTAGTCCAGGCCCATACCTGTTAATCCTATAAATTGTCAATGGTGAATAAAGCAGTCTAGGCCTAGGTCAGCTCTCTGCTTGGCCAAGCTCTGCGCTCCTTCATGAACAAGATCTCTGCCTCTGCGTGAATCTCTGTCTGCGTCCTGGTATGCGTCATCCCTAATCGCTGCAAATGGTGCCCCGTGTGAGTGTGTGACCCCTGGAGGCTCTTAATCGAGCAGTGTGTTTGGCAGCGGCCACACAATCCGATGGGTGAGTAAATTTTATTTGTGGCCACATAAATCCCTACAGTATAGATAGGGACAAGCAGTCCTCGTTGAACGAGAGAGCTGCAGGATTGCGTTAGTATGGGGCAAGCCACTTCTCAGGAACATAAATTGCATTTGCAGGTTTTACTGCAGCTATTACGTTCTTCTGGGTATCGTACTTCTGAGAAGCAGGTAGCTTCGCTCCTGGTATGGGTGAAAGAGCATTGTGTTTGGTTTCCGAGTGAGGGGACGTTTGACAGTAAAATTTGGAAACAGGTCGGGGAACAGCTACACGCTCAAAAGAATTCAGTTCCCAATAGTTTACATATTACTTGGAGATTTGTGTAATCTGCACTATCGCAGTTGCAGTCGACAGAGCACATACTGCAAGGGCAAATGGGAGGATGGACAGAAAACCACAAATGAGCATGTTGCTAATGATTTGAGTCTTGACAGCACTCATCCTTTTGAGTCAGGCTCTGTAGATCTCAAAAAAGAGTCAGTTTTATATCCATCATTAATGCCATCACAGCTGTGTAAAGATAAGGCCAGAATTTGTGTGGAGCAGGGTCAGGAGTCTAAAACTCTGCCCTCAGCACCTCCTTTGCCTGATTTTAATGATGCTTATACAGCACTCAGTAACCCCTTCATGACTAAGACAGCAGAACACAAAGGGGTGATACAAAATGCTGTGAAAAGGCTATGGAGAACGGCGATTTTTCTTTCGCCTTTGCAGTTACTTACAAACCATAACAACCACCAGAACATGACGGAATACCTGCTTCTGTGTATTGCCTTTCTGAAAATCAAGCAGCTTGTCAGGAATGTGAGTTAATTGTTTTATTGGTTGTTGTTACAGTTGTTTCTTGGTGATATTGTTTGTATAAGTGCACTGTAAGTCTTCTCCCCACTTTCCTCACTTGCGCTGCGAGCCGCTCCATGCTTCCCCCTCCTCCCTCCCTCTTCTCATGGTTTTTACTTATGAGATGGGGTCGGGAATGACTGTTTTCAGTCATGTTTTTAAGAAATTAGTATTGGGAGGTGTTTTAGAACATAGGAAAGCACTTGTAAATATGAGGAAGGAAGATCTTGTGAAATATTGTAATTAATGGTGGCTGCTGTGTAAGTTCGATGATTGGGAAAAGTGTCCGGAGAATAGAACCTTGAAGTATAACACTTTGTTGTTTCTAAAGCGAGAAGAGCAGGACAAAAATAAAACTCTACAAGAGATCATTGAATAATTTCAGACAATTTTACAGGTGGAATGGTTTGAACTTCAACAAGCTGGGAGAGAATTAACTGATAACACACAAGTCATAGAAAACTTGCTGAACTCTGCAAGATACTTTTCCTTATTAAACTGTTTTCTTTGTAGGTATCTGTTTAAGAATATTACAGTTTAAATAAGTCTTTGCCTGTTATATGGTACGGTAAGTTCACAGACTGCTAAATCATGAGAATCCGTTGACTCAATATGTACATTTTGTGATCATACAGAAGATTTTGTGATTATACAGAAGAACGTGAGTTCTTTACTGCGTGAATGTGATGATAAGATTTTGTGTCTGACAGTTGTTACTTTTCTTTCTAGCATGCTAGCTTTATTCCAATATCCAGACTTGCGCAACTCTGTGATAGGCTGTGTCTCATCTCGATGTGCTGGATTTGGCTCTTTTGTATGTACACCAAGTAAAGAATCCTGGTTTTGGAATAACCAGGATTGTAGTTGTAGCATACCAAAGGAGACACTAATAAAAGCCTTGCCCTGTCCAGCTTGCTGCGGCGGCAGGGGGGGCAGGTGCCGATTGGGCTCCAGCGTGCACTGACCTGTTTTCTCAAGGAGACCCAGCGGCACCTCTACCTGGCTGGGTAGTAAGCGGTTCAAAGGTGCAATGCTAAAATTGAGATATTGTCTTGAATAAGTGTAACTGTGATCTATCTGCATATTTGAACTTGGTATTTGGTTTTCATATCTGAGCTCAGCATTTTAATTTGCATATTTATATTTGGTACCAAAAGAATTTTGTTTGGGGAGATAATTACAAAATGGGAACCGGTTCCACTGCTAAAATACCACCTTGTTCCTCCTTAGGATGCATCCTTATACATTAGAGTAATTGCTCTTATTGTTATTTAATAATTTTGAGACCAGAAAAGAGTTGAGGTTGTTAAACTTTGATTCGCATTGAATTTGTGTTTGTTGGAGGTATGGAAAAGAAAACTAAATGCTATGATGGATGTGAACCCGGAGGAGGTTGTATTTAAAAGTTGCTAGAATATGACCTGATTTGGTTCTAGGAAAATTGATTGATAGTTAGTATGCTGTTTATTGACATCTGTAAGACATTGTAAACGGTAAATGGGGCTGAGGAATGTAAGTATTGCTCAGCTAATTAGAATTGCATATAGAGTGTATTATGGCTGGAATTAAATAGGAAAATAAATAAACAAAATATCCCAGGCCTGTGCTGTACTGTTTGAACATAAATTTCAGGCCTGTGTCAAGCTACAAGATAAACTTAGCTCCCTGGCAGCTCCCACTTAGCACCAGCAATTAATGCCACCTGCTGCATCTGAACTGCAGCAAGCCCCTTGTGAGCAAGATTGGCAAACTGGTAATAACAGACAAGGAGAAGGCTGAGGTACTCAACAACTTCTTTGCCTCAGTCTTCACTGGCAACCTCTCTTCCCACACGTCTTGAGTGGATGAACTACAAGACAGGGACTGGGGGAGCAAAGTCCCTCCCACTGTAAGAGAAGATCAGGTTTGTGACCACTTGAGGAACCTGAATATACATAAATCTATGGGACCTGATGAGATGCATCACAGAGTCCTGAGGGAATTGGCAATCCACATGCTGCATTTCCCGTCCTCCAAAGCAGCAAGTTTGGATTCCCAACTGCAGCCCATGCCAAAAATTCTGTCCCAGACAACAGCTCACGCCCAAAATACAATAACACCTAACTGTGCGGTCCAGAGAGAACTGAGAGCGTCCCAGACCACCCTACTCCCCGTCAGCAAGAAAGAGAGACTTCCTCCCTGGCCAGCCTCCCTTTTATAACTGAGCATGACCTCATATGGTATCATATTGGAGAACTACAGACCTGTCAGTCTAACCTCAGTGCCGGGGAAGGTCATGGAGCAAATCATCCTGAGTGACATCACACGGCACATAGAAGAAACCATATGATCAGGCCCAGTCAACATGGGTTTATGAAAGTCAGGTCCTGTTTGACCAACCTGATCTCCTTCTATGACAAGGTGACCCACCTAGTAGATGAGGGAAAGGCTGTGGATGTTGTGTACTTAGACTTCAGTAAAGCCTTTGACACCATATCCCACAGCATTCTCCTGGAGAAGCTCATGGCTTAGATGGGTGTACTCTTCGATGGATAAAGAACTGGCTGGAGGACAGGGCCCAAAGAGTTGTGGTGAACGGAGTCAAATCCAGTTGGCGGCCAGTCATGAGTGGTGTTCCCCAGGGCTCAGTATTGGGTCCAGTTCTGTTTAATCTGTTTATCAATTATCTGGATGAGGGGAATGAGTGCACTCTTAGTAAGTTTGCAGATGTCACCAAGTTGGGTGGGAGTGTTGATCTGCTGGAGGGTAGGAAGGCCATACAGAGGTATCTGGACAAGCTGGATCATTGGGCTGAGGCTAATTGTATGAGGTTTAACAAGGCCAAGTGCCAGGTCCTGCACTTGGGTCATAACAACCCCATGGAGCGCTACAGGCCTGGGGAAGAGTGGCTGGAAAGCTGCCTGGCAGAAAAGAATCTGGGGGTGTTGATTGACAGCCAGCTGAATATGAGCCAGCAATGTGCCTGGGTGGCCAAAAAGGCCAACAGCATCCTGGCTTTTATCAGGAACAGTGTGGCCAGCAGGACTACGGAAGTGATTGTGCCACTGTACTCAACGTTTGTGAGGCCCCACCTTGAATACTGTGTTCAGTTTTGGGCTTCTCAATATAGGAAAGACATTGAGGTACTAGAGAGAGTGCAGAGGAGGTCAACAAAGTTGGTGAGGGGTCTGGAGCACAAGACTTATGAGGAGTGGTTGAGGGAACTGGGGATGTTTAACCTTGAGAAAAGGAGGCTGAGGGGAGACCTTATCGCTGTCTACAGCTATCTGAAAGGAGGTTGTAGCATGGAGGGTTTTGGTCTCTTCTCCTGAGTAGCAAGTGATAGGACAAGAGGAAATGGCCTCAACTTGCACCAGGGGAGGTTTAGATCTGATATTAGGAAAAAGTCTTCATGGAAAGCATTCTGAAGCAGTGGAACAGGCTGCCCAGGGAAGTGGTAGAGTCACCATCCCTGGAGGTGTTTAAAAGGCATTTAGACGAGGTTCTTAGGGACATGGTTTAGTGCTAGAGTTAGGTTATGGTTGGACTCAATGATCCTGAGAGTCTCTTCCAACTGAAACCATTCTATGAATATCCCTTTGTCTAGCTTTGGGTCAGCTGTCCTGGCTGTATTGTCCTCCCAGCTACCTGTGAAATTATCCCTATCTCGGCCAACCCAACACACTTACCTGAAAGGAGGTTGTAGCATGGAGAATAAAGCATGGGATGGCGGTGAGGAAGGAAGAGGGTGGAAGAACTATGGAACAAGGGAGAAGACAAAAGAACTAAATGAAATCTGGAAGAAGGGAAACAACTTGGACTTCAAGTCTAGAATATGGCTTGGGATGCCAGAATATCCACAGTAGATCAGGGTAGACTGGTCCAGCACAGCCTGTCTCTATAGGACTTGGCACAGATGTTCCCAAAAGGGTCTTGAGTGGTATAAATCTATCACTACAGAAAATATTTAAACTCAGAGTTTCTACCCTTTAGCCCCCTCGCTTTCATGCTCATTAAACTCCCAGTTCATTCCAAATCAGGATCGTTACCCCCCGCCCTTCCTCACCTTCACAAGCACCAATAAAGTGAAGGCATGGAAGAGTGGTTTGATCAAAGAGTGATATCAAACAGATGTCAAATAGAGATGTATGATGTACATCGCATCACTTTCAGACCATCACAGAACAAGGATGTGGGAAGGCGGTTCCAGTGTCCACTCACAGGTGCATTTTATTATTTCATGGTGATTCCACCCCAAGCCCTGTGCAAATGACTCAGGAAGCCAAACAAATGCTGCATGAAGGGAGATTAATTTATTTTGACCTTTACTGAAACAAAGCACTTAAGCATTTAGAGTGTTTAGAGCCTGTTACATCTTCACATTATACACATCCATGTTGATGGGGAAAGTGCTAACCAACTGAAGTTACAGTTGAGAGCTGGAGTGTGTAAAACTCTTCAGGGGGATATATTGCATTTCCAGATCATCCTCTGCAGTTTCTGGGAGCTGATTTTCTCAGCCTGTGCAGCCCAGGGTCTGTAAACCAGGGGAAAAGGAAATCCCTAGCCGGGAAGAGGGAGGGCAACTATCCATAGGGTGACCTTTGGGTCTTTCCTAAAGCCTTGCTGTAAGGAAAGCAAAAAAAGGTAATGGGAAGAAGAGCATCTCCTGTAAGGAGCCACTGAAGGAGGAACGTTGTTTTTGCAGCTGTGGATCTGAGGCCTGACCCAGCAGGTGGGGACTGAGGTACATCCAGCTATCAGACCTTGAATGTAAAACAAAGCCTCTTTGCACTAATTGCAGAATGCAAACCTATTCCTGTAGTTAAAAGTTAAGCTGGGGGAAGGTTAGCTAGAGAGACAAGAAATCACAGCTTAAATAAAAATAAATAAATAAGGGGAGAGGGTCTTTAGAAGTGGAGTGTTGAGAGAGGTAAACTGAGGCAGGGCATCCTGGAAGCTTCGGGTAGTCTGTAAACCCTGCAGTACCCAACCAATGGGGAAGAGGGGAGGGAATTTGCGGCTGGGATTAGGGTAATATAAGCAAGGGAGTTTGCCCTGTTCTGTGTGCTTACCATTAGGTAGGACACCTGGTTTTGCAAAATTGTTAATAAAATAGGCTTCGATGAGGGTGTGAATGTAGTGATAAGGTTTTCTATATAATGGCTGTTACTTTTCTTTCTGGTGTGCTGGGTTTAATTCCAGCATCCAGACTTGCGCAACTCTGTAATAAACAATATCTCATCTCTGTGTGCTAAATTGGACTCATTTGCATGCACAGCAAGGAGAAAGAATCCTGGTTTTGGGAAACCATCACTAATATCTCTAAGGGGGCATAGGCATATTTATATTCCAAAGATAATTTACCATATAATTTTTTGAAACCCTTTTAATGATGAATTTACCCAAACCTTACGGAACATGAAAGGCCAGGGGAAATGAGAGAGCTGGAAAAAAAATGAAACAGTTGAAATAAAGTAATGATGATGAAACAGAGAAATAAACAGCAGAGTCAATTATACTGTTAAGTGTCATTCTTTATTTTATCAGTGCTGGGGAGCTCTGGGGATCATCCTCCATAAGTGCTCCAACAACTGGATGCTCTTGCGTTGCTTATATTCACATAATTATTACATATGCATTACAATTTTTGAAAATTTTGACATACAATACAGCTATACTAAGAAATAATTGATGATGTTAGTTATAATTGCTTAGTTTCTTACTTACAATACATCTATTAATTATTAGTTAAATATAAACTAAACACTCTGCTTCTAAACAATGTATCACTTAATCTTCTGTTTCCCTCCTGTCATGCAGAAGGATCTAAAACTTGAAAAATATCCCCTCCTTTTGCAGGTGGTCAGAAAGCATTTATCTCATGTCAGTTGTTTAATGATGGGTATGCCTTTTGTAACTTAATCACAGTATACATGAATTTGGCAGCTTCTGTTAAACGAAAACAAATAAGAAGGGAAAATCTTTGCACAAAAGGTTACTTGAATCGTGGCTTTGAACAACGCAGATGCCAGGTGGGGTGTGCTGCCTAGCTGTGGAAAACCCATGCTCCTGCCTCTGGCATTTCTGCAAAGCAGCAGGAACCTACTGCTTTTGCCTCTTTTAAATAAATTTCTGTTAATGATGAGGGACACCATCCAGGGCACAGGGCTCGCCTTCATCTTGGTCTCCCCTATAAAAGAATGCCAAAGTGTACACTTGGAGACCACTGCCTCTTTATTATTTTTCTTAAGTCCCAGGATATTTGATGCAGTTAAATACCTAAATTGAAACATAATGGAAAATATTATTAGCTTTATCTGCTGACACAAGAGATGCAGGTTAAATATTTTTTTCATTTAATTTGATAGCGTATAAAGCACTTAAAGTACTTGATGATTTATTGATCAAATAGAAATCGGGGCATGTAACAGCTACTTATTTAATCCTTATTCACATGATTAAATATGAACTTTTTTTTTTCCAATTTGCACAACAAGCCTTATGCTACAAAGAAGTGAACAGTTCTTTAGGTATAAATCTTCCCCTTTTGCTAATATTAATTACTGTGAGTCCCCTGAACTGCCACTGAACTGTAAACATTTTTGTAATGGCACCCTGTGATTTTTAGCCATTGTTCCAACATGACTACAGTGTTTATGGCTGCCATTAAACAGCAGAGTTATGAAAATCTTCAGTAATGAGGATTTCAGCACTTTATAAGCCTTTTCTCTCCTTGCCGCCCTCCCTCTTTCCTTGAAGGCAGAGAGGCCCCTCAGCGGGAGCCGCCATCCAGCAGTTTGTGAAAGGGTGAGAGGCTGCGGAAGACCCAGCTCAGCCCTGGCGCTCCTTTGCAGGTAAATGGCTCAAGGCGAGTTTCCTGCAGCTCCATCATGGATCTCCAACCGGTACCGGGCTGGAGCCAGCACATTTCTCTTTGCATTAGCAAAGCCTAAAGTCATCCAGTTTGCGCTAATCACCACAATTAATCCTGAAGTATCACCGGACCCTGACAGATGTTCCTTGCAACCCCCTTTTATTTCCAACAGCCCTAATCAGCAGCTCTCATTACAAACACTGAATAAACTGCAAATTATCCAGCAGTGGCCCTGTTCCTGTCTACCAGCAGCTCATTCAATATCAGTTAACACCATGCAGCAGTCTGCAGCCTTAGAGAGCTTCCAACTCCCTGATAGTGGCACTTATTAGTTTGGAAATGTAGGAAAATACTAATCATCAACAACCGAGGAGAAAGAGGAGGCGATGGAGCAGAGGGTGCTGGTGTCCTCAGGGTCAGCCCGCCGTGGCTGCTGAGGGCCACCTCCCTGGTCCTCACCACCAGTGTTGGTGAGGTTGCTCAGGACAGTGAAATGTATTAGATAAGGTAATATCTCAGGCTCAATGAAGTCGGTTTTGGAAATAATGAATCACATCAATGCACTGAAAAACCCTCTGCAGCCCAACATCATTAGGTCATTCTGATATCTGTTTCCAATTAGCACTCAGGATTGTTTTACTTGACTCCTCCCCCTAAATAAAATAGAAGCTAATGACAATTGATTTTCTTTATTTATTTTGTCAAATTTAATTTACCCATAGGTGCAGACATGTGCTGGTATTGTCCCTCTTTGCAGGGTTACTGGATGCTCAGGAAGAGATAGAAACCAGAGCCTGTCCTGGAGCATCTCAACACACTAGACATGATAGGAATTAATCACCCTTCCACCCTCAGGTCCTGTTTCAATAGTTACCTATCCTTAATTAGCATCTGGTCTCATGCTGGGCCTCAAGGAAAGAAATAAGATAAATTATTCTCTGTACAACCCAACTGCAGGTTTTGTTGAATGCTGGGCCAGGCAGATCACCAGCTCCACTTAAATTATCCAGTTTACTTTAGCCTTTTCTCTAGGCAAACATAAATGTTTGGCCAGAAGAACCAAGATACTAAACTACTTCAGACACTAAAATTTTTAACCCAAACCATGTGTCATCCCTATGCCTTGTCTCCATGCTCTCTGGAAAACAGCATGCAGAGTGAATTAGGCATTTTGCTTCCCACCATGCCTATGCAACAGAGCTGGACAGTGCTGTGTCTCATCTGGGATCCAGCCTCTTCTACGAATAGAGTAATTCACACCAAGCACAAGGTCTGTCCTCATAAGTGGAGGTCACATAAGATGATGGAATGCTAGTAGTATAAGAAGTCCTGAGTAGAAAACATAAAGGCTTATGTTAAAATAGATGGACCAAGCCTGGACCTGAGACTTTCCATAGGTTATTTGGATGATCTCTATCCTTTGTTTCTCCAACTTGGTGGTGCGTTCTCACATGATGCATCCTTTTCCTACTGCTGTAGCAATAAAAGACAGTTCAGAAACATGAATGGAGAGTAAACAAAGGTGCAGTACTGTTTTAGGCAATGACAGACAATTCAGAAAAAGCCGAGAAAAGTTTCCAAGCAGGTACTTAATATGTGAGGAAATTGGAAGTAAATACAAGGCTAAAAGAGGTCTTTCAGTCTCATAGTACTTTTTATTTGCAAATGTGTCATAACCAATAAATTGTTGATCAGATATTCTTCATCATCACTACAGGGTTTGTTTTCTCTAAAGGCACATGCCTCTCCCTCCTACAAAAAGCTCCTAGGAGGATATACAAGAGGAATGCAAGAGGTCCTCTGCAGACCTGACTTACGGCTCTGGTAGTGGAGATGCTGGTTACAAGGAAAGTCCATCTTCTCTTCATGTTGATGTTCCAGCTCCCTTGGACTGTTCATATACAGGTAGAGCAGGTAATATGAGAACCAATATATAGGTATTGGAGTTGAGCCAATGTTGCTGCCCACCAGTGCATGCCCAAATCCACTCTCCACACATATACACATGCACACTAGTCTTTCCCATTCTTTTCTAAAATATCAGTACATATTTGCATTGAGCTGACATGACCCAGAAGATTTCTCTTTTTCTTAATAATGTGACAGGCAGTGAGGGATTGACGACATAGACTCCTGGTGCAAGTGAACCAAAAGACCCTTTATTTAGGCAAGGCACTTACATTTATAGCTGGTAGCTGTTGTACACGCGTTTAACTTTCTGTTTCGATTGGTTTATGCTAGCTGTTCATGCGCTTAAAGCTATCTTGTGATTGGTTTACTTAATCTTGCATGCGCTCTGTCAGTTTGGCTAACACATTGTAAATATCATGCTGACAGTGTTTTTCTGTTTCATCGACCTCCTCTTATCTTGTACAAAAGCATCCTGGTTCCTCATTGTATTTTAGTCAAGGTCATTCCAGTAACTCAAGGTGACTGTCTGAAAGATATTCCACAACTCCCCCTTTTTGTTTTTCTGCTAGCCATAGACCTTTCATAGATTTTTCTACTGTTCGTTGTACACATTGTAAGATACAAGGTACAAGCATTAATATTACTAATACAACCGTCAATAGAACTAGACCATTTTTTTATTAAGTCCCTAATCTATCCTGTAATACTCCAACCATTCAACCATTTGTCTAAGCCCCAATCTTCATAGGTTAATTTCTTGGTCATATCATCTAACCTTCTGATTGCTTTGTGAATTGATTCAGAATAATCAGACAAGTTCATGCAACACATCCCGTCAAAATCTTAACAACCATGGTCATGGGCCAACAATAAAAAATCCATGGCGGCTCAATTTTGTAATGATGTTGCATGTCGTATTGTTCCTGAGGCATCATATTCCCCCTTTTTTGTTTTTCTAAGATTTGTTTCAGTGTGGAATGAGCCCATTCAATAATAGCCTGTCCAGTAGGAGAATGTGGAATATCTCTGACATGCGAACCACCCCATTGCTATAAAAAATATTGCGTGGATCTGTCAGTGTAGCCAGGACCGTTGTCAGTTTTAATCTGTTGTGGCACACCCAGCATAGCAAAACAGAGGGTCCAGTGGCACTGAACATCTCTGCTTTTTTCACTAGTATAAGGAGATGCACAAAGCATACCTGAAAAAGTATCTATAGAAATGTGTACATATTTCAAACGACCAAAAGATGAGACATATGTAACATCAGTCTACTAAATAAGCAGCAGCATTCTGATGGAAAAAAGCATGTGAAGCCCTGCCAGACTGGAAGCAGACTGTAGCTACAGTGTAAGAGTCTGCAACTGCATTTCCTTCTGTTAAAGAACCTGGTAAAGTGGTATGAGAGCGTATATGAGTAACAAACAATGGGTGTCTGTGAAGGTGTAATATAGTTTACAATGATACAAACATTTCAAAGAGCTGCTGTTGTGAGATTTCTTTAAGAAAGGTGGAGGGGATGCCCTTTAGGACCTTGACTATGTACTCAGAATCATAAATCAAATTTAGAGGTTCCTCCTTAAAAAGCTCTAAGTAATGTAAAGCTGCGCCAAATTCTACTAACTGGGTTGAACCATCAATAATTTTAACAGAATGATGCCAGTTGTTATCTTCACGCCAGACCACAACAGCTTTATGAGACTTCCCTGATGCA
This sequence comes from Columba livia, assembly GCF_036013475.1. Classification (NCBI taxonomy): domain Eukaryota; kingdom Metazoa; phylum Chordata; class Aves; order Columbiformes; family Columbidae; genus Columba; species Columba livia. The sequence continues at coordinate 4,797,636 of NC_088641.1, read as the reverse complement.
TCAACAAAAACTGTGTGAGCACGTGGGATCAGACCGGATACAAGTATGGTCTGTGGCCTGATGTTAAAGACATGCAAATTGTGCAGCAATTTACTTTTAGGCATGCCAAAAGCTATGCTGTTAAGAAAATCAGACAGTGCAATTTATAAGGACATAGCTTGAGAATTAAAAAAAAATCAAAATCAGATTTCACAAATGGTACATATATGACAGATGGGTCATGGCCTATTAAGACCCGAATCCGCTCTCCAATACATCAATCTGATTGCTTTCTCATCATATTGTCCTACAATAGCCACAGGTTGTTTTTGTATTGTAACTATAAATAGAAAAATCTGCAAGCACCCTCTTATGGGACATGTAACTAAACATAATTCTCAGAAAACTTTATTTGAGCTTACAACTTACTTTACAAATCTTGACCTATAAGAGGTATAGGGCTTTCTGGCAAATACAATAATTCATCTGTTAAAACTTTGTTCCAAATTTGGCATTCCATCGGTTTCAAAAAATGGCCTTTCTTGCTTGCTTTCCTATGACCTCAAAAACCAGCATGATGAATTTACTAAGAAGTCTCTTGCAACTAGTTACCACAGAATAAGTCTATTAAAAGATTTTTGGTTTAATTTCCCAGTGTCGATAGAACTACAGATCTGCTGGGGATGCCTTTACATTTCATGCTCAGACTCCTTCATTCAGTAACACAGTTCTCCAACAGCAACACTGCTGTGAGGGGGCAGGGGGGAGGAAATAAAGCCTCCCTTTCGTCACTTTAGTGGGAGCTGCCAGTCTCTGGCAGACTCCTCGGTTGCAATGAGCTGAGTTCATCTTGCAACTTGAAACAGGCCTGAAATTTATGTTCAAGCTGAACAGCATGGGCCTGGGATATTTTGCTTTTTTGTTTTTCCATTTCATTCCAACCATAATACACTTTATATGCAATAACAATTAGCTGAGCAATAGTTACATTCCTTAGCCCTGTTTACTTTTTGCAATTTCTTACAGATGTTAATAAACAGCATATTAACCATCAATCCATTATTTCCATTTTCCTAGATCCAAATCAGTTCATACTCTAGCAACTTTTAAATCCAACCTCTCCCAAGTTCACATCCATCACAGCATTTAGTTTTCTTTCCCATATCTCCAACGAGCATGTAAATTCAATGAGAATCAGAGTTTAACAACTGAAATTCTTTTCAGGTCTCAAAATTATTAGATAACAATAAGAGCAAATTAACTTACAGTACTGTACTTCATCCGATTTTTTCCAAATTTCCGCAGAACAACATTAATTGCAATACAGCACTATAACCCAGAATCCCACATTCAAATCACAAGTGAATACAATATTGTTTTAAACTTTCTTTTATCAGAGGATTCCCCTACAAAGTTACTCTAATGTGTAAGGATGCATCCTAAGGGGGAGCGAGGTGGTATTTTAGTAGCAGAACCAGTTCTCATTTTGTAATTATGTCCTCAAACAAAATTCTTTTGGTACCAATGCAAACGGAAATACTGAGCTCAGATACGAAAACCAAATACCCAGTTCAAATTTGCACATGGATCACAGTTACACTTATTCAAGACAATATCTCGATTTTTGCATTGCACCGCTGAACCACTCAGACAGGTAGAGGTACCGCTGGGTCTCCCTTAAAAAATAGGTCAGTGCACACTGGAGCCCAATCCTGCCCCCCCCCCCCCCCCCCCCGCTGCCCTAGCAAGCTGGACTGGGCAAGGCTTTTATTAGTGTCTCATCTGGGGTGCTACAACTGTTATTCCAAAACCAGGATTCTTTACCTGTTGTGCATACAAAACAGCCAAATTCTTTACCTGGTGTGTATACAAAAGAGCCAAATTAAGTACACCAAGATGAGACACAGCCTATCAAAGAGTTGCACAAGTCTGGATGCTGGAATAAAGCTAGCATGCTAGAAAGAAAAGGAACAGCTATTACACACAAAATCCTATCATCACATTCACACAGTAAAGAACTAAATTACTCATGGTCTTCTGTATCATGACAAAATGTACATTTTGAGTCGATGGATTCTCCTAATTTAACAGTCTGTGAACTTACTGTACCATATAACAGGCAAAGTCTTATAAAAACTGTAATGTTTAAACAGATACCTACAAAGAAAACAGGTCAATAATGAAAAGCATCTTGCAGACTTCTGCAAGTTTTCTGTAACTTGTTTGTTATCAGTTAATTCTCTCTCAGCTTGTTGAAGTTCAAATTCTTCTGCCTGTAAAACTGTATGAAATGATTTAATGATCTCTTGTAGAGGTTTATTTTTGTCTTGCTCTTCTCGCTTTAAGAACAACATTAATTGCAACAAAGTGTTATAATTCAAGTTTCCATTCTTCAGCCATATTTCCCAATCATTTAACTTATACAGCAGCCACCATCGATTACAATATTTCACAAGATCCTCCTTCCTCATATTTCCAAGTGCTTTCCTATGTTCTAAAACACCTCCCAATACCAATTTCTTAGGAACACGACTGAAAACAGATGTTCCCGACCCCATCTCGTAAGTAAAAACCATGAGAAGAGGGAGGGAGGAGGGGGGAGAAGCACAAAGACGCTTGCAGCACGAGTGGGAAAAGTGGGGAGAAGAAGGTTTATGGCACACTTATACAATCAATACCACAAAGAAACAACTGTAACAACAACCAGTAAAACAATTAACTCACATTCCTGACAAGATGCTTGATTTTCAGAGAGGCAATAGACAGAAGCACGTAATATGTACTGTAAAACTCACAGATAACACATTGATAGCAAACAGTAGCATTCTCTACTGCGAATTTCAACATTAGTGCTTCCTTAGCCTCTATGTTTTCAGCCCGCTTATTGATGGCTTCTTGAAGATGGTCAATAAATTGCATGTAATTCTCATCAGGACCCTGTTTAATAGTCATAAATGATTTGGCTGCATTGTTGGTTTCAGGCACCTTTATCATAGCTTGATATGCAAGGTCTGCTGATGGCCTCAGAATTTCAGGAGCTAATCGTGCCTGTAATTGTGGTGTTCCGATTAGTCTCTTCCAAGAACTGGGGGATACCTGCCCCTTTCAATGGATCCCCAGCATTTTGTCCTAAATGATCTATAGCTGTTACATTACATAGGTCAAATTTTGCTTTTTCTTCATCTGGATCAATTACTTTTATGTTGTTCTTTCCATGAAAGAAGTTTGAGTCATTTAAATTATCCAGGTTTGTTGGATCCTGCAGTGTCACAATGTCTTCCTAGTAAAGGGCTCATCTCTTAAAAGATCCTTGTAGCTCTTTGGTTTTATGTTCAGCTGCTATACTGCCTCATAGGCAAACACATTTCCATTGTCTTGATGGCCACAATATGGGAGTTATTGGTGAATACAGTAAACAGCACTAGACAGTGGTATTTACCTTAATTGTTTTTAGCAAAATTCAGCTTTATAAGTGATTTGGCATGTAGTTTTTCTCCTCTAATTGGACTGGTTCCATGCGAGGGTGAAAAATCATGGACTCCACAGAATCCAATATGAATTCAAGCGAAGCCATTTATTACTGAAACAAGCCTCCTTATATATGCAGTTATTTCCTGATCGCGCGTCCACGCTCCAAGCATGCATTAGCTGATTGGATATTGTCCATGTTCACGAGCTGTCCACGCGCCCGAGTCTCACTGCTAATAGGTCTGTTGATTTACATCTTGTTGAGGCCCTGTTATTGTAGAACTGCCTCACTCCAACAGCAGGTCCTGTTTTCAGCTTTTTGAAGCGGCCTTGAAATTCCTTTGGGCCTGGCTAGTTCAGAAATAAATCTCCATCTAACAGAAACCCATCCACACAACAACCTCAAGATAATCCCTCAAATCTCCCACAATTCCCCCTTTTTGTTTTTGAACCAGCCAGGCCTTGTTTACAACGTGCTGAATCATCTTTGAAATACACTGCAGCATACAACATATGATTAACAACAATGATTACAGTTACATATAATGTAGCTAAGCCTTACATAATAAGATCAAACAACTACCCACCTATTTCCAAGCTTTTAAACCATTTGTTAAACCCTAATTCTACTATGACAATCTTATTAACGCGCTGTTTTAGTTTGTCTAAAGTACTATGAATAGATCCGAAATGATTAAACAAGTAAATACAACATCTTTCTCTTAAATTCATCGCAACCATGTCCTTACGATAAAAACAAAAATCTATAGCAACATGATTTTGAAGTGTAACATGCCTAATACCATCAACATCTACTATTAATTGAGTTAGTATCTCAGAAGTTAGATTAGCCTGTTTAAAAGACCAATAGCTTAACTTTGATATGTCTCCTAAAGCTTTACCAGCTGCTAGACTAGGGAGAAAGAGTGCAATAGATACTATGGTAGGAATGTCTCATAATCTTACCTCATTTTTGCATTGACTATCTAAGTGTAATATCGCCCTTTTGGCTCTCCTGCTGTTTGTTTAAATTGCCATTCTCCACAGAAGGTACACCACCTGCTTGCTAATAGGCTTCTGGACCACCAGGTCTGTGAGCATCTGTAACACTGAATTAGGATCCACGGTTTACATCTGAAACAGTCCTCACAACTTATCTCCCTCCTGTCCGTCTGCACCTGTTGAATCTTTGTTGTCTTTATTCAGCCATGGCTTGACCCATTTCGCGGGAATCCACTTCGATTCTTGGCCTGTAATGACACAAGCATAACCTTTTTCCCCAGGTTATCGATTGATGTAGCCTTTTCCATTGACCATTAACTAGTGATTTGACCATAACTAATGTAGGTTCTTTCTGATTTAGCATGGTTTTGGGTCATACTTGCAAAGTGCTTCATCACAGGGCAAATTAGGGCTGCACCACTTGGATATAAGTGATTCATCACATACAGTGTTTTTGACAATTGGTTTTGTGGTGTTTTCCATACTTCTCCTCCCTTTCAGTTAAATAAATAAATAAATAAATAAATAAATAGAGTTCAGAATCAGATATATGCGTTGGACTTTGATTACATACTTAGAATCACAAATCAAATTTAGAGGTTCCTCCTTAAAAAGCTCTAAGTAATGTAAAGCTGTGCCAAGTTCTGCAAATTGGGTTGAACCTTCAATAATTTTTACAGAATGATGCCAATTGTTATCTTCATGCCAAACCACTACAGCTTTATGAGGCTTCCCTGAACCATCAACAAAAACTGTGCAAGTATGTAGGATCAGACCAGATACACGTATAGTCTGTGACCTGATGTTAAAGACTTGCAGGTTCTGCAGCAATTTACATTTAGGCATGCCAAAAGCTGTACTGTTAAGAAAATCAGCTAGTGCAATGTACAAGGACATAGACTGCAAATAAAAAATCAAAATTAAATTTCACAAATTGTACATATATGACAAAAGGATCATGGCCTATTAAAACTTAAATTCACTCCCTGCACTTCTTGATCAGAGTAACAATCGGTATATCAGTCTGTTAGCAATCTCATCATACTGTCCCACAATAGCCACAGGTTGTTTCTATCTTCTAGCTATAAACAAACAAATCTGCAAGTCCAATCGAATGCAATTAGCTTGTAAGGTTGTCATAAATTTATTCATCAAAGTTTCTAACTCCATTTTGGCTGTCATATTTATTGGATATGGTTTTCCCTTACCGGATCGAAGTCCTGTTTCAGTTCTATCAGTGTAGTGTTTGCTTTTTTTAAACATTGGCTGTTAATATTAGTGGAAATACAGCATTTGAAATTTCCTTGGAGATTTCTCACTTGCAGCAAGCAGATCTGCACCATCCAAGCAGCTTCTTGTAGGCCATGCAACTAAACAGAATCCTCAGAAAATGTTATTTGAGCTTACAGTTTACTTAACAAATCTTGACCCAAGAGAGGTATAGGGCTTTCTGGCAACTACAAGAATTCATGTATTAAAACTTTGTTCCAAATTTGGCATCCCATTGGTCTCAAAAAATGGCCTTCTTTCATTCTCTCCCGTGACTTCAAAAACTGGCACGGTGAATTTACTAAGAAGTCTCTTATAACTTGTTACCACAGAACAAGTCTATTAAAAAAAAAAATGTGCTTTAATTTCCCAGCTTTATTAGAACTATGGATCCACTGGCGATGCCTTTAAATTTCACCCTCAGACTTTTTCATGCAGTATTACAGTTCTCTAGCAGTAACATTGCTGGGGAGGGGGAATAAAACCTCCCTCTCTCCCCCATCTGAGATGGCAAGATCTCCAGCCCAGCATGAAAACAAATCAGTTTGAACTCCACATCAAACCAACCTGGCTCCACTCCACGCCCAGATTAGTACCAGTCTGACCCAGAGAAGCACTGAGCACTCTGACCCCCCCCAAAGCTGACCAGTGTGAAAAGACCGACTTCAGCAAGGATGTAAAATGATGAGCTCTCTCCCCAGATGCATCAAAACCTAGGAAACAAGACTGAAGCAAAAAGAAACAGCACCAACAACCCCTGATTCAAAGCCGAGAAGCAACGCAGTGCCACAACAAGGATGGATGACAACACTTCAGGAAAAAAAACAGAGTGGGGGGAGTAAAGCCCCCCTTTCTCCTCTTAGCGGCGGGCAACCAGGTTTTTTGTGTTTGGTTTTCTTTTTTTCTTTCTCTTCTTGCTGCAGTTTAGATATAGCCAAGGCCACACAGGTGGAGTAATCGCTGGTATGAATTCGGAGGCTCTGGCAAACTCCTCAGTTACAATGAGTTGAGTTGATCTTGTAGCTTGACACAGGCCTGAAATTGTGTTCAGGCACAGGCCTGGGACATTTGGCTTTTTTGTTTTCCCATTTCATTCCAAACATAATACACTTTATACACAATTCCAATTAGTTAATAACGAAAGCATCTTGCAGACTTCAGCAAGTTTTCTATGACCTGCGTGTTATCAGTTAATTCTCACCTTGTTGAAGTTCAAACCGTTCCACCTGTAAAACTGTCTGAAATGATTTAATGATCTCTTGTAGAGATTTATTTTGTCCTGCTCTTCTCATCTTAAAAACAACATTAATTGCAACAATGTATGATACTTCAAGGTTCTATTCTCTGGCCACTTTTCCCAATCATTTAACTTATACAGCAGCCACCATTAATTACAATATTTCACAAGATCTTCCTTCCTCATATTTCCAAGTGTTTTCCTATGTTCTAAAACACCTCCCAATACCAATTTCTTAGGAACACGACTGAAAACAGTCATTCCTGACCCCATCTCGTAAGTAAAACCATGAGAAGAGGGAGGGAGGGGGCGAAGCACAGGGCTGCTTGCAGCACGAGTGGGAAAAGTGGGGAGAAGGTTTTACGGCGTACTTATACCACAAAGAAACAATTCTAACAACACTAGTAAAACCAACAAAACCATTAACTCACATTCCTGACAAGATGCTTGATTTTCAGAGAGGCAATAGACAGAAGCACGTAATATGTACTGTAAAACTCGCAGATGACACGTTGATAGCAAACATTAGCATTCTCTTCTGCTAATTTCAACACCAGTGCTTCCTTAGCTTCTAAGTTTTCAACCTGCTTATTGATAGCCTCTTGAAAATGGTCAATAAATTGCATGTAATTCTCACTGGGACCCTGATTAATAGTTGCAAATGATTTGGCTGCTTAGTTGTTTTCAGGTACCTCTATCATAGCTTGATATGCAAGGTATGCTGACTGCCTCAGGATTTCAGAAACTAATAGCGCCTGCAATTGTGGTGTGTCAATTAGTGTCTGTTCCAAGAGTTGGGGGATAACCGCCCCTTTCAAAGAGTCCACATAATTCTGTCCTAAATGATCTATAGCTGTTACAGTGCATAGGTCTAATTTTGCTTGAGTCTTTCATGGTTTTTATCTGATTTTGGGGCAACATGTACACATACTCTTTTTCCCTTTAACTTTTCAAGAAAATGCTGCAGACCCTCATCCTCATCCAAGTCATCAGATAACATAGACTTGAACGGTGCTGGAGAATCATTAGTAACGGGGGGTTCGGAACAGTGCACATTCTCGCCAATACATTCCAGCATCATAATTATTCATATAACCTGAGTCCCCAGGCACACCCCCTTTCCCGTCACGATCAGCATGACTGCATTGCCAACTGTTGGATTCACTCGCTATTAGCTGATCTAATCTTTCACACAGTTCTTTTGTCCAGTTCTTATCCAGTGACTCCTTCTGCTCTCTCGTGGAAGTTGGAGGGTTAAAAGGCGGTAAAGGCAGATACAAATTGGTAAAAGGACAGATAGTACACTTGTTTACAACTTTGGCATTCTCATCTTTCACAGGTTCTTTGGGCAAGTTGTCTGACTCCAGTCCTTTGGACTTGCTGTTCTCACCAGGGTTGGACAATGGTACAGGAGGCCACCCGCTCGGCATTTTTCCTCCCCCCGCCCCAGACTGCTGAACCATCGGGGGTGCCGAAGGCACAGCAGGGGATGGAATAGGGAGGGTATCAAAGACACGAACCAGGTAAACTTCACAGCGACTTTCAGGATACTTATCAGGCTGCAACGCTGCAAAAATTCTGGCAGCAGCAGACCTTTCAGCTTTAAGATCTTTTAAGGTGGTAATTATAAGCTTCCATGTAGTTGCTAATGATTTAGCTTCTTTATCTCCATTGCTGACTTTATCCCTCAATTTCTGCCCTGTGTCATCCCAAAGTTCAAGTTTAAGTTTTGAGTCACTAATGCTCATAACAGTCTTTTCAGGTTTTAATAACTTCAGTGTAGTAATTATCAGTTGCCAGGCAGTTACAAGGCCGAGAACATCTTTTTCACTGCAACTGATCACCTTCCACAACACAGTTTCCACTTTTTCCCAAGTCTCTATTTGAAAAGCTCTTAACAGACCAGCAGGAAACCCATTGCCTCTGCACCAAATAAATAGTCTTTTGAGGTTACTCTCCTCATACTTCACCCCTCTCATAGAGAGAATATATAAGAGGAGCCGCAGCATTTCTTCTTCTTCTTTAAAAATATTCTGCCCCATCTCCTCTCACCCCCAGCTGCTCACCTCTTTGGGTGTCCCTTGCAACGATATCGGATCCTTTATCCCTCCTCTGTCGCTTCTGTAGTGATCAATCAGGAGTCACGCAGCCCGCAGACTGCGTCCCGGTCATGGTCCAGCCAAGCTGTTCCAGCTGGGGCTCGCTCCCTGCGGCAGTCGTCCCCCTGACATAAATTCTCCTTATGGATCACGTCGGGGTCACCACTTGCAAGGGTGAAAAATCATGGACTCCACAGAATCCAATATGAATTCAAGCGAAGCCATTTATTACAGAAACAAGCCCCCTTATACATGCAGTTATTTCCTGATCACGTGTCCACGCTCCAAGCATGCATTAGCTGATTGGATATTGTCCATGTTCACGAGCTGTCCACGTGCCCGAGTCTCACTGCTAATAGGTCTGTTGATTGAAGTAATGTTGAGGCCCTGTTATTGTAGAACTGCCTCACTCCCACAGCAGGTCCTGTTTTCAGCTTTTTGAAGAGGCCTTGAAATTCCTTTGGGCCCTTGGGCCTGTCTAGTTCAGAAATAAATCTCCATCTAATAGAAACTGGAACTGTCCACAGTTCCATATTTCTTTATCCAAGGAACAATGCCCAATCTGTCAAAGACCGTCCCATCCAATGTGCAAACTGGGTATTCTAAATTTGCAGCGATGAGAAATGATGCATAGAGACGCAAACAGAGACGCACAGACTTCTTGCTAGCAGTGAGAGCAGAGCCAGGCAGAACTGAGCCAGGCTGAGCTGAACTTCACAGAATGTTGGTGTGCAGCCATGCTTTTACCCTAGGATCTGCAAACTGCCCTTGTCCTAGGAGCTGCGGCAAACCTGCTCCGAAGCTATTGTCATCTTTTGGCTACTCTAAGTTCTCAAGTGCATCATTTGTAAAAACATTATCCAGTAATGACTGTGAGAATGGTGCAGACAAACCCCAGGTTGTAACTGTTCTGTGTAGCTCTTTTATCAAGTCCCATTGAAACGAAGTCCATTCGTTTGGTCCTCGATGGCACACTATCATGGGACAAGCTAATGCTATCACCTCTCGTTGTAATAACCGCCATCGGCTCCACAGATCAAAATCATGCTCTGAATGGAATAGCAGAGCATTAGGGACAGTGGGCTCCTCTTTCGCTACAAGGTTGGTATTAAAAGGTGGCAATAAATGTTTAGAAGTTGCCACGTGAGGTATAGTCACATTAAGGTCTATTAGGTCTCTCTTCGATTATATTGATACTTTTCTCTGCAATCTTTTCTTGGTCTTTGCTGACATCTACTGGGGAGCTCAAAGATTGTCATGCTGCTCCCACTACTTTCTTTTCAGCTTTTATTGCTTTAAGAGTCTCTGTTACTAAGCACCACGTTGTCATTATTTCTTTTGCTGTAAGATCACCTTTGGAAGCAGCTTCCCAAATTATAGTCCCTGCGTGTTCCCAAGTGTCTGAATCAAAGACTGCTGCTACTGTTGTTGGAGTGCCGTTTACTTTAAGCTATTTTAGCATTATTTTAACAATATGCTCTTCATATTTTATTCCCCGCTTTTGCAAAATTCACAAAAATAGTTCCACTACAGCTTCTTCTATAGTGAGCCAGCACTGTGCCCTTGTGGCCAAGAAGGCAAATGGTATCCTGGGATGTATTAGAAGGGGGTTGGTTAGTAGTTTGAGAGAGGTTCTCCTTCCCCTCTACTCTGCCCTGGTGAGACCACACCTGGAATATTGTGTCCAGTTCTGGGCCCCTCAGTTCAAGAAGGACGGGAACTGCTGGAAAGAGTCCAGCGCAGGGCTGGATGATTAAGGGAGTGGAGCATCTCCCTTATGAGGAAAGGCTGAGGGAGCTGGGTCTCTTGAGTTTGGAGGAGACTGAAGGGTGACCTCATTAATGTTTATAAATATACAAAGGGTGAGTGTCAGGAGGATGGAGCCAGGCTCTTCTTGGAGTCAACCAATGGGAGGACAAGGGGTAATGGATACAAACTGGAACACAGGAGGTTCCACTTAAATATGAGAAGAAACTTCTTAGTGAGGGTGACAGAACACTGGAACAGGCTGCCCAGGGAGGTTGTGGAGTGTCCTTCTCTGGAAACATTCAAAACCCACTTGGACACATTCCTGTGTAGCCTCATCTAAGTGTTCCTGCTCTGGCAGGGGGATTGGCAGTTTGGCTAACACCTTGTAAATATCATGCTGACAGTGTTTTTCTGTTTCATCGACGTCCTCTTGTACAAAAAACATCCTGGTTCCTCATTGTATTTTAGTCAAGGTTTTTCCAGTAACTCAAAGTGACTGTCTGTAAGATATTCCACAAGGCAGCTACTGTACAAAGGCATGCCTTGTAGTAACTACACAAAGAGACTTCCAGAGCAAAAAGCATTTGGGTTTTGGTACCCCTTGTCTAAGAGCTGGAAAGGGGATGTTATGCCAACCCCTGAGCATCTTGCAGGGGAGGAGATGAATGAACCTTTTATCATAGAATCGTTTTGTTTGGAAAAAACCTTTAAGATCATTGAGTCCAACTGTTAACCTGGCACTGTCAAGTCCACCTCTAAACCATGGCCCTAAGAACCTTATCTACACATCTTTTAAACACGTCCAGGGACGGTGACTCCATCACTTCCCTGGGAAACCTGTTCCAGTGCCTGACAACCCTTTCCATGAAAAATTTTTTCCTAATATCCAATCTGAACTTCCCCTGGTGCAACTTGAGGCCATTTCCTCTTGTCCTATCACTTGCTACTTGGGAAAAGAGACCAGCACCCTCCATCCTACAACCTCATTTCAGGTAGTTGTAGACAGAAATAAGGTCTCCCCTCAGCCTCCTTTTCTCCAGGCTAAACAACCTCAGTTCCCTTAGCCACTCCTCATAAGACTTTTTCTCTAAACTCTTCACCAGCTTTGTTGCCCTTATTTAGGTACATTCCAGCACCTCCATGTCTTTCTTTTGGCTTATTTAATTCCTGTGTCACCTCCTTCAGCATTATTGATTGGTCAGGTGTTGTGGTTTAATCCCAGGCTGAAACTAAGCACCACACAGCTGCTTGCTCTCTCCCCCAAGGTGCAATGGGGGAGAGAATCAGAAGAGTAAAAGTGAGAAAACTCATGGATTGAGATAAAGACAGTTAACCATGTAAAGCAAAAGTCATACACACAAGCAAAGCAAAACAAGGAATTCATTCACTGGTTCCCATCGGCAGGCAAGTTTTCAGCCATCTCCAGGAAAGCAGGGGTCCATCACACATAACAGTTACTTTGGAATAAAAAACGCCATAATTCCAAACATCCCCCTCCTTCCTTCTTCTTCCCCCACCTTTATATACTGAGCTGCTCAAAACTGGTTTAGTACAGTATCAGAATAAATTCTATACATTCAAGATTGGCAGACATTCAAGACAGAGAAGCATCAAACCATTACTTTAATGTTTCGGTTGTTTTACTGTTTTCTTTCAAGTAAAATAAGCCAGAAATCCTACTGGCCTTGCTCAGCAGTGTTAAGTAAAAGGCTCAAAAACATTTCAGAAAATTTTGACTTGAATACAGAAATCATTGGTCCAACATGAAACCTGGTCTATCAGAGGTTCCACTGAAGCTGGGATTTTCACTAAACTTAGCAGTTATTCTTGGGGTTTTCATTCTTTAATTTTAAATGTAAAATTTTACCTAAGTGAAATGTGTAAAAGGGAAATTATTTCAAGCAATTGATTGCCATTTTAAAACAAAGCCAGATTTGAAACTGAATAAATATTTTTTTAGTCATTATGCAGGTTTTTAATACAGATTTTACCTGTCCTTCCTTTAGCAGTATTTTGTCCTATATCTATTTTTTCCTGTATCTGTTTCATAGAATTCTAGGAATTGCTGCCATGCACTGAATTAATTTCCCTTCAGAGAGATGCCTAGCTGCATTTCTTAATCAAGCTGAATTAAAATCACTGTATTTAACAAAAAACAAAGAGGAGTTAATCTCAAGTTTTGTTCTGTAGCGTTGTCTGGCTTAAAGTAAGACTAGAGGTTAGGCTGCAGCTTTTTATACTTTTTTTTAATCTTTGTTTTGGATATGATGAATTCCACACACCCAGAGCCTTATTTTGCACTCCCATTTTAGGTATTTATGATACTAGGTCCATGGCACGTGCAAAATTGCTATTTAGAGCAATGCATGCTACAGTTAGACACAACAGAAGTAATTAAAGGAAGCATGAAACACAGTTTTCAGTTATTCTGATGCAGAATATAGTATTTAGAATTAAAGATACAATTTATACTGTACCTTCCAATGTTGTATTTGTTTTGCCTTAGTTCCTATGGTTCTGCTTGCAAACTCACCTTTTCAGAATGAAGCAGCTCTGTTGACATAAATGAAATGCTTTTAGATTTGCACCAATAAAACCAAGATCGGAATTTGACATTAATTTTAATTTACCTAGTTTAAAACTGGATCATTACAGTATTTTAATTATTTCAGTAAAATACGACCCTGCTTCTACAGTGTTAATTGGAAAAATTAGACCTTTTGGATTTGTTTTGTGAATCTTTCTGAACTTGAAAAGAAACACAAGTTCTGTCCACTGCGTGCAGACAGGTGATCAATCAGTGAGCACATTTTCAGTTCCATCTCAGCCCCTACTTACAAATAAGTAGAAACCTGTTACAGTAACCTCAGTCACCATCATACAAATAGAATCAAGCTGTTTGGGACCAGTGAAAATTAAAAACCCAGCTGACAAACAGAAAAAACTCACCACACAAGAACAACCAACTAGTTAATTAAATACAACTCCAGTGATCACTAATAAACACCAGTCATTCTTTAACATAACTGTATCCATCTTTATAAGACACCAACAAGTATAGCCCTTGGGTCTTTTATTTGCTCAAGCTTCTTTTCCATATTTTTCATTCATAATCTTTCTGATATTAAGTGCCCAGATTATTTTTATTAGATCTGTACAGATGTAGGAACTAGTAACAGTACCTGTAACAGTGATTTGGGGTTTGGTGAATTTCTGTGCTAAGGTGCGGTCTGGAGCTTTTATGAAACTTTAATATTTAACAGTTTAATTTTTAACTTTAAAGTAACTGAAATTTTTTAAAAGATAAATAGGTGCAAGAAAACCATCTGTAAACAAAGCTGCAAAATAAAAGCCATGTAATATACAATTGGTTTAACTAATAATGGAATCTATATATAATTCCTGGAGAAAGCCTCTCTTATATCCAGAATGTGTAGTGTACTAACATAAAGAGATACAGTGAGCAGTAGAGAATATCAAGTGTTTACACAGATTTCACACTGCATAAAATGTGACAGACATTAAATAGAAAATATATGTGTGGGAATAGCACAAGACTAGCAAGAAAGATAACTGTAAATATGCTCAAGCAACTGCAGCTGGGGTGTAGAAAAACACATACATCACAAATGGAACCTCTGTGTTTAGATAACAAGCCTGTGAAGAGAGTCATAAAGGCACCTTTTCATACATCCTTGAGATTCCTGCAGGCAAAAATCAAAGCAATGTGATGAACTGTGCCTGTGTGAATCCCTATATACAGGCTGAAATGAGAAGGCTTGTTGATCTTCAACCAGGGCTGAATTCTGCAGCACCTGTGTCTCCACTTGTGTCACCTCTGCCTGGGAGCTTAAGTGCTGTTTTGGAGATCCCCTGGTTAGAGAGGTAACAAAAATAAATTTGCTCTTTGCATTGCATTTGTGGCCTCTGGTTGTTCTTGCAACCTGCCTGTGTTGGCTCACACAATATCCTTCAAAAATGTACTCTGGCATCATATTATTTGTATCTAAAAAGTGAAGCATTCCTGCTTTCTGAAAGCTGGGGAACAGTACTATTCCCTAGCTAATGTGGCACGTCACCAAATCCCTGCAACTGCTTAGATTTTGACTGTATATAAACTGGCCAAAACTATATTTCCACTTTCAGGAATAATTTTGAATGCAACACTTATGCATCTTAAGTGTCATTTACTCATCAGGCATAACTTAGATATGAACATCCCAGTTCTGATTTTCCCTTACTTTGATGTAACTACTAAAATCTGTGAGACTACTCTTGACCAGAAGTCTGAACTCATAGAAGATAGGGAAGTTTTGCTGTAAGTTTCAGTGGAGATCAGCATTTTATGTCTTGGGTAGGATCAGAATCAGGCCACTAAGGCAAATGTTAACCAGCAAACAAGCTGAAGCCTTTACCTACACCCGATGAAGTCAGTGGAATTTTTGTCATTTTTCCCAGTAGGAAAATGAGTCAGAGCATTACTTCCTGATGCTCAGGAAAGGCATTATTGCCTCTATTCTTTTACTGTTTCCAAATATCATACACTCAAGAACATGTATGTTTTTACTCAGTGGAACACACTGTCCAGAAGAGGGGAAAACAGATGCACAGCTTTTAAAAATTTCACTTTTCACATATTTATACCTTGAGACTCTGTGGATTCCATTTCCCATTTGGAATAACTGCATCAAACACCCAAGGACTTAGCAAAAATAGAGAGTTTCTACAGCAGTTTCTACATTTACACTTTGGTATTCATTTCTACGGGAGACCAAGCTGGAGGTGAGCCATTGACTTCAATAGCTGCTGAAACACTCCTTCCAAAATGTCATATCCATGATAATCTAGGCTATTTACCTATTAAGGTGTACCCGTGAGAAAGAAGGGAGTAAAAGAGTAACACTGACGATAGCAAAATTAGCCAATGATATGTTACTATTGTAGCCTGTAACCAATAGCAAAAAGACACTTGAACTGGTAAAGACTATATAAAAAAGTGTTTGTGGCAATAAATGGAGACTGCGGTTTGTACATAAGAAGAACTTGGTCTATGTTGTTTGTCCGTCTCAACTGCAACATATGATGACCCCAACATGATTTGAACATGCCAACGTGATCCTGCATGAAGGATACTGCATGAAGAAGGGGACAGCAACAAAGCTGTGACAGCCGACGACGAGCCATGGAGACAGAGCCTGGTGTAGCTGAAAGAGCAGCGGGGAGAGCTGCCATAGATCTGGATCACTGAAAATACACCGACACCAGGAGTAGAAGGTGAGCTACCAGGAACATGGGAGGGAACCTCTCTAAAGAAGAGGGTGTTATATTACCTACATGGAAGTTGCTTCTGAAGAAGTGGGGTATTAGGCTTCCAGAACTGACTTTACAAAAGATGTTACTATGGGGCATAGCACTACCCAAGGATCCAAAGAAACAACTGAACTATTAATGACATGGCACTTGTTGCTAGAGACTTTGAGAGGATTAAAAGAGTAACAGGAACAGGCAGAGACAGCGGAGGGGGATAGCTTCCCTGGGCTAGATTTGGAAGAAAAAAACAAAAATGTGCACTGTTTCGAACCCCCCTGTTACTAATGATTCTCCAACACCATTCAAGTCTGCATTATCTGATGACTCAGATGAGGATGAGGCTCCACAGCATTCTCTTGAAAAGTTAAAAGGAAAATGAGTATGTGTACATGTTGCCCCGAGATCGGATAAAAACCATGAAAGACTCAAGCAAAATTAGACCTATGTAATGTAACAGCTATAGATCATTTAGGAGGAAACGATGGGGATTCGTTGAAAGGGGCGGGTATCCCCTAACTCTTGGAAGAGACACTAATTGGCACACTGTCCTGTCCCAACAGATGGGGTGAGGGATGAGTTAACTCTAGACACGACATGCGTCCTGACTCAACAGATGAGACCAGGTGTGAGTTAACTCTGGGTTAGTTCTGCGAGGTTATGTGAAGTGAATGACAGACAACCACCTCTGGGGTCCAATTCAATTGTGAGTTTTACTAAAAGTACTTGTTGGAATATTGGTTACAGCGAATGGTGACTTGGCAAAAGTATAACAGAACTTATCAACACATTAACAGCGAAAATCCTACTATGAGCGATATATTGGGAACCATCAGTAGCTATAATATGAAATTTAACCAGAAATCAACAGCAGAGCTTAAAGATGGTGTTATCCTTATATGTTTAAAAGGGAAAGAGAGAAAGAGAGTGGTAGAGAGGGAAGGAAAACTAAGGTATAAGGGAGAGAGAAAGAGAGTGATATATATATGGAAGGAGAGACAAAGAAATGGGGGTATAGAAAAAAGGAGAGAAGGAAAGAGCAGAGAGAAAGGAAGAAAGAAAAGAGTGAGGGATCCAGTCTCTTATGGCCCCACAGTGTGGATGGCAGGACCTGTACTGTTATAAATAAGAGCCAATAAATCGATTTTGAGCCAATCAATCGATTTTATTGAGCAAGCAGTAATTAGGCAAAACAGCGCTGGGTGACGAGAGGAAGCTCAGTTCCGCCAACCGGCACACCACTCAACTTTTCGTATGTGCTTATATATGCTCGTTCACGTGCTGGGTGTTGCTGGGTATTTCTGCCTCTGGAGCTCTGTTATCTGTTGCACCATCCGGGCGCTCTGTTATCTGTTGCACCATCCGGGAGTTCTGTTATCTGTTGCACCATCTGGGCGCTTCGCCATCCGCTGCACCATCCGGGCGATCCAGGCGTTGGCTTAACTACTACTACAAGGTTCTACAAAACATAATCAAACTTGCACAAGCGCAGTTACTGCTTACAACAATATGCATAATATAATTGAATCCTACACGATTTGTTCAACATTAACAATTTTGACCATCACTTATTACAATTCCCCCCTTTTTTTTTTTTTTTACTCATTTATTTGTTGATCAAATTGAGTGCTTCTCGGGCTAGTAAGGTCATTTCAGCTTCTTCATCAGTACCATGTTTCTGTAGCAGCATAAGGTGTACCTGCTCTACACAGCTTTTAACTAGTCCAATAAGTTGATTTAGGATACAGGGTCCAAAGGTTAGGGTAAGTAATAATATCATCAAGGGTCCAGCTATTGTGGATAGCAATGTAGTTAGCCACGGGGACTGAATAAACCAAGACTCGTACCACCCTTTTGCAGCTTCTCTTTCCCTTTTTCTCTGTTCCAGTCTCTCCCTTAATTTTGCCATTGAGTCTCGGACTACCCCTGTGTGATCTGCATAAAAACAACACTCTTCCTTCAAGGCTGCGCATAGTCCCCCTTGCTGTAAGAAAAGGAGATCCATCCCTTTCCTGTTTTGTAACACCACTTCAGATAGTGAGGTTAGAGATCTCTCTAAGGCGGTTATGGAGTTTTCAATTCTCTCTAGGTCCTCATCTTTCGCAGTCTTCAGGGAATTGAATCCTTGATTTTGTTGAACAAGTGAAGCTATCCCTGTTCCTGCTCCGGCTACCCCTTACCCTAGCAACGTGGCTATAGTAATAGCCGTAACGGGTTCTCGCTTGGTACGATGGAGCCCTGTATCCCAAATATCATACATCACATATTCTTGATGACATAATATCCTTGGAATGATAGTAACTGACATGCAATACTCTCGGGAACTGTTAAACACTTTTAAAGACACACATAGAGTAAGTCCTGTCCTGGAACATATCCATTTTGTTCCATTCGGGAGAATAATATATCCTGTGGTTTTATTAAGGCTCGGTATGATATTCCCACAAAGTGATCTCTTGGAATTTGGTACTTTACCTATACAAGTCCCTATCCCAGTTACATGTTGCATAGTTATCCCTCTTTTCTGCTTTTCCCAAAGACACTGAATAGGCGCAGGCTCCTTGCTTATGGTATGCAGACGATTATCCCCTATAGCTTCATAAAAGGGTGGATTAACATTATAACACAACCAGCAACCAGTGGTTAAGTTGGGTTGAGTATAGTTTAGGGTTTGATAAGTAGCCCGGATAATTTCCCATAGAGGATTCAAAGATTCCGAGGCTTCAGTATTCAGAGATTTCAAGGCTTCAGTGACAGTTTCCTCTTTTACTATTATATTCTCTTTCTCTACTGTCCTTGTCTCCTTACCCAGAGGGGGAGGGGATTTTACTACTGGATTGGGACCTATCACTCGAGGGGTCGGTTTAACTTCTTCCTTCTTTATGAAGAACATGCCTCCCCTATCATCACCCGGTTCATAATATCGCATTCCCCAGGTTTTCCCAACAAGCCATCCACTATGTTCAGGATTTGTTATGTTAAGGAATATATATTCACACTCGCCATCACTGTCCCGCTCGTTTCGGTTGTGAGGATAACCAAGTTTTAGTCGGCGGCCTTGGTTCACGACTCCCGAAGGAGGAATGCATCCTACAGGTCCCCATCCAACCTTTAAGAACTTATCAGTATTTGCCGGAGGAATTGGCCAGCTTGAGGCAATTGTTTCACACCCCCAGTAAGCGCAGTAATAGTGTCCTGGAGTATTACAATACGAGGGCCCTGTGCTGGGGCACATATAAAACCCCATTTTGTTAAGGCATGGCTCAATCTGAACTAATTGGCATAAAGTTGCAGTAAAAGAAGGTGACCCTGATGTGGTCTGTTGTTGTATTATCGTTTGGTCCTCCCATCAATAGAGGGTCCATTTAAAAGGTTGGTGAGAACTCCCCTGGTTTATTGCTATTATTACCGGTAAAGTAAGGAGGATTAGGGAGAGCGACCCGGCCCCTGGTTGGCTGAAAATCAGCCAGTGGAGGTTCATTTTGTTGAGGGTTGTTCTGCTTAATGGAGCTGCTTTATTTTAGAAGTTTTCGGAGGCACTTGCCAATCCCCACAAGGATACCCCTCTGCCTTGCCCTGGGCCTACTCTGTTGCTTCAGAGTAGCCAGGTAAGTTATCTTCTCGGCAGCAGTTGTAGTCTTCAGGGGACTGCCTCCTGAATTCTCTCCTTGTTCTGTCACAACCCACTTTCCAATACTCAACCCAATAGGGCTATTTTCAAATACAAGGGTTTGGCCACTGTCCCGAATCCTCACAGGGTTTGGAACACTTCCTGTATCTTTTCTTACCAAAACGCTTCTTAGACTTCCTCTGGGTTATTTCCCAAATGTCTGGACTTATCAGTGATTATTAATATCCTAATGATATCTAAGGTTTTTCCCCAACACTCATTACACCATCGTTCAACATAAGGAAACTTTTTTCACTTCTGTATCCCGCACCCGTTACACACGCGACGTACCCACGGATTGCATTGCTTACATACAGGACATGC
Organism: Columba livia; assembly: GCF_036013475.1. Lineage (NCBI taxonomy): Eukaryota > Metazoa > Chordata > Aves > Columbiformes > Columbidae > Columba > Columba livia. The sequence continues at coordinate 4,777,532 of NC_088641.1, read as the reverse complement.
GATGTGCGACTTATGGAATTCGTTACAATTGTCCATAAAAAGCCTAGTATCCAGGGCTATGCGTCACGTGTCTGTTTCCTCTTGAAAGTCAGCTTCAACTCATCCAGTTTCCCGGTGACTTCCCAGTCTGTGTGCAGGATAGGACCTTTTACTCGACTAGTGTGTGTCCATCCTCTTTCCGCGGTGCGGACTGCGGTATCTGTGGTGAGTAAAACAAGGAAAGGTCCCTCCCAGGAGGGGTTAGCGATGATTCCCTCCATGTTTTTATGAGTACTTGATTTCCTGGTTTAATACGATGTATTGCTATATCTAAAGGTGGTCTCTGGACCACCAGACCTCGCTTTAACAGTTCTTGTCTGGCTACAAAGCAGAATGAAAAAGAAATGCCGCCCCCGCCGCACACACCCTCCATCTTCCCCCCCCTGCACTGCACAACGAAGCCACACAAGCACAAAAGGGCCCGCGGGACTTCACCACACAACGCAGGAAAAAGACAAAGAACATATGCGGCAGGGACAACACCTCCCCCCCCCACTCTGCTCGCGTCCCCGGGACAGGAGAAACGGCACAGGAGCCACAAAGTGACCTTGGACAGGTGCCACTGTTCACTGATCAACCAGCTGCAAGTCTGGTTCGTGCTGCCAGAGATGCACTTTGCAGACCTACAAAACCCGAGAATTTGCCCCAAATATTTCTACATAGCACAGCATCAAACACATCTTAGTATCTTATTCAGTCTGGAATTCACACCTCAATCTATTGCGATTATGGAAGCCACTGAAAAGTCAGTGAAAGGGGTTCTACAAGAGTTGGTCCCCACACTGAACACTAAAACACATGTAAAATAAAAGGGGACAAACTTCCAAGTCACGATTAGTGATGGTGATAGGTTCGACTTTTTTCTCAGATTCACCTCCCATTAACGCAAGAGAAAAGTGCAACTTTGCAGCATGTTTGTTCACGTCAAGTTTTGCCTCAAGAACACATTTTGCAGTAACAAAATATGGTCTATAAAGTTGCAAAGTGCACAAGCTGAAGGCACAGAGTACAGACACATAGGAAAACAGATTTCAAAATACAAAGTAACAAAAAAAAAAAAAAAAAAAAAAAAATCTGGAATTTAAAACTCCCTGACAGAAGATACATTTATATGGGACCAACTCTTAAAGGTGACCATTTTTAAACTAATGAACAAATATTACAAAATAACAAAGTTTTATTCTTATTAAGTAAAAGCTCCAGAAAATACCTTGAAGTTTAAAAACTAATACACTGACGTGTTAACTAGTTTTAAGAATGTCCTTAATATTAAGAAAAGAGTGCAAAAAGGATTCTTCCATTCTAACACTTTTGGAAGCTGCTGATTCCAGCTGCCCATTTCTTTTATTACCAGCAACGCAGCTTTCTTAGCTTCCTCATCTGCTAAATTATTCCCTCTTATTTGCATGGAGGTTCCCTTCCGATGGCCCTTTACATAAACTACCGCGATTTGTTTGGGCCCTCTTAATGCCTCCAAAGTTTGCTTTATTACGGTCTCATGTATTAATCCTTTACCCTGAGAATTCATTAGTCCCCTCTCTTCCCAAATTTTTCCGAACGTGTGAACCACCCCAAATGCATATTTAGAATCTGTAAATGTTGTTCCTCTCTTATCTTTTAACAACTGTAATGCCCTCAATACTACAAACAGCTCACAAGCCTGCGCCGACCATCCTGAGTTAAGGGGACCTGACTCGTTAGTTGTCCAGCTGTTTCCATCTATTATAGCGTATCCTGACTTCCTTTTCCCGTCCACTACCCGCGATGATCCATCTACGAACAATTTTTTTTTTTCTCCACATAACAACTCCTCTTCTTCTTCTAAATCCTCTCTTACCTTGGTACAGTTTTACTTTCAATTCCCGATCTTTTATTTCCAAACTAATTCCCAATTCGACCATTAAATCCCTTCCTAATAGGTTATATTCAGCTTCAGGCACTAATAAAAGGGACCCTATCCCTATTCGGGATGGGGATTCTGTTTCTACCCCTTTAATTACTGGTACAGAAAAGGGGTCTCCTTTTGCTCCTATTACTTGTATTTTCTCTGAAGATGGGGCACATCCCCGGGGCACAGTTTGGACAGTAGATCTTTCTGCCCCCAAATCTACCAGGAATTCCATTTCCTGGCGCTGGGGACCTAACTTTAATTTTATCAAGGGCTCTGTTGTTTTAGAAGTCCCTAGCAGATAGAGCCCCTGACACCCTTACTCAGCATAATACATTTTCTCATCCTGTATACGTTTCCTACAGCTCCTTTGCATATGTCCCTTCCTCTGACAGTAAAAACATTCGATTTCCTTCAAATCCTTCAGTCCGACTTGACTTCCCTGAGGTGGCCCGTTCCCACCTATGCGTGGTGGCCCTCCCTTCTGTGGAGCCGTCCTCTGTACCTCTCGAACTGCCGCTACTAAAATTTTAGCTTGCCTCTTCTGAGTCTCTTCCTCCCTTCTCACATAAACCTTCTGTGCTTCCCTTAGCAACTCATCCAACCCTTTCTCTTGCCAATCTTCCAACTTTTCTAACTTCTTTCTAATATCCGGCCATGACTTCGCCACAAACTGTGTTTTTAAAAGAGCTTGCCCGACCGGTGTCATAGGGTCTATCCTGGAATAAGGCTGCAAGCTCTTTCTTAGTCTTTCTAACCATTCTGTGGGAGTCTCATCTTTCTTTTGTTGTTCATTAAAGGCTTTATTTATGTTCTGCCCTCGAGGGACAGATTCCTTAATCCCTTGTACGATTATAGTGTGGAGATCTCCCATATGGCCCCTGTGTTCCGGGTTTTGATTGTCCCAATTAGGACACTGCTGTGGCCACTTAATGTCAGCGCCCGGCCCTTGTTGGTGCCGTTGGTAAAGATTTAGGGCCTGACAAATCCAATTCTCATATGACCCAAAAATTGGCCAAAATAAACGATCTGGTCTAATCTGCTGGTTTCCCCAGACATGCATGCAATAGTAAACCATCTTTTCCCTATTTTTGTTTTGCGTGCTAGACCTCTCCGTGGGTCCCTTCCCAGTGAACACAAGGCCCAATGAGGATTCTCGGGGAATATCTGGCAACCTCTCTGTGGGTCCCTTCCCCATGAGATCAGAAGGCTTGCCCTTCTTCTGTCCCATCTTCCGGAGTGTCTTCTTTCACACACACACATGCACCCCTCGTTCGTGGCTCGCGCCCTCGCAGGCAATGAGAACCGCACTACAAGAGAGTCCCGCCCTGCCTTACAGCAGGGTCCACACTTGCTTCGCTTCCTCCCCAAGGAGGGGGCATCTTGTTCATGCACACTCCAGGACACCCACCCCAACCGAACAGATTCGCTTACTTACCCTCTCCCTGGGGTCTTCGTCCGGTTCTTCGTGCACAAAGGTTTACGGGGTTCAATTCTTTTGCCTAATTACCTAAATTTAGGGTTCGGAGGTTAAGGTTTCAGGGCGATCCTCCGTCCACTCCAAGGCCGTCTGAAAACAGGACGGGGCACCTCCCTGAAGTTTAGGAGTCCCTCCCAGAGATCCTTAATCCGAGTCAGGGCACCAAAATTTGTTATAAATAAGAGCCAATAAATCGATTTTGAGCCAATCAATTGATTTTATTGAGCAAGCAGTAATTAGGCAAAACAGCGCTGGGTGACCGGGGAAAGCTCAGTTCCGCCAACCGGCACACCACTCAACTTTTCGTATGTGCTTATATATGCTCGTTCACGTGCTGGGTGTTGCTGGGTATTTCTGCCTCTGGAGCTCTGTTATCTGTTGCACCATCCGGGAGTTCTGTTATCTGTTGCACCATCTGGGCGCTTCGCCATCCGCTGCACCATCCGGGCGATCCAGGCGTTGGCTTAACTACTACTACAAGGTTCTACAAAACATAATCAAACTTGCACAAGCGCAGTTACTGCTTACAACAATATGCATAATATAATTGAATCCTACTCGATTTGTTCAACATTAACAATTTTGACCATCACTTATTACATGTACGATGATGTATGGCCTTGGTGTTCCACGGCGAGGGTGCTGGGGTCAGGAGTGCAGCGTCCTCCGATGTCTGGTTCAGAGTGAGGGTCCTCAGGGTGCTGGATTCCCTTGTTGAGGCCGAGCTGGTATTCCCTCCAGTGAGACTGATAGGCCCTTACCAGTGCTGTTTTAGGTGAGCTTTTTATAGCTCCCAGAGTTGAGGAAAGCCTGGGGGTGAAAGTGGTGATTGTGAAAGAGGGACAAGTGTGGACAAGTCCTGGGCCACGTTGAGGGGTCTTCGCTTTGCCCCTTTGTGTCATGCAGAAAATCCAGGGGGAAGGGATGATTGCAAAAGATCAACAAGTCTCGACAAGTCCCAGGCCATGTTAAAGGGTCTCAGCTTTTCCCCTTTGTTTGCAAAGCTGGGCATATCAGGAGATGGAGCTATGTGCCCTCCAGCACATCCTCCATCTCCAGTCGGTCAGCCGGCCTGATCTGTGGCTCGTTAGCTCATCGTTGATATGTAGATCGCAGTTCCCCCTTCTCTGAATGTGTCATCTCCTGGCTGAACTAGTTTCCCCACAATACTTTCAGCCATGATCCTTATCAATACACACCACCACCTCGTGGTGGAAAACATTGTGCATTGCCCCCCCAGAGCAGAGATTTTGTCATGACAGATAAAGGATAGAAAAGATAAAAACAAAAGGGAAGAGAGAGAGAGATAGATTTCAAACATTGTCTGTGTAGTCTTCAACTAGTCTAGTAGAGATACAATAGCAATGCCAAGCATCGAAAGCAAGAAACCACAAATTAACATCATAGCAATATCTATTGCCATTTTCACCAATCTGTGAGTCGCAATGATTCTAGGAGAGAGCTGAACCAGGGTCCGGGCCTCAAGTTGTCAAACCAGTTTGACGGTTGCATTGCCTGGAAAAGCTCTCCAGTTTGGTAATGTAATACAAAGAATAGGAGCAAGGAGAACATTAATAACAAGTTTGATTACACAATTTTCCCCAAGTAGTATTACTCAGGAGTTGATGCAAAGTTTTGAACTATTCAATCAAGGTCCCATCAAGAAAAAGGGACTTGATTATTTTCCACATTGTGTTTTCCACTGATTTAGGAGTGAGTTTTGGTTTTTGTTTCTTTATTCTTTGTCTTAACTAATTTTCTAATATTTTCTAAGATTCAAAACCAGTCATTGCAAATTTAGTTCCAAGTATATGTGAAATCTTGCATCAGTTCCCGAGCTAAATTAGGCATATTTCTGGTTATGCACTAGCAAAAACAGTGTTAACCCTATACAACATATGAATGTACATTTGCACCACACCATTTCTCTCTTGTAAGATAAAAGAAAGCTATACAAAGTAAAAATCCCCAAACATAGTAAAATAACAATATTACTAAAAGGCAACTTTTACTTCCCCCCCTTTTTTTTCTTTTAATTGAAAAAAAATTAAAAAAAAAAAAATGAAGGGATGATCTGCTGGGTGCTGATCTGATGATCTTTCCTGTGGGTGTCAGTAGCTTTCCATGAATAAATGTTCATTGTTGTCTTTAAAACGAGGGGTACAGTGCCAGTGGTGGGTAGTTTCATGAGGGCAGGTCATTCAGTTTCATGGAGTGGTGTTGCTGGGTCCTTGTTTTTTCCTTTTTCCTGGAAGAATAGTGGGGGCTTGGGGACAAAAAGCAGTAAGTCAGAAGCAAACCATAGAACTCATTTTTGGCTGAGTCTTGGACCACCCTGTTATAAATAAGAGCCAATAAATCGATTCTGAGTCAATCAATCGATTTTATTTAGCAAGCGGTAATTAGGCAAAACAGCGCTGGGTGACCGGGGGAAGCTCAGTTCCACCAACAGGCACACCAAATCAACCTTTCGTATGTGCTTATATACGTTATGCGTTCGTTTACGTGCTGGGAATTTCCGCCTCTGGAACTTTTGTTATCTGTTGCAACATCCGAGCGCTTTGTTATCTGTAACACCATCTGGGAGTCCTATTATCTGTGGCACCATCCGGGAGTCCTGTTATCTATGACACCATCCGGTAGTCCTGTTATTTATGGCACCACCTGGTAGTCCTGTTATTTATGGCATTGTCTTTAACTACTTGAATCCTACTCGATTTGTTCAACATTAAAAATTTTGACCATCACTTATTACAATTCCCCCCTTTTTTTTTTTTTTTTTACTCATTTATTTGTTGATCAAATCGAGTTACCGCTTTTCGGGCTAGCAAGGTCATTTCAGCTTCTTCATCAGTTCCATGTTTCTGTAGCAGCATAAGGTGTACCCGCTCTACACGGTTTTTAACTAGTCCAATAAATCGATTTAGGATACATCACATCTTCTTGATGATATAATATCCTTGGAATGATAGTAACTGACATGCAATACTCTCGGGAACTGTTAAACACTTTTAAAGACACACATGGAGTAAGTCCCGTCCTGGAACATATCCATTTTGTTCTATTTGGGGGAATAATATATCCTGTGGTTTTATTAAGGCTTGGTATGATATTCCCACAAAGTGGTCTCTTGGAATTTGGTACTTTACCTGTACAAGTCCCTATTCCAGTTACATGTTGCATAGTTATCCCTCTTTTCTGCTTTTCCCAGGGACATTGAATAGGCATAGACTCCTTGTTTATGGTATACCGACGATTATCCCGTATAGCTTCATAAAAGGGTGGATTAACATTATAACACAACCAGCAACCCATGGTTAAGTTGGGTTGAGTATAGTTTAGAGTTTGATAAGCAGCCAGAATAATTCCCCATAGAGGATTCAAAGATTCCGGGGCTTCAATATTCAGAGATTTCAAGGCTTCAGTGACAGTTTCCTCTATTACTATTATATTCTCCTTCTCTACTGTCTTTGTCTCCCTACCTAGAGGGGTCGGTTTAACTTCTTCTTTCTTTATGAGAAACATGCTTCCTCCATCAGCACCCGGTCGATAATATCGCATTCCCCAGGTTTTTCTAACAAACCATCCACTATGTTCAGGGTTTGTTATGTTAAGGAATATATATTCATACTCGCCATCACTGTCCCGCTCGTTTCGGTTGCGAGGATAACCGAGTTTTAGTCGGTGGCCTTGGTTCGAAGGAGGAATGCATCCTACAGGTCCCCATCCAACCTTTAAGAACTTATCAGTATTTGCCGGAGGAATTGGCCAGCTTGAGGCAATCATTTCACACCCCCAGTAAGAGCAGTAATAGTGTCCTGGAGTATTACAATACGAGGGCCCTGTGCTGGGGCACATATAAAACCCCATTTTGTTAAGGCATGGCTCAATCTGAACTAATTGGCATAAGGTTACAGTAAAAGAAGGTGACCCTGATGTGGTCTGTTGTTGTATTATCGTTTGGTCCTCCCATCGATAGAGGGTCCATTTAAAAGGTTGGTGAGAACTCCCCTGCTTTATTGCTATTATTACCGGTAAGGTAAGGAGGATTAGGGAGAGCAACCTGGCCCCTGGCTGGCTGAAAATCAGCCAGTGGAGGTTCATTTTGTTGAGGGTTGTTCTGCTTAAGGAGCTGCTTTATTTTAGAAGTCTTCGGAGGCACTTGCCAATCCCCACAAGGATACCCCTCTGCCTTGCCCTGGGCCTACTCTGTTGCTTCAGAGTAGCCGGATAAGTTATCTTCTCGGCAGCAGTTGTAGTCTTCAGGGGACTGCCTCCTGAATTCTCTCCTTGTTCTGTCACAACCCACTTTCCAATACTCAACCCAATAGGGCTATTTTCAAATACAAGGGTTTGGCCACTGTCCCGAATCCTCACAGGGTTTGGAACACTTCCTGTATCTTTTCTTACCAAAACGCTTCTTACACTTCCTCTTGGTTATTTCCCAAATGTCTGGACTTATCAGTGATTATTAATATCCTAATGGTATCTAAGGTTTTTTTTCCCAACACTCATTACACCATCGTTCAACATAAGGAAACTTTTTTTCACTGCTGTATCCCGCACCCGTGACACACACGACATACCCACGGATTGCATTGCTTACATACAGGACATGCAATGTGCGACTTATGTAATTCCTTACAATTGTCCATAAAAAGCCTAGTATCCAGGGCTATGCGTCACGTGTCTGTTTCCTCTTGAAGGTCAGCTTCAACTCATACAGTTTCCCAGTGACTTCCCAGTCTGTGTGCAGTATAGGACCTTTTACTCGACTAGCGTGTGTCCATCCTCTTTCCACGGTGCAGACTGTGATATCTGTGGTGAGTAAAACAAGGAAAGGTCCCTCCCAGGACGGGTTAGCGATGATTCCCTCCATGTTTTTATGAGTACTTGATTTCCTGGTTTAATACGATGTATTGCTATATCTAAAGGTGGTCTCTAGACCACCAGACCTCGCTTTAACAGTTCTTACGAAGCCACACAAGCACAAAAGGGCCCGCGGGACTTCACCACACAACACAGGAAAAAAAAAAAAAAAAAAAAAAAAACAAAGAACATATGTGGCAGGGACAACACCTCCCCCCCCACTCTGCTCGGTCCCCTGGACAGGAGAAACGGCACAGGAGCCACAAAGTGACCTTAGACAGGTGCCACTGTTCACTGATCAACCAACTGCAAGTCTGGTTCGTGCTGCCAGAGATGCACTTTGCAGACCTACAAAACCCAAGAATTTGCCCCAAATATTTCTGCATAGAACAGCATCAAACACATCTTAGTATCTTATTCAGTCTGGAATTCACACCTCAATCTGTTGCGATTATGGAAGCTACTGAAAAGTCAATGAAAGGGGTTCTATGAGAATTGGTCCCCACACTGAACACTAAAACACATGTAAAATAAAAGGGGGCAAACTTCCAAGTCACGATTAGGGACGGTGATAGGTTTGACTTTTTTTCAGATTCACCTCCCATTAAAGCAAGAGAAAAGTGCAACTTTGCAGCATGTTTGTTCACGTCAAGTTTTGACTCAAGAACACATTTTGCAGTAACAAAATATGGTCTATAAAGTTGCAAAGTGCACAAGCTGAAGGCACAGAGTACAAGCACATAGGAAAACAGATTTCAAAATACAATGTAACAAAAAAGAAATCTGGTATTTAAAACTCCCTGACAGAAGATACATTTATATGGGACCAACTCTTAAAGGTGACAATTTTTAAACTAATGAACAAATATTGCACAATAACAAAGTTTTATTCTTATTAAGTAAAAGCTCCCGAAAATACCTTGAAGTTTAAAAACTAATACACTGACGTGTTAACTAGTTTTAAGAATGTCCTTAATATTAAGAGTGCAAAAAGGATTCTTCCATTCTAACACTTTTTGGAAACTGCTGATTCCAGCTGCCCATTTCTTTTATTACCAGCAATGCAGCTTTCTTAGCTTCCTCATCTGCTAAATTATTCCCTCTTATTTGCGCGGAGGTTCCCTTCCGATGGCCCTTTACATAAACTACCGCAATTTGTTTGGGCCCTCTTAATGCCTCCAAAGTTTGCGTTATTAAGGTCTCATGTATTAATCCTTTACCCTGAGAATTCATCAGTCCCCTCTCTTCCCAAATTTTTCCGAACGTGTGAACCACCCCATATGCATATTTAGAATCTGTAAATATTGTTCCTCTCTTATCTTTTAACAACTGTAATACCCTCAATACTGCGAACAGCTCACAAGCCTGCGCTGGCCATCCTGAGTTAAGGGGACCTGACTCCTTAGTTGTCCAGCTGTTTCCATCTATTATAGCGTATCCTGACTTCCTTTTCCCATCCACTACCCGTGATGATCCACATAAAAACTCCTCTTCTTCTTCTAAATCCTCTTTTACCTCGGTATAGTTTTACTTTCAATTCCCGATCTTTTATTTCTAAACTAATTCCCAATTTGACCATTAAATCCCTTCCTAATAGGTTATATTCAGCTTCAGGCACTAATAAAAGGGACCCTATCCCTATTCGGGATGGGGATTCTATTTCTACCCCTTTAATTACTAGTACAGAAAAGGGGTCTCCTTTTGCTCCTATTACTTCTATTTTCTCCGAAGATGGAGCACATCCCCGGGGCACAGTTTGGACAATAGATCTTTCTGCCCCCGAATCTACCAGGAATTCCATTTCCTGGCACTGGGGACCTAACTTTAATTTTATCAAGGGCTCTGTTGTTTTAGGAGTCCCCAGCAGATAGAGCCCCTGACACCCCTACTCAGCATAATACATTTTCTCATCCTGTATACGTTTCCTACAGCTCCTTCGCATATGTCCCTTCCTCTGACAGTAAAAATATTCGATTTCCTTCAAATCCTTCAGTCCGACTTGACTTCCCTGAGGTGGCCCATTCCCACCTATGCGTGGTGGCCCTCCCTTCTGTGGAGCCATCCTCTGTACCTCTCGAACTGCCGCTACTAAAATTTTAGCTTGCCTCTTCTGAGTCTCTTCCTCCCTTCTCACATAAACCTTCTGTGCTTCCCTTAGCAACTCATCCAACCCTTTCTCTTGCCAATTTTCCAATTTTTCTAACTTTTTTTTTTTTTTTTTTTTTTTTTTTTTAATATCCGGCCATGACTTCGCCACAAACTGTGTTTTTAAAAGAGCTTGCCCGACCGGTGTCATAGGGTCTATACCGTAATAAAGCTGCAAGCTCTTTCTTAGTCTTTCTAGCCATTCTGTGGGAGTCTCATCTTTCTTTTGTTGTTCTTTAAAGGCTTTATTTATGTTCTGCCCCTGAGGGAAGAGATTCCTTAATCCCTTGGACGATTATAGTGCGGAGATCTCCCATATGGCCCCTGTGTTCCGGGTTTTGATTATCCCAGTTAGGGCGCTGCTGGGGCCACTTAATGTCAGCACCCGGCCCTTGTTGGTGCCGTTGGTAAAGATTTAGGGCCTGACAAATCCAATTCTCATATGGCCCAAAAATTGGCCAAAATAAATGATCTGGTCTAATCTGCTGGTTTCCCCAGCCATGCATGCAATAGTAAACCATCTTTTCCCTATTTTTGTTTCGCGTGCTAGACCTCTCCGTGGGTCCCTTCCCAGTGAACACAAGGCCCAATGAGGATTCTCGGGGAATATCTGGCAACCTCTCTGTGGGTCCCTTCCCCATGAGATCAGAAGGCTTGCCCTTCTTCTGTCCCATCTTCCGGAGTGTCTTCTTTTCACACACACACACGCACCCCTCGTTCGTGGCTCACGCCCTCGCGGGCTATGAGAACCGCACTACTAGAGAGTCCCGCCCTGACTTACGGCAGGGTCCACACTCACTTCGCTTCCTCCCCAAGCCGGGGGGGGCGTCTCGTTCATGCACACTCCAGGATACCCACCCCAACCGAACGGAATCGCTTTCTATACTTACCCTCCCTGGGGTCTTCGTCCGGTTCTTCGTGCACAAAGGTTTAAGGGGTTCAATTCTTTTGCCTAATTACCTAAATTTAGGGTTCGGAGGTTAAGGTTTCAGGGCAATCCTCTGTCCACTCCAGGGCCGTCTGAAAACGGGACGGGGCGCCTCCCTGAAGTTTAAGAGTCCCTCCCAGAGATCCTTAATCCGAGTCACGGCACCAAAATTTGTTATAAATAAGAGCCAATAAATCGATTCTGAGTCAATCAATCGATTTTATTTAGCAAGCGGTAATTAGGCAAAACAGCGCTGGGTGACCGGGGGAAGCTCAGTTCCACCAACAGGCACACCAAATCAACCTTTCGTATGTGCTTATATACGTTATGCGTTCGTTTACGTGCTGGGAATTTCCGCCTCTGGAACTTTTGTTATCTGTTGCAACATCCGAGCGCTTTGTTATCTGTAACACCATCTGGGAGTCCTATTATCTGTGGCACCATCCGGGAGTCCTGTTATCTATGACACCATCCGGTAGTCCTGTTATTTATGGCACCACCTGGTAGTCCTGTTATTTATGGCATTGTCTTTAACTACTTGAATCCTACTCGATTTGTTCAACATTAAAAATTTTGACCATCACTTATTACAACCCCAGCAGTGGGGGATTGATTTTAAAGGAATCAAGGGGAAAGGTGATTAGCAGATCCCCTTAACAGTTTCTGTGAGCCTCTTTAAATGAACACACTGGCCGCCCCCTGGCTCACTGACTGGGGGCGGCAGGTCTGTTACCTGCCCTCAGGAATAGCAGGTGTCTCAGGGACAATTGCTGTCCCACTGGCTCGGGGCTCTGCTTTCATGTACCCCCAAGTGAGCAGTTCATTTTAATGGGGTGCCTTCCATGCCCTGATAAGCTTTTCCAGGGCCAGGGTAGACGTTCCATCTATTACATCTTGGGAAATTCCCCATCAGGCCACAAAAGGTTTCTCTTTGTCTCCGGAACACCTAGGGGAGGAGTTTGATTTACCTGCTGTTCCACTCTTGGAACAGCAGTTTTTGTTTCTGTGACTACCCCCATCAGACCCATGCTACCACAATTAAGCTCCTGAGCCACCTCACCCCAAGCAACGGTTCGACCACCCCGGGGATCACACCCCCACCCCGTGGAGATGGCACATCCCCCAAAAGGTCCCGCAGCCGCGCCGCACGCAGTTTCAGTGGGTCAGGAAGCCCGACAGGGTCTACAGTTGCCAACACCGTGGAAGGCTCTTGGGGAAGCAAGCTCGTGTTGTGAATTAACTGGGGACAGGTAGACTTCTCTAAATTTCCAGTTAGGTGATTTACAGTAGGGGTTTCAATGCATTCTGGTTCTCCCCTTTCTAAAGGGTCCAGCTCCCCCGCCCAATGGGCGGCTCGTTGAGTTAACGACTCTCTTTGATCATTAGCGGTCAGAAGCACACTAGGCTCCCAATGCCCTTGTGCCTCCTTCTCTGAGAACAAAATTTCATCGCCACCAGTTAAAACACATTCTGTTTCCGTTTCTTGGGCTAAGTTACTATATTTCTTCTGAATCTCTGATAAGTTGAACGCAGGGAATGATATTGTTTGGGTGGCAACTTGCAGAGCCACCCCCGCTTGGCTGTTACCAGTAGACTCAGTTTTAATGAGTGGCCTCATTGTTGCCTGCTTGTTCTTAGGATAAGATACTTCACAGATAATTTCCAGTTCTTTAGGTGGATGCAGGGTTTTAAGACCCTGCTCCTCAGCCGCTTGTGTTGGGCTGATAAAACCGGGCTCACTGCCTGGAACAGAATCAAGATTTGTCTGGTAATATTTTACCCGCTTATATTATTCCAATTCAGATCGTAAGATTTTCTCCCAGTCTAATGCATCTAACAGAGCTGTAAGGAGCTGCTGAGTAGTATTGCGTTCTGCAGCTAACTGGTCCTGCAGGACCTTTACCGTTTGTTGTTCTGTTTGTTTGTCCAGGTGCTTGGTGCTTTGAGCTGCCACCAGGCCCTTCAGTAAATCCAAATCCAGAATATTTGTGAGAGTCCCACTTACTAGCAGATCCCCCTTATTTCCAGTGAGCCGTCTGAAACATATCCATTCACTGTCCCCCGGCTCACTTACTGGAGACAGTGAAGGAAGTTTCCCGGCTTTGAGGGGCTGTTGAATTCCCCTCTAGGAGGAGAGGGAATGACTGGCATGACTGAGACCTGAGTTACAGGAGCCGTGGGAGTGTCTTGCTTTCCTGGTTGATCTGTATCTGCTGGTTTTCACATCTTTACAAGCAGCTGTAAATTGAGGAGGGGCAAACCATCCATCAATTCCCAGGGAATACCTTTATCCAGACCTAATTTCCAACACTGATGCCTCGAACCTACCACCATAAAATTCTTGTCTTGTGGGTGAGGGAATTTTGCCTCTGTTTCAGTTCGGCGCACTGCTACTTGAGACTTAACCTCTTTCCCGACGAACCCCATACGCCGTCCATAATTAATGAACTCCTATGCAATCTCTCCCCAAGAGAGACCTGGTCCAGCCTGAGGCCCCCCTGCTGTGGTGGCTCTCAGACGATCCTGGATTTGTGTGGCATAGACTTTTAACGAGTCAGGTAACCCTCTAATTAAGGGGATCATCCTGTCAGGGTCAGCAAACAGCAACATTGGGGAGGGCTGTCAAGGAAGCAAATGCCTATCATGCATCAGCTGAAGACAAGCTGCTTTCTGAATGCTCTCAGTAAGCTGGCTTACCCCAGAGGTAGGAATAGCAAGCGGGTCTCCCCTCTCCAAAGGGTCTAAACCACTGGCCCAATATGCAGCTCTCTGGGTCAGGGACCAAGGCTCCCTGTCATCTTCTACTGTTAGAAATGTTATAGTTGAATTAATTTTTGTAAGCTATATCTAAGATGCTGTATCTAAGATGCTGTATCCAAGGTTCTTACCAAGTTTAGGAGAACATTAAGGTAGCAACCAACCTTGTAACCATAGAATCTTTGTACTTAGTAACCATACCCTATTCTTAAAATTGACATAGATTTATGACATATTCTTTTAAAACAGGTAACTGAGAAATAACTGATAAACATGAGAATGTTACTTAGCATCGCTTAGACAGATAGCTTGTGTTAGAACAGGTGTGGAATATGCTAATGGTTGTCAAGAATTGTAATGAATATGTATGTGACCAAATTGTATAAATATGGTGTAGTCTGAATCAGTTGTAGAAACCAGCTTTGGGTGCGAACCCCTGGTTTCCCAGTGCTGAAATAAAAGCACCGCATATAACTACGTCCGTGGTTATGTGTCTCGTTTGCTAACATTTTTGGCGACCCAGATGGGATCTCGTGAGCACTGCTGAGGCAGATCGCATCTTGATCCTGCTCCAGCTAGCACCGAAGTATTCTTGGGGAGCGCCTCGGACACAACCGACCCTCCGCTGCTCTTGACGGACCTCTGATCGGTAAGAAGGTGCTTTTATTACTTGGGTACCCAATATTTGGTTTGGTAGCCTGCCGGTCAGACGCGGTGAAAGCCACGCTCGGTTGGGCAGGGAGCTCCTGAGGTAAAGCCTAGGCGCCGTCCGTTAGACAAAGGGAAACCCCTTTGCAGGCACGGCATTTTGTTTGGTTTGGTTTGTGTATTTGTGTTGATAATATGTCTGATTCAAATGTATCGCCGTTGAATTGTTTACTTAAACAGTTGAAGGAGGCTGGGTTTGGACAGTCTATGCATAAAAACAAGTTAATCGAATATTGTACCCATTGGTGGCCCCAGTATAAATTACCTAATGAAGTTCAGTAGCCACCGGAGGGCACTCTGAATTATTAAATTATTGTTGAGCTAATGCGGTTTTGTCAGCGGGAAGGAAAATGGGATGAGGTACAATATGTTGATCTCTTTTTCTACCTTGAACAAAAGCATGATTAGAGGAAGGGTTGCGGATTGATGTTAGTGCAGAGTAACGATGAAAATAAATGTACGGGATATACAGCGGAAAAGAAATGCATGACATGTTTGGCTGTGGAACATAGCAGTGGTAATGATTTAAAGATGGATTTACTGTGTCTCGATGTCGCGCCTTCTGAGGAAATGGTATCAATTAGACCCTCTGTGCCTATGCCTCTTACTGATAGTGATAATGATTCAAGTGATGACAACAAGGAGGTAGTAACCGGTGTAAAAGGTATAACGGTAACACCAGTGTCTCATCGAACTAGAAACAGGGAAAAGGAAGCTCAAAAGGGGGGTGGATCCTCAAATGTAATAGCACCCCTGCGACAGGCAGTAGGTATGGTGGGAGAACCAGTCTATGTAAAAGTCCTGTTTTCACCAGGGGATCTAGTAATCTGTAAGCAATCAGCTAG
Source organism: Columba livia (assembly GCF_036013475.1). Taxonomy (NCBI): domain Eukaryota; kingdom Metazoa; phylum Chordata; class Aves; order Columbiformes; family Columbidae; genus Columba; species Columba livia. Next base: position 4,761,873 of record NC_088641.1, on the reverse strand, counting down.
CCCTTATTGGGAAAATCCAGATAGGGTTGCAAGAGTGATCAAGATGATAATTAAGACGCAGAATCCTGATTGGGATGACTTACAAGTGATCTTGGATACATTAATGGACTCTACAGAAAAGGATATGGTTATATGGGTTGCAAGGGATAAAGTGAGAAAAGATATTCGGAATGGGAAAGTAGAAGGTAATGTTGATGAGAACTTCCCAAAAGAAGATCCCCGATGGGATTATAATACAGGAGGCGGTTTATGCCGTCTCCAGAGGTATCAGGATTGGTTATTGATTGGCATTCAAACTGCTATGCCGAAGCAAATGAATTGGTCAAAATTATATAATGTAAGGCAGGAAAAGAACGAGTGTCCCTCAGCCTTTTTAGAAAGATTGAAAGAAACTGCCGAAAGATATACAGATTTAGATATAGAAACAGAACAGGTGAAAACTCAGTTAGCTTTAATTTTCTTGGGACAGTCTCAAGATGACATTCGAAAGAAATTGCAGAAACTAGAGGGTGCACAATTAAGAGACTTAGACGTAATGTTAGAAACAGCTTGGAAAGTTTACAATAATAGAGAAAAGGAGCAATCGAGACGTCACCAGCAAAATCTGTTAGCTTTGATCCAGGGACAAGGCAGGGGAGTAGGGGTCCGTGGTAGGGGAGCTAGAAATGGTCGAGGAGGAGGTCGGGGATGCAGTTTATGGAATACCCAAGGAACCCCCCTGGGACCCTTTGTGAGACTTGGCATCAATAAATGTGCTTATTGTAAGCAGGAAGGGCACTGGAAGAATGAATGCCCAATCCTTAAGAACCCCGTGAGTCAGGTGTCCAATGCGGTACAGACTATGGTGTTAGGAGAATATGGTAATGACAGCTGACTATATGAAAGAATGAAAGTACAAACTCAGAGCAAGGAGCCCCTAGTGACAATACAAGTGGGAGACTGGGATGTAAAATTTTTAGTAGACACAGGGGCTACTTTGTACTGAATTCCTTATAGGGAGCGGTAGGTCATAAAGCTACAACAATTGTTGGTGCCACAGGGAAGGAGGAGGTATGGCCATTCTTACAGCCCTTGGATTTGTGCTTTGGAGAAAAGGAACTAACCCACGAATTCTTCTATGTCCCAGATTGTCCAGTCTCTCTTTTAGGACGAGATCTGCTGACTAAATTAGATGCCATAATAACATTTGAAGATGGAAATTTGGTAATGAAAATTTCAGAGTCAAAGGTAGGACAAATTTTATTATTAAAATAAAATCCAATTGTAAAAATACCACAGGCAGTAGAAGGAGCTGTGATTCCCACAGTATGGGAAACTGACATACCCAGGAAGTCAAAACCAGCTCAACCTGTGAAAGTGGAGCTGAAGCAAGATGCTAAACCAGTACAGTTGAGGCAGTACCCGTTGAAATTAGAAGCTAGACTAGGAATAGTATCTTTGATGGATAAATTCTTGACATATGGAATTCTAGAAGAATGTGAATCAGAATATAATACTCCAATTTTTCCAGTAAAGAAACCTGATGGTAGCTATCGATTAGTCCATGACTTACGAGCAATAAATCAGATCACTAAGGATATATATATCCGGTAGTTGCAAATCCATATACCTTGTTAACATCTGTGAAAGAGAAATATAAATGGTTTACAGTACTTGATTTAAAAGATGCCTTCTTCTGCATACCCCTTGACCAGGAGAGTAAAAAGTTATTTGCTTTCGAATGGGAAAATCCACACAATGGAAGAAAGACCCAATTAACCTGGACACGCCTTCCACAAGGATTTAAGAATAGTCCGACTATCTTTGGGAATCAACTAGCCAAAGAGCTCGAGGAGTGGACTACAAGAGGCCATATCGCAATTCCCCGACAATGGTATTTGTTGCTGCAACATGTGGATGATATTCTGATTGCTGCTGAGACCCAAGAACTTTGCATCCAGGTAAAAACTGAAATATTGAATCAATTAGGAATGAATGGATATGAAGTGTCGAAAAATAAAGCTCAGATTGCATCCACGACTGTGATCTATCTAGGATACGAGATTTCTCAAGGACAGTGAAAATTATGTATAAACCGTGTGCATGCTATCTGTGCTATCTCAGAACCACAAAACTTACATGAATTAAGATCTTTTCTAGGAATGACAGGATGGTGCAGGCTCTGGATCATGGATTATGGACTTATTGCCAAACCTTTATATGAGGCACGGAAGAATAAGACCTTAGTGTGGGAAAAGCCACAACAAGAAGCTTTCCAAAAATTGAAACAAGCTTTAATGCAAGCACCTGCTTTGGGCCTACCTGATTTAAGTAAAGATTTTCAGTTATTTGTACATGAACGACAGAGACTTGCCTTAGGAGTATTGACCCAATGACTGGGATCCTGGAAAAGGCCCGTAGGGTATTTCTCAAAACAACTTGATCTGGTAAGTGCTGGGTGGCTGGCGTGCTTGCGGGCAGTGGCTGCTACAGTAACATTAATCCAAGAAGTTCGAAAATTGACCATGGGAAAAAAGATTGAAGTATTTGTACCCCACACGGTGACTATGGTATTGGAACAAAAGGGGGGCCATTGGCTTTCCCCAAGTAAAATGATGAAATATCAAGCGATTCTGACAGAACAAGATGATGTTATCTTAAAAAAAAACTAACTTAGTGAATCCAGCTGTGTTTTAAAGTGCAGAAACTGAAGAAGGGGATTTGGAACATGATTGTGTGGAGGTCATTGAGTATACCCACGCAAGTCGTCCCGATTTGAAGGATACCCCCTTGGAAGGGACTGATTGGGAACTTTTTACTGATGGCAGTAGTTTTGTGGAGAGTGGGGTGCGGTACGCAGGATATGCGATTGCTACTGTCAAAACAGTAATTGAAGCCAAATCCCTACCACCAAACACATCAGCACAGAAAACTGAGTTGATTGTTCTAACTAGGGCATTGGAGCTCAGTGAAGACAAGAAAGTCAATATTTGGACTGACTCAAAATATGTGTTCGGTGTTGTTCATGTGCATGGAGCCCTTTGGAAAGAGCGTGGATTGCTTTTCTCTCAAGGAACAAACATCAAATACCAGAAGGAAATACTAAACTTGATTAATGCCATTCAAAAACCATCATGAGTTGCTATTATGCACTGTAAAGCTCATCAAAGTGGAACATCGAAAGTTATTGAGGGAAATCAGCTTGCTGGTCAGACAGCCCGATCAGTGGCACGACAAGTTTGGACAATGGTGGGTCTTGTCTCCCAGAAGGTAAGAGCAATTGATTTATTACCTTCAGAGCCACATAAATATTCTATAGAAGACGAGAGATTGGCAAGTTTAGTAAGAGCCAGCAAGGATAATTCTGGGTGGTATGTAACCACCAATGGACAAGTTGTGGTGCCAATCACTATTATGAGAGGAATACTTCAGACGGAACACCAGAAGTGTCACTGGGGTGCAGAAGCATTGGTAACTTATCTAAGAAAACAAATTATCTCCGTCCAGATGTTAACAATGGCAAAGTCTATTACAGCTAAGTGTGAAATTTGTTTGAAAAATAATCCTTTAGTAAAAAGAAAAATAGAAATAGGGAAAATTAAGACAGGCATACAACCCGGAGATTATTGGCAAGTAGATTATGCGGAACTCCCCAGAACTCGAGGATTTAGATATCTACTAGTTGGGGTAGATACCTTTTCAGGATGGCCGGAAGCTTTCCCTTGTCGCACCAACCAGGCAAAAGAAACTGCAAAATGGTTACTAAAGGAAATAATCCCTAGATTTGGGGTACCACTGGGAATATCATCTGATAGGGGGCCACACTTTGTTGCACAATTGGTAAAGGAAGTCAGCATATGTTTGGGAATTAAATGGGAGTTACATACCCCATGGAGACCCCAGTCTAGTGGACAAGTGGAAAAAATGAATCAAACCCTAAAAAGGCAACTTAGCAAGATTTATCAGGAAGCAAAAATTCAACGGCCTCAGGCCTTACCAATAGCGTTATTGCGTATTAGAATTAAACCTAGGAGCGGAATGTCAGTAAGTCCATACGAAATTCTGTATGGCAAACCATATGAAGCACCTGACCCAAATCCAAGTGTACATGTAAAAGGTAATCAGGATTTATACAATTATGTGTTGTTTCTTGGCAGGACACTAAATCGACTCAGATCCGCACTAGTGTGGAATCGCCCACTAGCACTTGAGAATCCGGTACATGATATAGAGCCTGGAGACATGGTATATATAAGAACTTGGAATGAAGAACCTTTAAAAGAGCGTTGGGATGGACCCTATCAAGTACTCTTAACTACATTTACCACAATTAAGGTTGCTGGAATAGACTCCTGGATACACTACACCCGAGTGAAAAGAGTCCCAAGGGTTGTGGCAATCACATATAGTAGGTCCTACCACGCTTAAGATCACACCGCAGAATGTCTAATTTTTATTATCGTGTTGTGTTCTTGGTAGCGTATATACCTAGGTTGCTTGCTTTCGTGGAAATACCCCTTAAAAGAGGAACATATGTGGTGACTGAGGGAGAGAGTGCCACTCTAGTCTGCAAAGTCACTGGAGAATGATTGTGTAGGTCACGAAGGGCTATAGGAGATAGTAAAAGCACTCAAAAGCCACAGGTAGTGCAGAGTGTACAGAATCAGGCAGAGAATCTGATGATAGGACTAATTCGAGACTTTGCAGTGACTCAAAATGCCAGTAGCATCATTGCTTGCCTTCCCATCCCGAAATCAGCCGAAGACCCAGTACAGTGGGGAATAATATCTACGACCTTACCAGAAATAAACAAAACTGGTAAGATAGTGTGTGAATCTCGCACTAAAATAGAGCAAGTGCCAACTGAACAACGGGTAAAGAAACAGGAAAAATGGAGAACGCCAGGAAAAAAAGAGGATTGCTTAAAGTTGTCAGGAGCAAAATTCATTAAGATAGGACAATTCCATAATATAGGTTACTGCACCTATGAAAGTTGGACCACTGAAATGGTATATGAAAAGGTTGAGCGAGCCTATTGGGAATGCAAGGACCAGGATGATTGAAACATAACCGAATCATGGAATAACATGTGGACATTAAGTATTGTACAACAATATCAATATAGTGAAGCAATTCCATGGTGTGTACGATGGTCCAATGTGACAGGAGGAATGACAGTACCATGGTGGAATTGTTCACAAGTAATAACCTGCCAGACAGATGTGAAAGAGATACCTCTATCCATCGTTCAAGTTGCAGTAATTGCAGGTTGTATTTGTTAGAAACAATTGGATCCAAAGGAAGCAACCAAAATAGGCATTGATGGAGATAGAATTGATTGCAAAGGCACTATAGGTAGTGTGGGACATCTAGTTTGGGCCTTAAGTGATGGGACCTGGACAACACATTTACTGATAGCAGGACCAGTAAGGGAAATTACTTTGGGACTGCCAACTCTATGTCCCATTTGGAAAAAGTCACCTTTGAAAAATAGGCAAGAACTTCTGCAGGTTAGGCACAAACGAGAGACAGATGAAGATGATGTGTGGCATGAACCATCAAGCAGTGTTAAATTTGGCTGGGCACTAGAATCTTTCTTTGCACCAATTGCAGCCTATAGAAACAGAGAAATGATTGACAAATTAATTGGGCAGATGGATCGATTTGCAAGGATAACTAAGAAAGGTTTTTGAGATTTCAATATACAATTGCAAGCCACGACCAAAATGACTTTGCAGAACAGAATGGCACTTGACATAATGTTGCTAAAAGAAAATGGTGTTTGTGGATATCTGAAAGACAGGGTCGATCATTGTTGCGTTCATATCCCAAATGTAACTTCTGAGGTTGAGAAAGACATCTCCCAACTAACCCAAACGGAAGAGGAATTGCAGAAGGAAAAACAAGAAGTAGAACAAAGCTGGATTGGGGCTTTACTAGGTAAATTTGACTTGAATTTGGGAGGATGGGTATATTCTTTATTGGAAAGCTTATTTGTACTCGTAGTCCTGATTGCTCTTCTCTTTTTGCTGCATACTTGTATTAAGCATCTAATAAGTCGAGCAAATACCGGGAATGATTATATCTTCAGTGTTCTCAGCAGAAATTATACTAACCCTCTTTTTGATAACCCTCCGGCTTATGAAGAGACACAACGCACACGGCCACAATTAAAAGCAATCACCGACCAGCCACAATCAAGGCCAGTTGTTGAAGAAGCTAATTAAAGTGAAGTGAAAATGCATTGTCTAATAATAGAAAAGCATTTTCAAAGGGGGGAAATGTTATAGTTGAATTAATTTTTGTAAGTTGTATCTAAGATGCTGTATCTAAGATGCTGTATCCAAGGTTCTTACCAAGTTTAGGAGAACATTAAGGTAGCAACCAACCTTGTAACCATAGAATCTTTGTACTTAGTAACCATACCCTATTCTTAAAAGAAATAAGCGGCATGAGGAAGAGATTCCCGTAACTCCCCCACCTTATGTGCCGCCACCACTACCCCTGGTGCCGGCCCCTAGCCCAAATGCTCCACCACTAGTACCGAACCTGGAGGAAGCGGACCCTAGTCAACCCACAGGACCCGTCACCCGTAGTAAAACTAGACAGCAGGAGTATCAGGTGACGGGACGCTTATATCCATTACGAGAAATTGCAATGGGAGGACCACAGGGGGGAATGGGATATGTGGCGGTGCCCCTCAATTCTGGAGACATTAGAGATTTTAAAAAGGAAATGGGGAGTCTTTTAGAAGACCCGCTGGGAGTAGCGGAGCGGGTTGACCAATTTTTAGGGACCAACGTATACACTTGGGACGAGTTACAATCGATAATAAGAATATTGTTCATTGCAGAAGAGAGGGGAATGATCCGTAGAGCCGGTATGCGAATCTGGGATGAACAGCATCAACAGGGTCCTGCAGCCGACACTAAATGGCCGCTGCAAAGGCCCGACTGGAATAACCAGGACCCATTACACAGGGGTCACATGCAAGATCTGCGGACTATATTAGTCCAGGGTATTAGAGAATTTGTACCGAGGGGGCAGAACATTGGAAAGGTGTTTAGTGAACACCAGAAAAAAGAGATGAAACGCCCACAGAATGGCTAGAACGGCTTAGAAAGAATTTACAGTTATACTCAGGATTAGATCCCAGTACCCCTGTAGGGGAAGCGTTGTTAAAAACGCAATTTGTAGCAAAATCCTGGACAGATATTCAGAAGAAACTGGAAGAACTTGAGGATTGGCAAAATCGTGGATTAGATGAACTACTAAGGGAAGCTCAGAAAGTGTATGTCAGGAGAGAGGATGAAAAAGAGCGGAGGACTGTACGAATGATGGTTGCAGCAGTCAGAGAAGGTACAGCTCAGAAATCCAAGGATCAAAGGGCAGAGTATAAGGGGCCTAGTCCTAAGATAAGACCCCTTAATAGCGAGACTACAATGGAATGGGGTGAGCTGACAGAATGTTTTTACTGTGGAAAGAAAGGGCACATGAAGCGGAACTGTAGGAAGAAAATGGCGGATGAGAGAATGTTTAAAGCGGAATAGGGGTGTCAGGGGCTCTTTTTGCTGGGGACCCAAAAAGGAACAGAGCCCTTGATAAAATTGAAAGTGGGCCCCCAGCAGCAAGAAATTGAATTTCTTGTCGATTCCGGGGCAGAGCGATCTACCATACAAGCCTTGCCCAGGGGATGCAAAATATCCTCCGACACCATGCAAGTAATTGGGGCAAAAGGGGAGCCATTTCGTGTTCCCGTTGTAAAGGGGGTAATTATCGAAACCAACTCCAAAATAGGAGTGGGAAATTTGCTTTTAGTTCCAGAAGCTGAATATAATATCTTGGGGCGAGATTTAATAATCGAATTGGGTATCAATTTAGAAGAAATAGGGAAAGAAATTCGGATAAGATTATGTTCCCTCAAAGTGGAAGACGAGAATAAAATTAATCCTGAAGTGTGGTATACGGAGGATTCAGTAGGGAAACTGAACATAACGCCCTTTAAAGTTAAAATCTCTAGCCCAGAAATACCCATTCGGGTAAGACAATATCCAATATCTGAAGAAGGTCGAAGGGGGTTGAAACCAGAAATAGAGAGATTGTTAGAAAAAGGCTTGCTTGAACCTTGCATGTCTCCTTTTAACATCCCCATTTTACCTGTAAAAAAAAAAAAAAAAAAAAAGGATGGGAAATGGAGACTGGTACATGACCTGAGGGAGATAAACAAAAGGACTGTGAGTCGATTTCCCGTAGTAACTAACCTGTATACCCTCCTGAGTCATATAAGCCCGAATGATAAGTGGTATATTGTAATAGACTTAAAGGATGCCTTTTGGGCTTGCCCGTTGGATGAAATTATTTTGCCTTTGAGTGGGAGGACCCAGATACTCATAGAAAACAACAGTTACGCTGGACTGTACTTCCCCAGGGGTTTACGGAGTCACCTAACTTGTTCGGGCAAGCTTTAGAACAAATTCTGCAGGGATATGAGCGCAGTCCAGGCATAAAGAAAGAGCTGATAAGTGCCCCTGTGTTGAGCTTGCCAGATGATACGGAAACCATTTTATTTATTCACTAATATAGATGCAGGGACTGCATACGGGGTCTTGGCACAAGAATGGGCTGGACATAAAAAAACTGGTAGTTTATTTATCTAAATTGCTAGACCCCGTTAGCAGGGGTTGGCCAACATGCCTACAAGCAATAGTAATCAGCTGCATTACAAGTAGAAGAAGCACAGAAAATAACATTTGGAGGAGAATTGCATGTTTTGACACCACATAATATACTAGGGGTTTTGCAACAAAAATCTGATAAATGGATAATAGATTCTAGGTAATGGATAACAGATTCTAGGTTGTTAAAATACGAAAGTATGTTAATTGAATCCCCTAAATTAACCCTAGAAATTACTTCCTTGCAGAACCCTGCACAGTTCTTATATGGGAAATCTAGCAAACAATTAACACATGATTGTTTGCAAACAATTGAAGAGCAAAAATAAACAACAAATAAGGAAACGAGTTCCCGGCGGAAGGGAACTCATATATCGGCCATTCTCAAGAATACAGATTGATTTTACAGAGTTGCCAAAGGTCGGATGCTACCGTTATTTGTTGGTGCTAGTAGACCACCTTACACACTTTGTGGAGGCATTCCCAACAGCTAGAGCTACTGTACGTACAGTAGCAAAAATACTGTTAGAAGAAATAATTCCCCAATATGGAATAATTGAAGCCATTGATTCCGACGGGGGCCCACACTTTGCATCAAAGATTATTACAGAGACCTTCCAAGCACTAGGTACCAATTGGCAGTATCATACTCCATGGCATCCACAAAGTTCAGGAAGAGTAGAACGAATGAATGGAGAGATAAAGAAACAACTCACAAAACTAATGATAGAAACCAAAATGTCATGGGTAAAGTGCTTGTCCTTAGCACTATTAAACATACGAACGCAGCCGAGAACAGACCTCAGGATCTCACCTTTTGAGATGTTATATGGTATGCCTTATGATTTAGAAATACCACAGGACCACCCAGAAATAAAGGATTTCCAAATAAGGAGTTATCTAATACAGTTATTAAAGCGAAGAAAATACCTTTGGGAAATAGGGTTGGTGGTACAGCGTCCACCTCTGGACATAAAAATACATACCCTAGAACCTGGAGATAAGGTACTCATAAAAACATGGAAAGAAACATCATTAAACCCTCGATGGGAGGGACCTTTTGTTGTTTTACTCACTACAGAAACAGCCATCCGAATTGCCGAAAAGGGGTGGACACACGCCAGCCGAGTTAAAGGTCCAGTCAAGACTAACGCCTGGACTGCAGAGCCCACAGACGACCCTCTGAAAGTTAAACTACAGAAACAATAAATGGACTTGGGCTTGTTGAATCATACCGTGCAAGTACAAAAAAACGATAAAGTTGTCCCATTTGTAAAAATCATAGAGTTAGATGTATTAATATAAGTTGTAATTGTTATCCTTTTATATGTTTTAGATGCACAGTGTGCTGGGAAAAACTGGTGGTTGCATTGCCTAGACGGTATTCCCCTTCGAGGGACTTGTGATCAGTGTTATTCGATTGAACGGGAAATTACTGAATTGGCATTAGAACTTAAAGCCTTACGAGGAGAAATTGAGGTCAAAGGCCCTAGTTGGGGGAACAAATACTGGAACGAGTTTGTTCCCACCCTAATGAGCCGTCTCCCCTGAAATTACAAGTGTGTTGCTGAACCACTGTAAAGGAAATAGCGTGCCATTCCCCCTTGGTAAAAAGCTGCAACTAGGAAACCTACAAGCGACGGTGCAGTCGCCGTAAACATTCGGGGCCTCCTGAAGAATATTCTTGCTGCCGAGAAGATGGTTTACCCCGTGGCTCGAAGCAACCGAGTCGATAGGCGAGGCAGAGGAATAACACAAAGTGGGGGCAAAAACCCAAATGGAATTGTGCAGCAATGTTGGGAGAACTACCCCAGTGCTAGGCAGCACAACAAATTGCAAAATCAAAGCAAGCTGAACCTAGGCAAATGCAACCCCACCTGGTATGCTGTATTAATATTATTACTAATGGCCAGTAATGGGGAGTCAGCACATAGACCATACAAATGGACCCTAATTCAGGTAGAAGAGAGCCGAGTGATTAAAGAGAATATTACAGTAGGATCCCCTAGTTTTTCTGTAACCCTTTGTCAGTTAGCACCTATACAACCATGCTTAGATCAAAAAGGTTATTATGTTTGTCCCTCTTCCAATCCAGGGAAGAGTTACTGCAACTATCCTAATGAGTATTATTGTGCATATTGGGGTTGTGAGACAATTGCTTCAGACTGGAAACCGGTTGTGCGAGATAAGTTTTTGAATATAACCTGGGGGCCCAGCGGTTGCCAACCTCCTAAGCAAGCACTAAGAGTGGCCGTTGATGAGGACCTGTTAAGGATAGAGCAATCTATAAGTGCGCTAGAAAAATCGGTAAGATCTCTGTCTGAAGTAGTCTTACAGAACCGACAAGGTTTGGACCTACTATTTCTTAAGGAAGGAGGACTTTGTGCGGCTTTAAGGGAAGAGTGTTGTGTATATGCCGATCACACAGAACTAGTAAGAGACACAATGAATAAACTACAAGAAAATATAGAAAAACAAAAAAAAGAATATGAATCTCGGCAGAGCTGGTATGAGAACTGGTTCAGACAATCACCCTGGCTTACAACCCTCCTATCCACTATAGCAGGACCACTGATTCTTTTAATCCTAGTATTAACATTCGGATCTTGTATCTTAAATAAAGTAATAGCGATCGTGAAAGGCAGACTAGAAGCCACTCACTTGATGTTGATTGAGGCAAAATATGAGAAATTGCATGATCAAAATGACACCGAATGATTAGTATTAAGTGGTCAAGAGTTGCAACACTTTAACGAACAAAATAAGTAAAAAAAAAAAAGGGGGGGGGGAATTGTAACAAGCAGTTCCGAGAAATGTTTGTTCATTAAAGCTCCTGAAGATGTTTGTTTGAGTTCTGAGAAGTGTTTGTATGCTTACTTGCTTTGTCCTGCTTGATGTATTTACCTAACAAGGAGATGTATGTTTGGGTTCTTACTTGCTTTGTCCTGCTTGATGTATTTACCTAACAAGGAGATATTTGTTTGAGTTCTTACTTGCTTTGTTCTGCTTGATGTATTTACCTCATAAGTAACCAAAGTAAGGAGATCGAAACTGGCTACGCAGCAGTCAACCTCACATGATGCAAGGCACACCGTGAGAGCCTTCAACATGAGTGAAAAGTTACACCCGGAAGCTGTGGACCAGAGATGGACTATAAGAACCAGAGAACTGAATTAGCTGTGTGCGCGTGCCGCAAGGGAGACTGAGGTCTCTAGGCTTCACCCAGTGCTGTCTTTGCTTATTGCTTGATTAAAAATAAAACTTTTGTTACTTAGTAAGTCAAAATTTATTACAGGACATATTACTTCTGTGCTTCTGTGTATTGCCTCTCTGAAAATCAAGCAGCTTGTCAGAAATGTGAGTTAATTGTTTTACTGGTTGTTGTTACAGTCGTTTCTTTGTGGTATTGATTGTGTAAGTGCACCATAAACCATCTGCCTCCACTTTTCGAACTCGTGCTGCAATCAGCCCTGTGCTTCTCCCCCCTCCTCCCTCCCTCTTCTCATGGTTTTTACTTATGAGATGGGGTCGGAAATGACTGTTTTCAGTTGTGTTCCTAAGAAATCGGTATTGGGAGGTGTTTTAAAACATAGGAAAGCCCTTGAAAATATGAGGAAGGAGGATCTTGTGAAATACTGTACAGTGCTGGCTGCCGTATGTTAGATGATTGGGAAAACTGACCAGAGAATAGAACCTTAAGGTATATGGCAGTCATAAATGTTTTCCTTATTAACCTGTTTTCTTTGTAGGTGTCTGTTTAAGCATATTACAGTTTTAATAAGTCTTTGTCTGTTATATAAAACAGTAAGTTCACAGAGTGTTAAGCATGAGAATCCATGGACTCAAAATGTGCATTTTGTGATAATACAGAAGACCATGAGTAATTTAGTTCTTTACTGCGTGAATGTGTTAATAAGATTTTGTGTGTAGTAGCTGTTCCTTTTCTTTCTAGCATGCTAGCTTTATTCCAGCATCCAGACTTGCACAACTCTGTGATAGTCTATGTCTCATCTTGGTCTATTAAATTTGGCTCTTTTATATGCACAACAGGTAAAGAATCCTGGTTTTGGGATAACAGTTGTAGCACCCCAGATGAGACACTAATAAAAGCCTTGCCCAGTCCAGCTTGCTAGGGCAGCGGGGGGGGGGGGGTGCCGATTGGGCTCCAGAGCGCGCTGACCTGTTCTGTCAGGGAGACCCAGCGGTACCTCTACCTGGTTGAGCAGCAAGCGGTTCAAAGGTGCAATGCAAAAATCGAGATATTGTCTTGAATAAGTGTAACTGTGATCCATGTGCAAATCTGAACTGGGTATTTGGTTTGCATATCTGAGCTCAGTATTTCAGTTTGCATATTTATATTTGGTACCAAAGGAATTTTGTTTGCTGAGATAATTACAAAATGATAACTGGTTCCACTACTAAAATACCCCCTTGCTCCCCCTTAGGATGCATCCTTACACATTAGAGTAACTTTGTGGTCTGAGTTATAGTCCTGTATTGCAATTAATGTTGTTCTGCAGAACTTAGGAAAAAAATGGGATGAAGTACGGTACTGTAATTAATTCGCTCTTATTGTTATCTAAGAATTTTGAGACCAGAAAAGAATTTCAGTTGTTAAACTCTGATTTGCATTGGAGGTATGGGAAAGAAACCTAAATGCTATGATGGATGTGAACTTGGGAGAGGTTGTATTTAAAAGTTGCTAGAATATGAACTGTTTTGGATCTAGGAAAATGGAAATAATGGATTGATGGTTAATATGCTGGTTTTTGACATCTGTAAGAAATTGCAAAATGTAAATGGAGCTAAGGAATGTAACTATTGCTGGACTAATTGGAATTGCATATAAAGTGTATTATGGTTGGAATGAAATGGAAAAACAAAAAAGCAAAATATCCCAGGCCCGTGCTGTACAGCTTGAACATAAATTTCAGGCCTGTGTCAAGTTGCAAGATGAACTCAGCTCATTGTAACCGAGGCATCTGCCAGGGCCTGGCAGCTCCCACTTAGCACCAGCGATTACACCACCTGCGTGGCCTTGTCTGTGTCTAAACTGCAGCAAGAAGATGGAAAAAAAAAAAAAAAAACAACAACCAAAAAAACCAAAAACAAGTAAAACCTGGCTGCCTGCTGCTAAAGTGGTAAAAGAGGTGCTTTATTCCCCCCCTGCCCCCCACTAGAGCACTGTTGCTGCCGGAGAACTATAATACTGAATGAAGGAGTCTGAGGGTGAAATTTAATAGACTTATTCTGTGGTAACTAGTTGTAAGAGACTTCTTAGTAAATTCACCATGCTAGTTTTTGAGATCATGGAAAGAAAAGAAAAGAAAGGGAAGGAAAATAAAAGGAAAAGGGAAGGGAAGGAAAAGGAAGAAAGGAAGAGAAAGAAAGGCCGTTGCTTTTTTTTTTTTTTTAAACCAATGGAATGCCAAATTTGGAACAAAGTTTTACCAGCTGAATTCTTGCATTTGCCAGAAAGCCCTATACCCTCTCTTGGGTCAAGATTTGTTGCGTAAACTGTAAGCTCAAATAACGTTTTCTGAGGATTCCATTTAGTTGCATGTTCCACAAAAAGGTGCTTGGAAGGTGCAGATCAGCTTGCTTCAAGTGATAAATCTCCAAGAAAATTTCAAATGCTATATTTCCACTAGTA